>NC_141141.1:6866250-7170000 GCF_053477565.2 Lygodium microphyllum | reverse complement strand
GAAGTCCACAAAGCAGCAGTATACCCACCTCCCGTGTGCCCTGCCCTCCTCTATAATGGCTGTAAGTGTGAAGAGAGAGAGAGAGAGGCGATGTTATCTTATGGGATAGCATAGTAACTTCACTTCCTTGACATTCACTTCGCGGTAGCATAATAGTATTCCTAAATCCACTAATTTGATATATTGAGGCTTTCTTTTTGACTTTTTCAGCTCAAAAAAGTATTCATAATACCCAAAATAAGCTCTTAAAAATAACATTTGGGCCAAAATTTACATCTAATTTTCAGACATAAGATTGCACATTGTTATGAAATATGATTATAATTCAATACGTGCGTTTGTACAAAAGAAAAATGTTAAGGCCTCGGCCAAATACATCGGTGAGAAAGGACCCTACAGGAGGAAGGCTATGGCTGTTGTCAACGAGGAGCTACCAGAGAGGAACATTGTCTGGGAAAATCCGGACACTCCTATCGCTTCGGACGACTTCATCTTCCACAACGGTATTCTCTGAGAGAGAGAGAGAGAGAGAGAGCGCTAAATTGTTCATACTCACTGGCTCAATAAGTATAGAGCATTAGACACTTAGTTTTTGGTTGTAGCATGGTGGTTAGGAGGACCTGGGTTCAGAAACCATAAAGCATGGATTCAGAGTTCCACTGCACATTAAGAGGGACACCCAGGGTCCTACGGTGTCGCTGGTAGCTGTATTTCGAGCAGGATTCCATCGTCTCAGCTAGGTTGCATTTGCATGGGCCATCCTATATTTCGAGAAGGGTTCTGTCGACTCACTCCATTTTTTGGCTAGGTTACATTTGGTTGGGCCATCCTATAAGTTGTAGAAAGAGAAAAAATCGCATCCTGAACTATCTAAGTAGCTTTGGTTGACTAGAAGGGTCGTGTTGATGCCATGCATAGCATATGTTGTTATCACCTCTCCCTTTTTTTTTTGAGAAAAAAAAAAGATATTAATAACACCCGAGGAACTCTATAGAGACACTGATCGGTGAACTATAATGCCAAACCATTTGAGGGGTAGTATGGAAAAAGGTCAACGAGTCCTAGGTCCATAGAAAGGCCTCTCTTCCTCCTCCTCATCCTCTCAAAGTTTCCTTTTTATCCTCCCCGTCCCTGCGGAGAGTATGGATGATCTCTATCCAAATCCTCGATAAAGTCTTTGCTGTGGGTGCATCCTGAAGGCCTATAGCATGACTACTTCCCATAGTCATGACTACATCTCATAGTCAAGATGTGCCAAGCTATAATACTAGCAAACAACTAGCATATGTGATAGTGTCCCTAGGTCCATTGTGCTGCAAGTGATTCGGAGTGGGGATCGTGTCCAAATACTATCCTCATCGCCACATGTTGGGCCTTTGTCTATGACCCAAGCTATAGCCCCTTAGGTTATGACCATAGTTTTTGTTGTGCCATGGAATGTTATTCTTGGGGGTCTCATCCATACCTTGTAAGCTTTGGGATAGTCCCATAAGTAATGCATCTTTGTCTCCTCTTGCTTAGCATATCTTACGCATATCATTGGGTCCCTCCCATATCTAGGACAACTATCAAATTCTAAGCTCTTATGACCTAATAACCATAGGAAGAGGGATATCTTCCTAAACATAAGACTGCCATCTAGTCATCTCCAAAAATTTGATAAGAAATAGTCTAGGATGCCCCTGTGTGTGCCAATGGAAGGTGGCTGCTGGCTGTGCACCAATCCTGCTCAATTGAATTCTCCTCTCTAGCCTAGTAGTGTAACATCATTGTTAATGTCGAAGTTGTTGTTAAGGTTGAAATTGTCTAGGGTTACATGTTTTATAGTGCCAAATTAACATAGTACCTCTCTCCCCCCTTGCCCCTCTACCATATCCATTGAGTAAAAAAAACATAGATAATTGCTGTAGTTTGCTTGATTGTAGATGTCTCAACAAGCTCAAAGATGAGTAAGGACTCATTTTCTATCAATACTATTAGTGCTTCAAGGAGGGGCAGAGCATCAAGATTCCAATGATGATGAGAACAAGTATAGTGGATAATGTTAGTTGGTGACTAGTTTGGAGCATAAAACATAGCATATGCTGCATAAATGAGACTAGTAGGTTGGTGATTGCTTCAAGATGATGGTGATATATTGGGTGGTTGTAGAAAGATATCTTGCAACTAATGGCGATAGGTTGGGCAGTTGGGTGATAATAGCTTTGGTTGGGGTATAGGCAGTAGTGTGAGAAGAGGTAACTACACGTTGAAGGTAATTATGAGTGGTCAAGACATGATAAAAGAATGCCCACAATTAACTCTTTTGATAGAGATTTTGAAGCATTGTTCCTAAAGTCAAATAAGAAAAAGTATTTATTTTTGGTAATCAATACTAGTTGCTTGGGTTTGTTTTCATAGGGATTAATGCATTATAATTTGTGATAAGTGCTAACTCTAATTTTAAAGTGTAACACCCCTTGGCAAGCCCAAAAAGATCTCAAGATGGGGAGCAAGTCATTTTTCCGCCCTCTTGTTTACTTGAAAGGTCTGTTAGCAGAGTACATCAGCTTATGTGTGAGTCTAAGCATGTATTGTGGGCTAGGCACATTATATAGATGTTTTAGGCATTTTTATAGTGCAACATTTTATACTTTATGGCATTTATTGCTGATGACTGACCATCATTAAATGCTGGCTGACCTGACATATTTTATGGCATTATTCATGCCTATATATTTTGGGCTTCTCCTCCTTAGTTAGGTAATTCACCACCTAGAGGTCTTGTGGGGAGAGGAGCTAGTGCCAGTGCCCACGCAGCCAGTGACTCACTGTTGTATGCAACAATCTCGTGTCTAATATATGGATTCCATTTCCGAAGCATACATATGAGTTCTCATCTATATTGTGCTCTCTCTTTCTTTTCTTTTCTCTTTTGTCTTGTGTTCAACGGTTTATTTAAGCACATGTTTATGCTTCCATTGCTGCACCACTTCTGACACGGTGTCAGATTTCAGGATCGGTGCTCCCGTTGTGTTTTCTTGCTGATTTCCGGACTGTTTTCACCCTTATTGATCAGGTGACTGCTGCTCCAAACAGGCAACCTGTTTTACATGTGTTTTTTTGTTGACGTTAGCATCTGTACAGCTTGCGTGTCCGTTTCAGCCTGCGCTTTGGTGTCTTTGCATCTCCTCTTGGCTGGGCACTTGCATTATCAGGCCGTTTTTATTGTTTTTGGTAGTTTTTGATTGAGTTTTTGACTTTTTGCAGTAGCCTTTGTATTCTTTTGGTTATATTTTGGGTTATACTGTATGTGAACTCTTGTTTTTTGTAGTCTGTGCTTGTGTTTTGGGTGTGTTCCCTCTCCCAATACCTTCTTTTCTCTACTTCTCTTCTAAATCCTCTACAAATGGCGGCTCCATGCACATCCACTGATGACAAGCTCCATGGACTTGATTATCACACGTGGAGTGCGGTGATGAAGGCCTGGTTCATCCAGAAGCAGTTAATCCAGAAGCAGTTATGGTATGTGGTTTGTGGAGCTATTGCACGTCCTCAATAACCTTCTCTTGTTCTAGTTGATTTTGATGAATACAACCATGAGGAAATAGCGCTTACATGGGATTCGGATGATGCCCGTGCTTACTCGGCCTTCCTTCGGTGTATTTCCAAAGAAGTTCTATCGAGGGTCACCTCTTGCAGGGCTGCTTTAGACGTATGGTAAAAGTTGCAGCTAATGTACGAGGCTCCTTCCACCATGAGGGCCGTTACTCTCTATGGCCAACTCCAGCAGTTGAAGTTTGAAACCCAAGATACGATTCAATCATTCCTACTTCGAGTTACCCAGATCTAGGACGAGCTTCAATCTATGCAGTCTGCCCTATTAGAGGCACATCTTGTTGGTATAGTACTCTACAAGCTTCTCAAGAGTTTGATGGAGTGACAAATGCTTTATGGGCGCAGACATCTAAGACTCATGTTAGTTTTTTTCATATGTCCTCAATGTTGCTTGAGCATGAGGCGACTTTGCGACTACAGGGGCGATTTCTGTCACATTATGGAGGTTCAAGTGAGGCTCTTGCAGCTTCAGAGAGGGGTTTGAAGTGGAAGAAGTTGAAGGCTCAGTGTTACCATTGTTGCAAGAAGGGCCATTTGCGTAAGGATTGCAAAGAGTTAGCGGCTTCCAGGAAGAAAAAGAAGTAGAAGACGAAGTGGGATGCGAACTCCTCTGACAAGTCATCGTTTGCCTCAGATTTTGACTTAGATCCTCTTGCCACGGTGAAGTCCAAGGAGTGAAAGGGATCCTCTTCTTCGGATCGTGGGAAGGGCTTGGTGGCCCCTTTCTCAGCTGCTTTCTAGTGCTGGTGATGAGGGCATTCCTCACGACTCTCCAGTGCCAGAGAGGGAGTGTGAGAGGGTGGTGAGGTGGGGCAGCCACACCTCATCTGTATTATAATACAGATGCACAGGATCTAGAGAGGGACATCCCTGACTCATCAACCAAAGTTTGGCAGGTTCAAATCTTGGAGCTGGGATTGACATCCAGGTTCATGATGGGTTGGTTATTTGATAGAGAGTGGGTGGCTTTCATCTGGAGCTCACATGAGGGGACACTTTGGCAGTCTGGCCAAAGAAGGGGTATCCATGTTAATTTATGCGTTGTGGCATTGGTGATAGGATAGTCATGCATGCTACATCAGAGGCATTGTTGATAGACATTGAGAGCTACTATGATCTTCTCCATCTTTAGGAGTTGGTACGATTGACATCGACATTAGGTTCTCTCCGAGGGGGCACCTTGGTGGTGGCTTGATCACCCACTGCCTAGGTATCCATGGTTCCACTTGGTGGTTCTCTGTTGTATGGACTATGATGAGTCATTTATCATTGTATCATTGTATTGTATTAAATCACCCATGATCTAAGAGAGGGTGTTAGTAGAGTATGTTAGATCATGTGTGAGTCTGAGCATGTATTGTGGGCCAGGCACATTATGTAGATATTTTAGGCATTTTTATTGTGTAGCATTTTATGCTTTATGGCATTTATTACTGGCTGATCTGACATATTTTATGGCATTATTCATATCTATATATTCTGGGCTCCTCCTCCTTAGTCAGGTAGTTCACCACTTGGAGGTCCCATGGAGAGAGGAGCCGGAGCCAGTGCCCACGCAGCTAGTGACTCACTGTTGTATGCAACAATCTTGTGTCTGATATATGGATTCCGTTTCTGGAGTATACATATGAGTTCTCATTTGTATTGTGTTCTCTCTTTATTTTCTTTTCTCCTTTGTCTTGTGTTCTTAACAGTTTATTTCAGCACATTTTTATGCTTCCATTGCTGCACCACTTTTGACAAGGTCCCACCCCAAAGAACTAGGGCATTGAACCTAGGGTGCCTTGATAGGCTAGCCAAGGGCCTAATGAGAGTATACAAGTAAAGTGAACACAAAGTGAATAGAAAAGGAGGCAAAAGAAACATAGTAGAATGAAGGAACAAAACTGACCGAGTGATACAAGGCTGCAACAGTTAGCCCCAATATGTAGCTTGGAGTGTTAGTGTAGCCACCGGACGAAGATAGAAGGATGAGGCAAAAAGATGAGGAGGATTGACTAAATGATGTGAGAGATTTGATAAAATGAGGGGGCATGCAATTTCTAGCCAATAAATGTCAAAATCGACCGACTTGCATTAATACAAATTGGACCAATAAAATGGTGCCGAGGCCAAAATGTGGCCACTCATGTCAATCCACCTACACTTTGTGTGTCCATCTTGTCATGTGGCAAAGTGTGCTTGCCCATGACAAGATAAACAGATCTCTAGAGGTGAAATGCAGGTGTGGATTGTCAAAAGATGACATACCAGCGAGACAGTAGGGTTGGCGGGGAGGAACATGGAGTGAACTCGGCAAACATGGAGAAGAGAAGAGAAGAGAAGAGAGAAGAAACTCAGATGAATGGAATGATGAAGTTCCGAATCATGGAGTGAATGTGATACAAGGGACCAAGGGTGCCATAGCACAAGGAAGATGATAAAGACAGCCACGAACCAATGTCCTCTTGAAGGGGTGTGAGGGTAGTGGAGAGGGTGGAGAGGAGGTGACGGAGTGAATGAATCAGCCGTAAGGAATGAATGAGAGAGTGGTCTATAAATAGGCACAATCAGTCTAGGATGGTGCCCCTTTTTGGGGCTGCAAACCCTAAACGCAAAACGCAGAAACGCAAAAACGCAAACTGCGGGTGAAGGGTTTCTCAACACCCCCTCTCAAGCCCAAAAAGGGGAACAAGAGAAGAGTGAGGTGGAGATGTAATGCTACATGCTGAAGAATGCTCATGCTGCAGGCGCCACTTGGACAGTGTCCCTCGTGGGGAAATTGTTCACTTGTCCAAGTGCTCGAGTATAAAGATGATGAAAACATGCAATGCATAGGAGGAATGTCAAACTTTGTGTAGTGCTGAGAACCATAAGGATATTCCCGTACTCGATCTCGGGAGATGGCTCCATGTTGACAAGGTGACCAAGGTAAGAAGAGAAGAGGAGGAAGAAGATGTAGAGGATCCCTAAGATCCAAGATTTCCACCGGAAAGGGAACTTGCAGTAAATAACAGTAGACAGAGTGAACTGGAGAAACTGAAACTCAATCTCGCGAGAGAAGCCACTAGCTCCGTGTATCCATATTGGAAGGAATACGAAGGTCTCATTACCAAGTCGCGGCTGAACCTCCGAGGTCCCAATCTAGGTGGTACCTAAAGATCTTGGGTCACAGTAGAAGAGATGACTGGTCGAAGATAGCCACCCCAAGAAAGTAGAGGATGGGTGAAAAACTTCATGTGGAGTAGGTTCCCCCTCTGAGGTGGGAGGTGGAGGGGCCCCCGTTGAAGTCGAAGGAGTAGATGCCCCCTCTGAGGGCAAAGAAATAACATCCCCCTCTGAATCCCGTTCTGAAGTAGATAGGGAATCAAAAAACTCATGGATCACGGACTCTGAAATGTTTGATGACGAAGAAAGTACCGCCGGTTGTGCCGAAGAAGGTATCTGGGGTGTCAAAGAGCTCCCAGAGGTAGCCTCTCGAACTTGAGTAGTTGAGGGTGGGGAAGGGTGGGGCTCAGAATGAGCAAGAGGTGGGCAACAATCACTGTCTCTTAGTGGAGCAGACTGGGTAGCCGAAGAAGAGGAAGGAGTCGAGCAACCACTCTCTCGAAGGAGCGGGCTGACGAGGAGATGGTACCAAACAATCATTGTCTCTCGGTGGAGCGGACAGTGGACTGCAGAGCTGTAGGTCGTGGAAGTCACTGTACCTGAAAATAGCCAATGCAGAACGATCTCTGTGGCCTAGAAAGGAGAGGTGGCACAAGGAGTGCCTGGTGGAAGACACATATACAGGGTGGGGAGCAAAGGTCGAAGTTGGCAAGCATCGGTGGTGTGTCTAGTGATGCCGCAGTAGGAGCACCCAGTAGTTTGGACATCTGTTGGTAAAGAAGCCATGGATACCGGTGTGCCTTGCTGAAGAAGGAAGAGGTCAGCCACCATGAACCACGAACCGCAATGTCCGCCTCAAGGGGTGTGAGGGTAGTGTGAAGCACGAACCGCAATGTCCGCCTCAAGGGGTGGGAGGGCAGTGGAAGGGTTGGAAGTGAGCTGCGAGTGGGAGGAGGATGCGACCAGCAGTAAGAGGTTGCAACCAGTAGAAAAATGCAGGTAAGGAGAGAGAAAGACTAAAAATGCAGGCAACAAAGCCTGTAGGAGAGAGAAAGACTAAAAATGTAGGTAGCAGGTGAGAGAAAGATTAAAAACGCAGGAAAAAATAGCAGTAGTAGTCAATATGCTGAAATCAGCTCTGGACAGTGCGTGATAGGCTGGAAATAGGTGCCAGACTGCTGTAGACAGCAATGGCCAGCTTGGACCGCGATGTCCTCTGTGTTTGGGGTGTGGGCAGCAAGCTGAAATACCTGAAATCTGCAAAAACGAGATTGTTTTCTGAATGGAGAGTGATCAACAACAGTCACTTTGCTGTAAACAATTGCAAACTGCGGGTGGAAGGCTGGAAACAGGTGCTAGACTATAGATGACAACAAGGGATAGCTAAGACTGCGATGTCCTCTGCGAAAGGGATGTGGGCAGCAAGTTGAAAACACCTGAAATCTGCAAAAACGAGATTTTGATGCAGCTGAAAAAGAAGAGAAGTGGAAGCCGAACCCGCCACAGGTCTGCCTTCATTGGAGTGGAGGATCTTTGCCGCTGTTTGAGTAGATCCAGCTCTGATACCATGTCAAAAGATGATGTACCAACGAGACAGTAGGGTTGGCGGGAAGGAACATGGAGTGAACTCGGCAAACATGGAGAAGAGAAGAGAAGAGAGAAGAAACTCAGATGAATGGAATGATGAAGTTCCGAATCATGGAGTGAATGTGATACAAGGGATCAAGGGTGCCATATGTTAGAAATGCGGGATCTAGAGCATGGCATAACCGGAAGCTATGGAGGATGGAAAGAGAAGTGTAGACTCATGATGGAATGGACACTGTTTGTTACACAAGTGAATTAGGTTCCAAGATTGAGACTTGGACTCATAAACACAATCTTGTGTATGTGGACAATGACATTGACACTTTACTGAAATGAAAAGAGTACTATCATTGCATTAAGAAAGGAAGCAAGTACAATGCTTTATAGGAAAGTAGGAAACTGCAGTAGGCACCATTGTGCATATGGGATAAGTTACCCTGCATATCCTTGACCCTGAGATTCCATACAAAGAGGCTGTTTGAGTGTGATTGCTGATTCTCAACACCCCTCCTCAATCACAACTAGAAAAAGCACAAAGTGTGTAGAGGCTGTAATGAGAACCACCTGCAAAGTGTGGGCATACCACAGACATGGCAAAACACCAGAGGCTGTTGCAGAAAAAGCTAAGTGTGGGTACCATAAACATGGTGGACATCCAGAGGCTGTAACAGGGGCCTCACAAAGTGTACAGGGACTATAATGCCAAGTTACATAAGGAGTTTACAAAGCTTATGGCAGGAAACATTAGGGCAAGGAAAATACAAGGCTATTAAAACAGTCTATCAGAATTATGAGAGTACAAGGACTGATGAGTCTTGTCCTTCCGATCCTGGTGGTCTTCATCTTCTTCTTCCTTTGCTTCATTTTCTTCTTCTTCTTTGACTGCGACTAGATAGGCCTTTTGGGGATCTCTTTCTTGCGTGGCAGAACTTCTCGGTGTGTCTGGTCCTTTTGCAGAAGTCACAAAAGAGCTGATCTTTCTTGCCTTTGTACCTGTTGCCAACATATAATGCATGCTCATCTCTAGAGGTACTTGGTTCTTCTTTAGTTTTTAGCTTCTTTTCTTCTTCTAACAGTGATGCCTGGATATCAACAAGTTCAGGATTTGGCATATTGATTAAAGTTGTTGATACATTATTATATTCAGGAGGCAAGCTCTTAAGTAGAACACCGATGCAAACATCTTCATCCATTTTAATGTTTATTCCTGCAAGTTGGGTTAGGAGTCCTTCCATGTAGTTAAGATGTGTGGCAAGTGATGTGCTTGACTTCATTTCAAGCCTGAAGAACTCAATCAGGAGACCATACTTTGATGATTTAGATTGTGCACCGAACAGGGTGTCAAGTCTTTTCCATGTATCCTGTGAGGTCTCACAGTTATCCACATGATGGATATAACTGTCGTCTAGCTCCAGTTTGATAATGGCCTGAGCTCTGTCATCATTCTTTTGCCAAGTAGTTGCAAGGTCCGCGTCCCAAGGTTTCTTCTCTTTGCCATTTGTGATGGCCCAGAGACCCTTCTTCATCAGAATGAGCTTGATGCGGGTTTGCCAAGTGTGGAACCCGACTCCTTTGAATCGAGCATTTGGAGAGTCTTTTCCCATGTTAGATTTACGGGAACAGTAGCAAATCAACTTCAGACTTATTGGATTTGAGCAACAGAAGAATTGATTGAGAGACACAAGTGTTAAAAAAACACTAACTGAGTGTCAATTAATACCAAATCTGCAAAAGTCTTTTACTCTTTTAAAATCCAAGTGATCTTCCCCTTCTTGATTTGATGCTGATGCCTTCAGATCTGAGTGACAGTACTTTAACGAACTTCAGAGAGTATTGCTCAGTGATTAAAATCACTGTTGATAACTTCAGTGAGAGAAACAGTGAAAAATGTCAAGATTTTGAAGCTTTTGGCTATGGTGGAATTAGGGTTTCTGAGACAGGGGCCTGGTTTTTTTGCTGATTGCAGGAGCTACAGTGGATCATTTTCAAAACTTTTTATATGCCTAGGAAGCTGATTTCATGGGCTACAAAAGCCCTATCATAATCGTCAAAATCGTGGACAATATGCAGCACGCAGGAGCCGCGAACAGAATCGGCGCAGTCTGGGGCAGCGAGGTCGAATTTGTGCAATGCCAGAGCTATAGCTTGCCGATGTGGTTGTTTGTTGTGCCAGGATGAAGCGCCTTGAGCAGAGGAACAACTCTCCAGAAGAAATCGTGGGCTGAAATGGCCTGGTTGAAGAGTTATGGAAGCTCCAAGCAAGGTAGGTCCTGTCTGGCTATGGCAGACACAGAGCAGAGATTGGGGATTTTCACAATGCTGAGCTCCAGATGGTCCAATATCCTGGATTGATGTGATACAGGGAAGCTTTATGAGTTGGGGAATACTTTTCCAGAAGGAAGCTCCAAGAGATTTGACCTGTGGAGTGAGATATAAGCAGTTCAATCTGACAGGGTGCTGCTGGCTATGGCTGCCATGGAAGCTTCAGTGAGAGTAGAGTTGGGAGATGAAGTCATGAGCTGACATTGAGCTAGACTGAGGTTGAAAGGAATCAAGAGAGGCTAGACAAGCAATGCCATGCCCAACTGGGCTCTGATACCATGTTAGAAATGCGGGATCTAGAGCATGGCATAACCGGAAGCTATGGAGGATGGAAAGAGAAGTGTAGACTCATGATGGAATGGACACTGTTTGTTACACAAGTGAATTAGGTTCCAAGATTGAGACTTGGACTCATAAACACAATCTTGTGTATGTGGACAATGACATTGACACTTTACTGAAATGAAAAGAGTACTATCATTGCATTAAGAAAGGAAGCAAGTACAATGCTTTATAGGAAAGTAGGAAACTGCAGTAGGCACCATTGTGCATATGGGATAAGTTACCTTGCATATCCTTGACCCTGAGATTCCATACAAAGAGGCTATTTGAGTGTGATTGCTGATTCTCAACACCATAGCACAAGGAAGATGATGAAGACAACCACGAACCACAAACCGCAATGTCCCCCTAAAGGGGTATGAGGGTAGTGGAGAGGCTGGAGAGAAGAGGTGACGGAATGAATGAATCAGCCGTAAGGAATGAATGAGAGAGTGGCCTATAAATAGGCACAATCAAGGGTTTCTCAACATGGATCGCCACCTAAAATATTTGGGATAAAAGTAAGGAGGGACAAATATTTTGCGAGAGCTCCAAATGTTGTCATCTAACTTAGTCTTAGGCTCACATGTAGAAGATGATCATACATGACACATGATTACTAAGAACCCCTCTTAGATCCTAGATGTGGCAGGTGTTAAGAGCTGGACATTCCTTGGACAGGTAGGATCAGTAGCAACAAGAGGCTTTTAGCATTGAATCCGATCTCTCTGTCTTGATTCTTGTTATTGACGAGATATTTGGTTTTGGTTGGGTGGAATGGCATATTGTTTATGCATTTAAGTGGAACAAGCAGAAAAGCGTTTTAGCCTTTTGAACCAAAGCCAATAGTAGTTAAGCAATTTTTTTTTTTTTTGGGGTTCCTTCTGGAAACTCGCCAAGCAAATAAGTGAACAGATGAATCGGCACGTTCTTTGAATTTATTAGCCAAAAGACGAAACAATAGCTTGTATCATGGTGCAAGCCAGATCTTTTTGTACTTCTTCACCTAATTGCTTTTACTTGTTTCGACTAGAAAGTTTATTTTGGCAAATTGACTTAGGGCTTTCCTCCCGGCAAGGCATGTTTGTTAAATTTAGCTTGGAAAGATGGACAAAGTCTGGAAAACAATACCATAGATAATATATTTATTGAAACCAGAACCCATGCGTGGGCATTGAGAAGAAACAATGCTTTCAGCAGGTACAATAGGCGATAGGTATAGCAGGCAGGTGACACGTGGTAGAACTGATGTGGTAGGCGACACGTGGCAAACATGGCAGATTAGATAGCTGGTCGGCCAATTTTGCTGACTAGTCGGTTGCATTTAATGCAATCAACTTGTTATTTTTACTATTTTTTGGGCCTATTTATTGGCCTCATTTTTGGCGGACTCGGTCAGTTGTGCTCCCAATTTTCAGACTGCAAACCGTGGAGATTGCCCTTGGGGTTCACGGAGATTGAGATCTTCGAGGTGGAGATATACGCAAACATTCTCTCTACACGTTGTATATTTATGCATCCTTATACAATATTCTCCTCTGCAGATTTTTTGCGTTTCATTGTCTCTTTCTCTCTCTCTCTCTCTTTGCTCTCTTTGTTCACTCTTTGTCTTGGTCATTCGCTTCTGCAGTGCTTCACTCTGACATGGTTTCAGAGCATTGAAGGACTGACCTACGTGAAGAGGAGATTTCAGCGTGACACAAGGCTGCGTTTTCAGCATTCAAGGGCAAACAGGAGGGTTGCACATTAGAACAAGGCTGAGGCGAGCATGGACATGCGAGAAAGGAGAAGATTTGCAGAAGCTGCTGATGGTTTTTGCTATTAGAGAAGGAAGAAGGCTGCGTTTTGGACCTTCAAGTGCAGATTTTACCTTTTCATCGCCTTTGGCAGCTGAAGGAGTGGGACAAGCGGTAAAGATCCCTAGTAGGTTGCATTCTCATAGTCAAAGGGGGACTGGTTTCTGTGTTTTGTGCCAACAAGTCATCTTCTATGCAGGAGCATATTAACAAGTTGCAGCAGCTTCAGATGCAGGTAGAAAATGCAGGGAAGGTGATCACTTTTGAAGACATGGCGATAACTCTTCTTTCACAGTTACCACCCCGTTTCAGAGGTTTTTATTTGGGTTGATTGCTTTAGGGCGGTCTAAGACTCTTCGGTGGGAAGAGTTGGTCCCTACAGTTTTGGACCAAGAGGAGCAATTGAAAGGGACCAATGCTTCTAAATACGAGGCTTTGATTGGTCAGGCCTGTCACAAGAAGGGGAAGGATCAAAAGAAGAAGGACAAATCCAAGGACAAAGAAAATGAGGCTACTTGCCATATCTGTGGCAAGATAGGTCATTGGAAGAAGGATTGCCCTGACAAGGAGAAAAAGGACAAAGAGAAGAAGGAGAAATCTTCAAAGGATTTCGGAGCAGTGCTTGCTCCCTCATTAGTTTCTTTTCTCCACTTGGAGGTGGTTGAGGATTCAACCCTGATGGATTCTGATGCTGCGTTGACAGCCCCATACACTCGGGATTGGATTGTTGTCAAGGGTGCCTCACGACACATGACTCCTTTAGCAGGTGTTGCTCATTTGCGGCCTTCGCATGGTCAGATTCTCATTGGTGATAGTTGGTCTTCCTATACAGGGACGGGGAGACATGCATCTTATTCCAAATGGGCGAGGTGGTGCCCATATTGTGAGAGTGCGCAACGGAAGAAGAAAACACGAACACAGAGGAGAGACAGAGAGAAAGCAGAGAATGAAGGAAGAAGATCTGCACTGACTGAAATGGATGCTGAATACTCTGAAATGGACTGATTTGCACGCAGCCCGAAGCGTCAGTGAGGGCACCAGATCAGGCTGGAAACAAGGGCAGAACCGATGCCGGAGTGGGAGAGGAGAGAGACTGCACTGATCCTGAAAAACAATGTGTATGGCTGATGAGGGGGGGACTGCTATATATAGCCCCCCAGCCATAAATTTGGCCGACTGGGCCAGAAAACTGGCTGACTTGGCCAAACTGGCCGACTGCACCAACAAGCAGCCTCTAAAGGCTGACTGCCACAAAAAACAGCTATACCTAATCTGACAGAGCTCCTCTGTCTCCTGCCAGACTCTGACAGGAGCTCACAACCAAGAGATGACAGACTGACACTGAACTAGAGCAGGCTAACACCCCCTCTCAGATCCTGGGAGGGTCTGAAGACCTAACAACCGCATGTGATGAAGCAAAGAAGCCTGAGGTAAAGGCTTAATGAAGAGATCAGCCGCATTGTCCGCGGTGGAACAATAGGCCACCGCCAGCTTCGAATCCACGATCCGCTCTCGAACATAGTGGTACTGAACCTCAATGTGCTTCGTGCGAGCATGAAACACCGGGTTCTTCGCCAGAGCAAGGGCACTCTGGTTGTCCACGCGCAGCTCCGTAGGACCTGTCGGCGAAAAGCCAATCTCTGCCATCAAGCGACGGAGCCAAACGGCCTCCATAGCGGTCGAACATAAGGCCCGATACTCGGCCTCTGTAGAAGAAAGTGCAACAGTAGGTTGCTTCTTGCTGCTCCAAGAGATAGCACCAGAGCCAAGGGTGAAAGCATAACCTGTAGTGGATCGTCGCGAATCCACATCACCTGCCTAGTCAGAATCACTCCATCCAGAAAGAGTGATCCCATCTCCATACATTATCCCGTAGGATCGAGTCCCCTGTAAATACCGAAGAACACGCAAGGCAGCCCTCCAGTGGTCCTGAGTAGGAGTCTTCATAAAAGAAGACAACAAAGCCACCACAAAAGAGATATCGGGCCGAGTGTGAAAAAGCCATATAAGTGAACCAACAAGGCACCCGTAATGGGTGGCATCAGAAAAGGGAACTCCATCTGCCAAAAGTTTGGACTCAAGGTCCATGGGGCATGAAATAGGCCGACTCTCGGCCATACCAAACTCCGAAAGAAGCTCCGAGATGCAATGGTGCTGCGAGATAAAGATGCCCTGTGCCATCTGATAGATCTCCAGGCCTAGAAAGAAGTGAAGGATCCCTAGATCCGTCATGTCAAACTTTTGTCGCAAAATAGACCGAGTATGCTCCACCGCCGGAGTGTCGCTCCTTGTAATAATAAGATCATCGACATACAAGATAAGCAAAACACAAAGAGAACCCGCAACCGTAAAGTAAAGGTTGGGGTCATGATCGGAGCGCTGAAAACCACTCTGAAGAAAGAAGCGGTCAATCCGTTGGTACCAAGCACGAGGAGCCTGCTTTAGGCCATAAAGGGCCTTCCGCAGCCTGTAGACATGATCCTCCTTCCCCTGCATAAGAAAACTGGGAGGCTGTGAAACATAGATCTCCTCTTCAAGGACGCCATTCAGAAAGGCTGACTTGACATCCATCTGATAAACAGGCCAACGGTGGTGAGCGGCTAGAGCCAAAATAACTCGAATGGTAGACATCCGAGCGGTAGGAGCAAAAGACTCAAAGTAATCCAAACCTGCTCGCTGTGCAAAACCCTTGGCAACAAGCCTAGCTTTATGCTTGTCCAAGGAGCCATCTGCAAGATACTTGGTCTTAAAGACCCATTTCACACCTATCACCTTCGGTTTCTTGGGACGAGGAACAAGCTCCCAAGTATGGTTCCGCTCGATGGAATCAAGCTTTGCCTACATAGCCTGCCGCCAAATATCCTGTGCAAGAGCCTCCTCCACTATGGAAGGCTCAAAATCTTGAAGAATCTGTGACATAAGAGCATAGTTCACACAAAGTGAACTATCCTGCTGGGCCTGTAAGCGGGCTGATCTGCGTGGACCTGTAGAAGAAGCAGGAAAGTGAGTAACACTTGAATCCTGTATAAGCGGGCGATACCACAAAGGTATCCGAAGAGACTCCGCCTGCTGCGAGGGAGACCGAGTAGCCTCCGGAACCTGTAAAGCACCTGTCTCAGAAAGGGACTCCCCCATACCAGGGTAAGGTAGATCCTCCTCATCTGAAGAAGGCTCCCCATCGGATGGCTGTGGATCCCTAGAAGACTCCGAAAGGGAGGCTGAAGGGGTGGAAGTACTCGAAGAAGAAGGAGTCACTTCCGCCAAAGGGGGAGGAGAAGCCGAAGTAGAAGGAGGAATTGGGGGGGGGGGGGAGGAGCTGAAGGAGGGGTGCAAAGAGGTATCCTGGAAGGGAGAGAAGGGGGGAGAGGGTCTATCGATGTCGAAGAAGCACTTGGAAGAGATCCATCAATCGGATCCTCGGAGGTCGAAGCCTCATCGAAGATCACATCCCTGCTCACCTCAATCTTCCGTGTAGTCGGGTCGTAGAGCCGATATCCCTTCGTGGTCATGCTATAGCCCACGAAGATAAGCTGTTGCGACTGAGAGGCGAGCTTCGACTTCCTCTTCTTCTTGTCCATATGGACAAAAGCAGCACAGCCAAAGATGCGAAAGTGGGACACGGAAGGCTTCCTCCCAAAGAAAGCCTCATAGGGAGTCATGTCCTGCAATGTTGAAGTCGGAGAGCGGTTGCGAATATGCACCGCGGTAGCCACCGCCTCACCCCAAAGGAAATGAGGAAGACTTCGATGCTCCAGCATGGATCGGGCCATCTCCACCATAGTCCGATTCGCACGTTCGACAACACCATTCTCTGATGGTGTATTCGGATGGGAATACTACGGGAGTACGCCTCACTCTTGTACTCCAAAAAATAAGGCCACACATAACAACTGAAATCATCCACAATCAGCATCAAATACTTGGCCTTCCCAAGGGAGGCCGTGCCCATAGGTCCACAAAGGTTAGTGTGAACCAACTCAAGCGGAGAAGAAGCCCTCCTGGAAGCAACCTGTGGGTGAGGTTGCCGATGTTGCTTGCCCCTCAAGCAGCTGGGGCATAAGGTGTGGAGAGGAGGGAAATCAGGAAGTCCCTCCACCATCTTCCTCTATGAAGCCCGTCGAATAGAATCAAGATTCAGATGCCCATAACGAGCATGCCAAAGCAGCCCAAGCTCGTGGGAGGCCCTCGCAGCCAAGGCTGTGAGCTGGTAGAGCCCACCCTTCTGTGTACCTGTCCAAAGAGCATCATCTGTAGAAGCATCCTCCACTGTGATTGCATCCTGCGTAAAAATGACTCGGGTACCTAGCTGAGTAAGACCATGCACAGACAATAGGTTAAAACCCAAATCAGGTACATAAAGAACTTTGACGGAAGAAGACCGCCTGTCAGAAAACATAGGTAAAGTCCCCACGCCGCGAACAGGAACTGTAGAGTTGTCACCAATGGTGACACTGCCCCCTCTCGAACGAAGATCCTGAAGCCAATCTTGTTTGAAGGTCATATGAGAAGATGCTCCGCTGTCCACGAGCCAAGGCTTCTCCTGAGTGGTAGAAGCTAGGGCTGTGTCCTTCTCAACAAAGACATGCACAAAAGCAGACTCTGTCGTGGCTGGGGCCGCCTTGGAGTCCTTCTCCTTGGGCTTCAGATGGGGGTACTTTTGCCAACACTTCTCCTCGGGATGAGTGCCCTTCCCACAGTGTGGGCACTTGGGCTTCTTCTCCTTCGCATCCTTCTTGTCCTCCTCCTTCTTGTCCTTTGCCTTCTTGTCCTTGGCCTTCGCCTTTTGTTGCTTCTTCTTCTTGCTGCCACTGGTACCGGCAGTAAAAGCCTTGGTGGAGCCACTGGCACCCACCTCTCTGAGACGCTCGTCATGCTCCAAGACAAGCGGGGAAAGTTCCTCCCATAGAAGTTTCTCGCGGGTCCTCGAGGTGATGAGGCTGGTGTAGAAAACATCATATCGGGGAGACGACAGTTGAGTCAAGAGAATCATTGCCATATTCTCTGATGAAATCACCCGACCACGAGAGGCTAGCTCGCCTCGCATGTCCTCCATCTTTGTGATGTGCTCCTTCATGGAAGAAGAATCATCAAGACTGAGCATCCGCAACTTCTTCTCCAAAGAAATCTTGTGGGCGAACGTCTTATGCTGGTACAAAGACGCAAGCTTCTTCCACACTGCCGCCGCCGTCTGTAACCTGTGAACATGAACAAGAACCGAGTCGTAAAGACTCATAAAGAGAAAGGAATGGGCTCTAGAGTTGAGCCGATCCCACAAGGCTACACGGTCCATAGAACTTCCATCGGACGAATCCACGGGGGGCCAGTCGATGGGTGAAGAAACAAGCTCCCATAGGTCGAATGTATCGAGGATGCACTCCACCTTGCACGACCAGAGAGAATAGTTGGAACCGCCCAACTTGTCTTCCTTCGGAAAGGAAGGAAGTATGGGCACTTGTATTGAGGGAATCAAGGAAGGCATCCGGACATCTGAAGAAGTCTTCACCGATGGAACCTTTTGAGATGCATGGACTGAAGAAGGACGGGTGCGAGGAGACTCCTCCCGTCGTCGATCACGAAACTCCTGATAATCCTGTCTCCACTCAGAGGAATGATGTGAAAGAAGTTCATCCTCGGAGTCGTCAAAGCCTGAAAACTGATGAGACATCTTCCAAATCTGCAAACACCAAATACACCACAGAAATCTTTGCCGATGCCGAAGGATGACCAGTAGAAGGGTCACCAACCACCAAAACGCAAACTGTGGAGGCCGACAAACACCTGGAGCTGCAAAACGCAATGATGTCTGATGAAGATCACCTAGACAGAAACCGCCAAACACAAGTCGAAGATTGGGAGATTTCCGCCAGCAAGAAAAGGGCCCACAAAAGGTGGAACAGCCTCCAGAACAGCAAAACGCAGCCTGGAGTAGTGTTGCCTAGCTGTAGAGATGGCCACCGGGCAGAAAACGCACCCAGGAGAGGAGTGTTGATGATGTGGCAGCCTCAGAAACAGCCGCCTGCAGCAAACGCAAGAGTTGGAGCCGCTAGTAGGAGCTGCCTTGGCTGTGGGGAAGGAATTGACAGCAGCAGAAGAAGGGGATGGTGTCTCTCTGTCGGGGAAGATCCTCCATGCTGATACCATGTGGGAGTGCGCAACGGAAGAAGAAAACACGAACACAGAGGAGAGACAGAGAGAAAGCAGAGAATGAAGGAAGAAGATCTGCACTGACTGAAATGGATGCTGAATACTCTGAAATGGACTGATCAGTCCTTGCACGCAGCCCGAAGCGTCAGTGAGGGCACTAGATCAGGCTGGAAACAAGGGCAGAACCGATGCTGGAGTGGGAGAGGAGAGAGACTGTGCTGATCCTGGAAAACAATGTGTATGGCTGATGAGGGGGGGCTGCTATATATAGCCCCCCAGCCATAAATCTGGCCGATTGGCCAAAAAACTGGCCGACTTGGCCAGAAAACTGGCCGACTTGGCCAAACTGGCCGACTGCACCAACAAGCAGCCTCTAAAGGCTGACTGCCACAAAAAACAGCTATACCTAATCTGACAGAGCTCCTCTGTCTCCTGCCAGACTCTGACAGGAGCTCACAACCAAGAGATGACAGACTGACACTAAACTAGAGCAGGCTAACACATACATTTGAGGTGCTTTATGTGCCGGCCTTGGGCTACCATCTACTTTCGGTGCACAAGATTTCTGCCCTCGGCCTCTTGGTCGAATTTGATGTGGATTCTTTTCGAGTTCTTGATCATGGATCGAGACATGTCCTTTCTTCAAGTTATGAGGAGAATGGAGTCTATGAGTTGCGGTCTTCTTCTGCCTTGACTCCTCTTCTTCTTATCTCATAAACTTAGTTTGAGCTTTGATATGCTTGGTTTGGCCACCTCAACTATGATTACCTTCAGAAGGCGTCCAAGGGACAGCTTGTTCGAGGTTTGCCAGATATTGTGGTGAGCTAGTAGCCTTGTGTATCCTACATTCGTGGGAAGTAGACTCGTGATGATGTTCCTAGCAAGGCTTCAAGGAGGTCTTTAGCACCCTTGGAGCTTGTTTCTACCGATCTTTGTGGACTGATGAGGATGGAGTCCCTTAGAGGGAGCTTGTATTTCATGCTCATTGTGGATGATTACAACAGGATGACATGGGCTTATTTCTTGAAGATGAAGTCGGAGGCTTTCTCCAACTTTAAGGATTGGTTGCTGTTTGAGGAGAACCAATCGGGCCGGAAACTGAAGACCTTACAATTGGATAAGGGCGGAGAATTTGTTTCTAATGAGCTTGCTCATTTTTGTAGAAATCATGGTATTCACTAGGAGTTTGCCAATACAAACACTTCTTAGGAGAATGGCATATTGGAGTGGAAGAATCGCAGTGTGATTGAGATGGCTTGTATCTTAATGGAGCATTGCCAAACACCTTAGTGTCTACGGGCTGAGACTGTGGCTATTGCAATTCACATTCTTAATCGATTCCCTACTTCTGCTGTTGTTGGTATGACCCTTTTGAGGCATAATTTGGGTTTGAGCCAGATGTTTCTTATTTCAAGGTTTTTGGGTGTGATGCCTATGTTCACATCTCGAAGATACAACGTGACAAATTTGAAGTGGCTTCCAAAAGATAGGTATTTGTGGGCTATAGCTCACAGTCTCAAGGCTATTGATTATATGATCCCATTAAGCGAGATGTCTACACGAGCAGTGATGTTCGGTTCGTGGAAGTTCCAGCCTCAAAGGGGGGTAAGGAACACCCTATTCTTGGAGATCTTGGTGATAGTTGGGCACCAACGACTATTTCTTTGGAGCATGTGCCTCTTGAGGACTCTTCCGCTGAGGAGCTTAGTTATTAGCCATCAGATTCATTGATTGCTCCCTCGCCGTCGGTGGACCTTTCAGAAGCTTTAGTAGATGGAGAGTGACGAGGCAAGATCCGGCCTCCTCCTCGTTGGGCTTGTGACACTCTTCATGATGCAGGGATTGAGAGGGTCCTTGATGAGTGGTAGTGGCAGGATGGCTCGTGGTGTTCTCGGAGGAGCCAAGTGCACCACACCGAGTTTGTTTACACTAATTCTTGTTTGATGACTCGTGTCATGTAGGATTGGGAGCCTAACTACATGAAGGAGGCTTTACATCATGATCGTTCACGAAAAGTGATGGAGTAGGAGCTGGTGTTAATTGAGAGGAATGTCACTTGTATCTTGTGCCGAAGCCTCCCCATCAGAAGATCATTGGAGTCAAATGGGTCGTCAAGATCAAGTATCAGAGTCATTGCATGTTGGACAAACACAAGGCTCGCCTTGTTGCTAAAGGTTTTGCATAGAGCCAGGCATTGATTTTCATGATACTTTTGCCCCTATAGCTTGGATGGCTATTATTCACGCCATTCTTGCCTTGCTAGCCACAGGAGATGGTCGGTCTATCAGTTGGATTTGAAGTTTGGCTTCTTAAATGGGGAGTTGAAGGAGGAGATTTATGTTGATCAGTCTCGAGGCTTCGATTCTTCTGATGGTAAGGTGTATAGGTTGAGGAAGGCCCTTGATGGCCTTAAGCAGGCTCCCCGTGCTTGGAATGAGAAGATTGACTTGTTCCTCTAGGAGAACTTGGGGTATCAGCATTTTAAAGCCGACCCCTAGCTTTATGTTCACACCTTAGGTGGAGGTCGTGTGTTGTTTGTCCTTTATGTGGATGACTTGATTGTGATAGGTGACCATACTCAGATGGTTGAGTAGATGAAGGCAGCACTTCATGAGAAGTTTGAGATGATGGATACGAGACTTCTTCACTTCTTTCTAGGTCATGAGATCTATCAGACTTTGAGGGGGATCTTTATTTCCTAGTAGCGGTATGTGCAGGAGCTCTTGACTATGTGTGAGATCGAGGGATGCAAGTCTCTTACGACTTCTATGGACCCAAATCGGAAGGCTACCCCTCATGCCGACTCTCCTTTGGCAGATGCTACCCGTTATAGGTAGTTGGTTGGCTCCTTGATCTGGCTTCTTAATACTCGTATTTGACTTATGTTATGCTATAGGTGTGCTGGCCAGGTTCATGAGTGAATCCAAGATGGTGCATTGGTAGGTTGCTCAGAGGATTTTGCGATTCCTATAGAGGACTCCTGATCTTGGGATCTATTATCCAGCAGGTTCCGGTGCTATAGCCTTGGTCCTTACAGGATGGAGTGATTCAGATTGGGCTAGTGATGTGGATCATTAGAGGTCCATGATAGGCTATTGCTTTACCTTGGGTGCTGGTGTTGTTTCATGGAGCAGCAAGAAGCGACCCATGGTTGCCCTATCTTCGATTGAGATGGAGTATCGGCTAGCGTCTTTTACTACATGTGAGACTGTGGCTTCGCAGGCTCTTGGAGGAGCTTGGTTTCCCGTAGAGAGGTCTTATTGTTCTATAGTGCGACAATGAGACTTGCATTGCCTTGGCCAGGAACCTTGTGTTTCATGCTTGGATGAAGCATATTGAGATCCAATACCATTTCATTCGGGAGAAGATTTTGGATGAGACTGTTTCCCTAGTCTCTTGCAAGACAGAGGACAATCTTGCAGACTTGTTTACCAAGGTGCTTCCTTAGGCTTTACTTTGATAGCACTCTAGATTCCTTAGCCTTTTGCCTTGTCCAGGATCTGAGAAGGGATATTAAAGCTGGACATTCCTTGGACAGGCAGGAGCATCATGAGCAGCAGGTACAGCAGGCGACATGTACATCAGGCAGGTGATATGTGGCAGCTGATGTGGCAGGCGACACGTGGGAGCTGATGTGGCAGGTCAGACAGCTGGTCGGCCAGTTTTGCTGACCAGTCGGCTGCATTTAATGCAGCAGACTTGTTATTTTTGCTTTTTGCTGGCCTATTTATTAGCCTCGTTTTTCACAGTCTTGGCTAGTTGTGCTCCCAATTTTCAGGCTGCAGACCATGGAGGCTGCCCTTGTTGTTCATGAAGATTGAGATCTTCGAGGTGGAGATATACGCAGATATTGCATCCTTATACAACATTCTTCATTGCAGATTTTCTGCGTTTCACTGTCTCTTTCTCTCTCTCTCTCCTCTCTTTGTTCACTCTTTGTCTTGCTGCTTCTGCACTGCTTCACTTCGACAGCGGGAAGCCAAGGAAGATGGAATCCATCCGAGTTTGGTAGGAAGAGTGCAATTGCTGATGAAGCCTATTGATAATAAATGCCAGCCAAGGACTAACACTCTCTTGAGATGAAAGCCTTGTCCAATGGGAGGCTACCATAGGCCAATGGAGTAGAGAGGCCTTGAATAGATCACCCAAATGAAATCATGGGGAGCTATTGAAAACGTTGAAACCTATCAGTAAAGAGCAACATGGACTAGGGGCCAAGGGATCAACATGCAAGTTTTAGGGGATGGTGGCTCGATGACGAAGGAAAGAGGCTGTCACATGAAAGAAAGGCTGGTCGACTTGTATTTATTAGACCCATTATTGCTTGCTGACCTGATTGTATTTTTGGCTTATTTATGAGCCAGACGCTCCCTCCTCTTGTCAAAAGTGGACGGAGTGATGGAAGCGTGGAAAATTGTTATAATAGATTGCTGAACACGAGAGGCAAAGGAAAGAGAAAGAGAAACACTACAAAAGAAAAGAACATTGCATAAGGAACTCAGAATTAAAGAGATACTCGGGAAATGGAATTCATATACCAAGATATGAGATAATACAGAACCAATGTGAGTCATTGGTTGTGAAGGCACTGACAATTACTTCTCTTTCTCCACTAGAATCTGTCAGATGATGAATGACAAATGATGCATGATAATGACTATGCAAGAGGAGCTTGAATAAATCAGCAAAAATAATGCCATAAATGATGTCAGGTCGGCCAACAATAAATACCATCAAAATGAAAAATAAAAATGGTCTAAAAGTAGTGGCCACTTCTCTAGATTCCATTGTCCATCTGTACAAGGATACCTCGGGTCAATCTTTTGATGCTCACACCTATTATTCTCTTGTAGGGAAATTACTTTGGTTGATTCATACTAGGTGAGATGTTGCATTCTCAGTTAGTTTGCTTAGTCTGTATTTTAATGCATCTAGAATGTCTCATTAGATTGCTTGTCTTTGTGTATTAAGATATTTAAGGTATATCTATAATTATAGACTAACTTATGGTCATGATTTATGCTTGCAGGGGTACTAGAATTCTGACTCAGTAGGAGATCTTGACACTCGGTGTTCCCATGGAGGTTGCCTCTACACCTTGGGTACGACACTCATCTCTTGGGCTAGTTGTAAGCAGGAGACGGTTGTGGCTTCCATGGCTGAGGTAGAGTATCATGCTCTCTTTGATGGTACTACAGAGGCCATCTATTTGAGGAATTTGTTGGCCGCACTACAATTCTCTTGCGAGTCGCCTACAGTTGTCTACTGCGACAATTGGAGTGCCATTGCCCTTGCGGAAAATCCTATCATCACCCCTCAGACACGTCACATGGCGGTTTATTACCACTTCACTAGAGAGTAGGTTGAGCTAGATACCATATGCCTAGAGTTTGTGCCATCTAGTGACAATTTTGTAGATATTTTGACCAAGGCAATCAATAGGCCGGTTCTACAATATCTTCTACTGCGGATTGGCTTGGACATACATACCTTTTACTTCTTCCGATTGACGGAAAGAGGATACTTCTCTCTTGCTTCTTTTAGTTTGAGAGGGGGTGGTTTTCTCTTCTTGATAGTGACAGTGATGATGTTTATAATTTTTCACTTTGAGACATTTATTTATTATGTATATAATACTATGGTCATTTGTAAGTTTATTTGCATTGTTAGGATGACATGATTGTAAAAGAGCACTTGAGCAAGTGAATAATTCCCTTGCGAAGATACTATCCAAGTGGCATTGTTGCATCGCATTCTGCATGAGTATAAAAATTTACATCTTCCTTTGCATCTCCCGATGCATCAACATTTTGTTCATGTAAACGTGCATCTGTGCGCATTTATCCCTTTTTGGTCACCCTTGCAGTGGTCGACTCCGAATCCATCATATCGTGGCATTGCACATGGTAGTCTTCGAAGGCAAATTTTTTTTTCTGCTTGCATGCTAGCTTTGTTGGTCTTGCTTGTTTTCTCATCTTGCCTTTCTCTCCACACATTCTCCATATGATTGGCACAGATACACGCACATACCACACATACATACAAACATAGATATCCCTAGGTACTTATCCTAGTAGTATGTGAGATTATTTTGCTTATTTTATGAAGATAGTGGGACTATCCATCCTTATTTTTTTGTACTTCGGGGCATAGTGACTCAATGGAATGAAAACTGATTTGAAGCCATCACTTAATGCTAAATCTTTTGAACTAATTACACCAAAAGTCATTCAAAAAAAATACAAGAGAAAAATATAAAGTCCACTGTTGATTCCATCTGCCTTTGCAGGACTTGGTAGGCCCTTGGGCAGCTGATATGTATCCTTGGTTTGATGCCTTGGTCTCTCTAGGGTGATTACTTAGGCTTTCTTGGTAAGATAACCATCCTCTGTAGTCTTGGTAGGTCATTGGGCAGTTGACATGTGCCCTTTGCCCGATGCCTTGGTTGCTTTGGGGTAGGATGCCTTTAAGTAAAAGAAACATCCATATCAAGGTCTTATTTCTCTTGGCTCAGTTTTGAACCTAAAAGAGAGTGTCCAGCTAAAAATACATTAGCCTGACTTAAATATGCATAAAAGATGCTTAATTAATCAAGAAACCATCTTATTTTAAAAAGAAATGCAATCCTAGAGAGTTACTATGTCCCATATGTAAAACTCTTATTTAGGTGCCCTAAACTTTCTATAAATAGGTAAGTAGCCTACCACTCTTTCTCAATCTCGTTTTTGCATGTTTCAAGAGTCATATCTCTGTTGCCTAGACCTCATTCGCGGAGGACATCGTGGTTAGAGCTTCCCCCAGCTATTTGCTACTATTTGATACTTGATTCGAGTCTTTGCCATGTGTTTGCAGCTGACTCCTGGTACCCTGGAGCTATTGCCTACTGCTTGGGTGTTGCGTTTGATGCTAATGTTAGCATTTGGTGTTGTCGCTAGCAGTCCGGAGCTGTCACCTTAATATTCTCTCTCCTCCACAGGATTTGCTTACAGTTTTTTGTTGCCATCATGATTTTCTCTCTCCACAGGCTGCGTTTGCATCTAATATAGTCGCCCAGTTTTTCTCTCTCCTTAAGTACCTGCATTTTTAGTTTTTTTCTCTTCTGCAATGTTGTCTGTATTAGATCCAGTCTTCTTTGGTTGCGTTTGCTAGCGTTCGACACTGAAAGGTTGCCTTTGCTGTGATTTGGGATCCGTTTGGAGTACGATATACTCTACAACTCATAACCTTTGTCTTGATCCCAAAGATAACGAGAGTTCAAGGTTCAGAATTCACTACATAGTGTGTTTACTGCATGAGCACTGTATGTTCATGCACTGTATATTCATTATTCATTGTGTTCATTGTCTTTGAGTTACCCTAACCCTAACCCTAACTCTAACTGAGTTCTGTGTTTATTAATCTGTGCTTTGTCGTACAATTGGTTTTATGCTTTTTGCATTTAGAGCATTTCTTCATAGGTTTAAGTGGTTGGGTGATTCCTGTTGACTCCTTGAGTCCTTTAAAGGAAGAGGGAACTCAATAGTATAAGAACGGGGTTCATGTGTTTGAGCAACCGGGGAGGATAGTATAGTTTGTAGGAAGGGGATGTCCCACATAGTAGGACTAGAGAAAATAGAGTGACAGCCTTTCGGATGTAGGGGAAGGTGCATAGTGCACAAGTGGCATTCCTGACAAAAAAGCACTAGGATGCAAAGTGGTACACCTTTGAGTGTCTAGTAATGGACTGAAACCAAAATGTACATTAAAGACGTGAGCTAAGATAGAATAACCTATTGTAGGCCTAAGGTAAGGGTCTAGATTAAATGTAGATGATTCTAAATGTAGAGTGAAAGTGGTAGTGGGAGGAAAGAATAGAAAATATGAAGGTGAATATGAAGCACCAAACTCAAATTCAAATGAATAGAAGATAAACGATTACCTTGTGAAACATCTTTGATCCTAGAACTTTCTTCTAATCCATACTGATATCGAATTGGGTCTCCTAGGTGACTCATAGTGAGTCTCTATATAGCTAAAGGAGCAATGTAGATGTGATTAGACTACACATAAAGAGGGATTGTACTAACTTGCGACTGGGCTTGATTGTGAATAATTTAAACTTTTGGATGTTTCTCGAGTGGATAGTCTTTCTTCAACTGAGAGAGAATCAATCTCATCAACGGAGTACTCCAATTGAGATGTACCTTGTGAAGGAATATGACACGAAGAAAAGGGGCTTTTGTGAATGATCCCTAGAAGAAAGGTTGGTAGGTGGAGCATTGTCCTCCAAATCAAGACCATAATCCCTCAATAGAGCCTTCATTGAAGGAATAGTCTAAGAAAACATTAGGTGATCTAAAGATGGAGTGGTCTGAGCCATCATGAATTAGCATTTAATATATTGTGTAATCAAGAACAAACCAAGCAAGCCATGATAGCCTTAGTTAACTCTTTAAAAGAGCACCCGCTTTGATACTATGTGGAGATATGCTAGGGTTTGCAAAAGAAAACACTAAGTATACGATCATGACCGAAACACAGAGAACTCAAACACAAACACAAAAACACAAGACTCAAAACATAAAATGCAAAAACATAAACAGAGAAGAAAGAGAATTCTAAAGTGAATGAATGAATGCTAGAAATGAAGAAAAGAGTGTACAAGATGCATAAAGGCAGAGCTGTCCAACAACTTGCGGCCCTCGTGGAAGCGAGTTGAGGGAGTAGTTGGAGTGTGAGATGTGAAGAAATGCTCTAAATGCAGAAAACACAAAACCAATCGTACGATAAAACACAGATTGATAAACACAGAACAATGTTAGGGCTAGGGTAACTCAAAGACATTGAACACAATGAATAACGAAGTGAATAACTACTCAATATACAATGCTCATGCAACAAACACACTGTGCAATGAATATTGAACCTCGAACTCTTGTATCTTTGGAATCAAGGTAGAAGTTATGAGCTAGAGAGTGTGTTGTACTTTGAAACGGATCCCGAAATGTAGCAAGGCAGCCAGAATGTGGATTTAATGCAGACTTGCAGTGAGAAGAGAGAAATATTAAAAACACAGGTGCTTGGGGAGAGAAAAATTGGGCGACAGCTTGAAGTATTAGACGATTGTGCAAGAAGTGAAGGCGACAGTTGGAGGAGAGAGGAACTCAGCAAATGCAGATTGTGGATGATGGCGACAATGTCTAACTAATGGCGACAGGTCCAACTGATGATGTCAACATAGCAAACGCAAGCATCAGATAGTAGGCAACAACTCTAGGGTACTAGGTGACAATGTTGGACTCTTGGTGACATCTCTGGGGGGGTTGCAAGTGATAGCTTTGGGCTGCAAGCGACAGCTCATAGGTGGGATGGAAGACTAGAATCAAACACCAAATAGTAGCCGATAGCAATGAGAAGCTCTGATTGCGTTGTCCTCTGCAAACGGGGTGTGGATACGACTCTTGAAATCCACAAAAATGAGATTGAGGGAGAGTGGTGGGCTGCATGTCTATTTATAAAAAGTTTGGGGCACCAAAATTAGGGCTTTGCATGTGAGACACACTCTAGGATCACGTTTCTTTTTAAAATAAGAATGTTTCTTTATTAATTAAGCATGTTTTGGGGCTATTTAAGTCAGTCTAATGCATTTTAGCTCAACACCCCCTCTTAGGCACAAAACAAAGCCATGAGAATTAAGTCCTTGTATTAATTTTTCTTTTTTCTTTTTCCTTTTACCGCAAAGCATCCCACCCCAAAAAGCAGCTAGGGCATCGGGGAAAGAGTGTATACTGGTTACCTACTAGTGATCTATCAAGACTACAGAGGTGATTGCTATCTTACCAAGGGAGCCTAAGTGATCACCCTAGAGAGGCTAGGGTATCGGACCAAGGGTGCTTGTTGGATGCCCAGGGGCCTACAAAGTCCTGCAAAGGCGATGGAATCAACAATGGATTATTATTATTATTATTATTATTATTATTTGGGTTGGTTTTTAAGGACTTTGGTTTAGTTTATCACAAGATTTAACATTAAGTGAGGGTTTGAAATTAGTGTTGGTCCCATTGAGTCACCGTGCCCTAAAGTACGGGGAAATAAGAATAGATAGTTTTACTACATTCATAAAATAAGCAAAACAATCCCATACACTACTAGGATAAGTGCTTAGGGATTCCTAAGAAGGTGTGTGTGTGTGTGTGCGAATCATATTGAGAATGTGTGGAGAGATAAGCATGATGACGTGGAAGCAAGCAAGACTAGTATGTAAGCATGGGAAAAAACTGCGGTTAGGAGACTGCCATGTGCAATGCCACAAGTATAGTGGGTCTGGAGCCAACCACTCCAAGGGTGACTGAAAAGAGAGAAATATGTACAAATGTATATTTACATGAATAGAATGCCAATGTATGGGGTAATGCAAAGAGAGATGTAAGTTTTCATGCTCATGCAAAATGTGATGCAATGGTGCTACCTAGACAGTGCCCTTGTAGGAGAATTGTTCACTTGTCTAAGTGCCCTTTAACAATTATGCCATCTTAACAGTGTAGATGAACTTACAGATGTCCATAATGTACAACACAAAATAAATAAATGTTTGAGAGTGAAAAACTGTAAGTATCATCACTGTCACTATCAAAAGAAGAAAATTTCCCCCTCTCAAACTAAAACGAGAAGTAAGAGGGAAGCACCCTCTCCCCATCAATTTGAAGAAGTGGAGGAGGGTGTATCCAAGATAATTCGTGGTAGAAGATATTGTAGAACCAACTTGTTGACTGCCTTGGTTAAAATATTTGTAAGATTGTTACTGAATGGCACAAACTCTAGGTGAATGGTGCCTAGCTCAATCTGCTCTCTAGTGAAATAGAAATGAACCGCCATGTGCTATATCCGAGAGGTGATAATAGGATTTCTTGCTAGGGCAATGAGGGTTGTCGCAGTAGACAACTATAGATGACTTGCAAGGAAATTGACGTGTGGCCAGCAAGTTCCTCAAATAGATGGCCTTTGTAGTACCATCGAAGAGAGCCCAATACTCTATCATAGCTGTGGAAGCCATTACCATCTCCTACTTATGGCTAGCTTGGGAGATGGGTGCCGTACCCAAGGTGTGGAGGTAGGCGCCATGGGGCATTGGGTATTAGGATCTCCTGCTCAGTCAGAATCAGTGTAGCCTTATAAGCATAAACCATGACCATAAGTTTGTCCATAATGATAGGTATACTGTAAATATCTTAACACACGAAGACAAGTAACCCAATGAGACATTCTAGGTGAATTAAAATATTGACTAAGCAAACTGAGTATGCAAGATCTGGCTTAGTATGAATCAACCAAAGTAATTTTTGTATAACAGAACGATAGATATGAGCATCAAAAGGTTGACCCAAGGCATCCTTATACAAATGGATAGTGGGATCAAGAGGCGTGGCCATTGGCCGTGTTTGATCAATGCAATACTGTTCCATCAGTTGCTGTAGGGCGTACTTTTGTTGTGCAGAAAGGCACTCCTCTCAAATCTAACAATTTCCATCCCCGAGAAATAACACAGTAGACCTAAGTACGTCATGTTGAATGTAGAGCAAAATTTTGCTTTGATATCTGCTATAGCTATAGAATTTGAGTGAGTGAGTAACATATCATCAACATACAACAAGATATTGTTGATCCTGTGCTGGTGGTGCACACATATAAATTTGGATCATAGGGGATAGAATGGTATCCATGAGTCCGTAAGAACTCATCCATCTTGTGGTACCAAGACCTCGGCACTTACTTCAGCCTATAAAGAGCTTTCCATAAGAGAAATGCCTTGTCATTTTGGTAAGCAGAAGAAAAGCTGGGAGGTTGCTTCACAAAGACTTCCTCCTCTAAATAACCGATCAGAAAGGCACATTTGATGCCATTTGATAGATCAACCAACCATGGTGAGTGGCGAGCGCAACCAACAAGTGAAATGATGCAGCGGTAGGTGCGAAGGTTTTTTATAGTCAATGTCGTGCTTTTGTTTGAAACCTTGCACTGCAAGGCGAGCCTTGTATTTATCTGAAGTACCATTAGCCTTTAGCTTGGTCCTAAAAATCCACTTCGTCCCGATGACTAGCTTGTGACAAGGAGGATCCACCAAGGTTCAAGTCCCATTTCGGTCGATACTATCCAGTTTCTTCTCTTGTTGCCAACAACTGTCTGGCTCAGAATATGCAATGTAAAGTGTTGTAAATAGTGATGCATATGGAGTTTAAGGGGTGAGCTGGGTAGACCTTCTAGGGCCCTCTGGAGTGGAATCCGGTGGAAGGATTCTTGAATCGTGCATGGTTTGCTGATACCAACAGTAACGGGTCTCGCAGAGATTTGGGAGTAGAAGTATTTGTAGGAAGGTTAAGAGCGGACAATAGAATTGGCTCAATAGGCACAATCTTAAATGATGTGAATGGAGGGGAGGACGAAGAGTCCAGCGTTGAAGATTGCACGATATCCCTCTTATCAAAGACGACATCTCTCCTAACAATCACCTTGTTCGTTCGAGGATCGAACAAACAGTAGGCTTTCGCTTCGGAATAGTAGCGTGAGGGGTGAGCTTTCCTATCTTGTTGTCAGGAGTGTGCATATAAGCATGAGTACTGAAAACTCTGAAGTGAAAAACAACAGGCCGAGAGCCAAAAAATGCCTCGTACGAAGTCTTTTTAGGTACTGCCGTAGTCAGACATCAACTCAGGATGTACATTGAAGTGTTAGCAGCCTCAACCCAAAGGCACTCAGGGAGCTTTGCTGCAAACAGCATAGAGCGTCCCATATTCATGATTGTCAGGTTTCTACGCTCTAGGATTTGATTTGGTGTAGGAAATTTGGTAGTTGGTGCGCAATACCTTGCTCTCGTTAAAACTCAGAAAACTCTTGGGAGGTAAACTCACCACCAAAATCACTTCTCATAGTACCCACATGATGACCAGTCTGGAAATAAACCAACATTACCCAAGCACTAAAATAAGTGAAGGCATTTGACTTGTGCTTTAGAAAGTACACCCACATGTATCTAGAGAAATCATCCATGATAAAAAAGAAATACAATGCACCATTTAAGGCGGCAGTGATATGGGACCACAAATATCTATATGAATGAGTCTAAGGGGTTTCTCAGCACGGGTGGTAGATTGTTTAGGGAAGGGTGTATGATGCTACTTACCTAGTTGATAGACTTTACAAAACTCTCGAGAAAGTTTTAGGCGTGGGAAACCCTCAACCATCCCTTGGCAAAGAGTCGTAGCCAAGATGTCCTAAGCGAAAATACCAAAGACGCTCAAAGTCCATGGGCCCCCGTGTGGTGGCTAAGGCCTGGAACCAATGGAATTCGGAATCATTGGCAGTCGGCTCAGGAAGAAAATGGGTCATGTAGTAAAGGCCATTAGGCTGTGCTTTGTCTCCAACAATCACTAAACTAGTTAGAGAGTTTAAGACCTTGATTGTGGTTGTGGTGAAGAAAACTGCTTGCTCCAACTAGCAAAGCTGCTGAACGGGGAGATGATAGACATCATCTAGAGAAGCTAAATCCGGACCCTAGTCAATGGGAAAACTGACATGACCATGGGAGTGAGTCTTGACAGAGGAGTTGTTTCCTATGCGGACACTCCTAGTTGCAAGGGCTCAAGAAATAAAAATGTCCCCTATAGAAGTTATGTGATGGGTAGCTCCACTGTCCACAAGCCAAATAGATGCGCCTTTGCAGGCACCTCATTAGGAGGCAACTCGCAGATGTGAATGAGACTTGCATCCGATGTCTCTAAGGAGACAATGTGGGCCTTTGCAGACCAGTCAGATAAACCCTTTGGAGTTGAGTTGTTCGCTGACTGTGATGGCTGACCGGTGGCAATGTGGTTTGGCCTCGCCATTGCCCCTGTTGGGGATTGCTACCACCCTACTTTTCTTGTTGGGGGCTACCCGATTGGGATGCGGGGGTCTGATTCTTAGATTTTGGCCATGTGCCTAGTGCCTTAGATCGGCACTCCTCATCATAATGGCCAACCTTTTGACAATGTTGATGATACCTATTTTTCTTATGTACATTTTGCTATGCAGGTTTTAAGAGGCCATTGAGTGGTTCCTTGGGATTCACTAGCTTGGGTTTGATTTTGATTTTGATGCGAGTTTTGTTTACCCTTGCACGGTTGCCTCTTGCGAGAAGATGCAACCAGAGCCTCCTTCATCAAGGATGTGTTATGAAATTAATTGAACAATTGTGCGTAATGCAACAACTAATACTCATACTCATAAAATGTGGGCATCTGAGACTATGAAATCACCTACTGCACAAAATGGAAATATTTTCTTGGTGGCTTGTTAAGGAAAAGGATAACCTAGTTGTAAGAGGACTTGCCCGGTTGTTGAGAACTCAGTAAGAAGATGCTGATACTTAGCCAATGTGACTTTAAGTCATCCTTGTCAGTGATTGTAAAATTTTGGAGCTCATGATCCAAATTGATATGACAGGTCCTATCTTGAGCCTCATAGCGGCCAGTCAAGTGTGCCCAACGCTCGGATGTTAAGTTGAAATGCTGAAGCTAATAGTGAAACTCAGGCAATAAGCCTTGCATAAGCTCAACAATAGTGGAGGCGTTACGAGCCTTCCATGGGCAAACGACCTTGTATGGAACCAGTGTGGGATCAGGTTGGGGTTCCAATGCCTGCACTAAATCCCATAGGTTCTGAGAGTCTAAAACATGCCTCATAAAAATTTGACCAAGTGATATAGTTGGACGTGTCATAAGAGTATGCTTGGCGAATGAGGAGCTAGAACCATGAGGTGTTTGGGAAGATGGATAGGTGGGATAGTGTGGGGGATAAGATGGTGGTGGTAGATAAGGAAGAGGGGGTGACAGATGACTCTGAAGAAGACCATAAAGCCAGAGGAAAAAACAGTCCAGGATGAATGAGCATGAGTGATTCCTTTCACCTCCCAGCCTTGCCTAGTATATTGCTGGCCAGACCATCGTGATCTGATTGCCAGCCGTCAAACCTTGGTGAGTCCTACTATTCTTGGACTCTCTTTGGCTCTAGGCTCCCCTAAACCCCGTTCGGGCGCCCAAGAGCCCGGACGGTCATCCTCGTGCATGTTCCCCTTGATTTACCTTAATGTCACATTAAATGTCACTTTAATGTCACATTCAATGTTTGTGACCTTAATGTCACATTTTTAAAGTGACATTTAATGTGACATTAAGGTCACAAACATTGAATGTGACATTAAAGTGACATTCAATGTTTGTGACCTTAATGTCACATTAAATGTCACTTTAATGTCACATTAATGTCACAGGGGGTAATGGTGGATAGGTAGAAATAGGCTATTGATGTCCAATGAGTGCCGATTGCTGCGGAGATATTGAAATGGACATAGGCCCATATGATAGTGTAGGTGTAGGTGGAGGCACTAGGACACAATAGCCTTGTTCAGATGTCGGCTAGGGCACAACATAATGACCGGATGGTCCACCAGGTAATGCTACATAGGCAAATTGTGGTACCAAATGATCCACACTCGAGTATATTTGGGATGCACTCCCAGAGGGATAACTCGAAAGTGTGTGTGTGTGGGAGATCGAGTCTCCATCATAGACACACTGCTCGGAAACGGGTATGTAGAGGTCCTAAAGGCTGTGCCTAAATGTGCAGAACCCCGCAGTGTGGCGTGTGGTGATACATGTGGTACACTTAATGGAAGTGAAAAGGAAGATGCATTGGAAGATGAGGGAGGGATGGATGGGAGCCCAAATGGATTAGGAATTGATGTTGTTGCAAGAAACATGATTGGTTCCTTTTGTCCATTAAGTGCATCTGATGAAGATATACCTACTCCAAATCAACTATGAGAAATAAAATCATTGGAAGAAAAAAGAAGGGAAGGAATACTTACAAGGTCTTTTAGCTTCTTACTTAGTTTCGAGTTCATAAAGAAATACTTGTCTTCCTCATTACTCAAAAATCAAAGGTTGTTTTGAAGAGTCCCTTCTTGACGAGCATCCCTTGATCCAATAGAAAATACAAGATTAGTTGGCATAGAATCTGACCTAATAGGATTCATATCTGGAATTGGAGAAAAGATGTACTATGGAAGTGATGTGTAATCTAAGCTAGGGTCCACTTGTAGATGGCCAGTCCGTAGTGGAGATTCCGAAGGACTTGCAAGATCGTTAGTTCTGTGCATTGAATCTAAAGGAGAATACTGAGGCTTACCTTCAATCTCCTATTGAGGCCTATGTATAAGGAGTGGCAAAAATATGATATGGTTTGTGGACTCCATGGTAGTCCAATGGTTCTCTTCCCATGTCGGATCGGTAGGCAGTAGCAAGGTGGGAGGTCCACTCCTGATTGTTTCTGTCCATGTTTGGCTATGGAGATTGGAGCAATGGTTTGAATTTGTTCGAAGTCATGTGACGCTTCTATTGTTTATGCTTTCGTGGATAAGCTTTCCGATCAAAGGCCAAGGTTTCTCAGAGAGTACCTAGCTCTGATACCATGTGAAGAAATGCTCTAAATGTAGAAAATACAAAACCAATCGCATGATAAAACATAGATTGATAAACACAGAACACTGTTAGGATTAGGATAACTTAGAGATAGTGAACACAATGAATAATGAAGTGAATGACTATTGAATACACAATGCTCATGCAGCAAACACACTATGTAGTGAATACTGAATCTAGAACTCTCATATCTCTAGGATCAAGGTAGAGGTTTTAAGCTGGAGAGTGTGTTGTACTCTGAAATGGATCCCAAAACGTAGCAAGGTAGCCTCCATGTGGAGAACAATAGCAAACGTAGCTAGAGAGGCTGGATCTGATGCATATGGGCATTGAGGAGAGAGAAAGAAAAAAAACGTAGGTACTTGAGGAGAGAAAAATTGGGTGACAGCTAGAAGTAATAGATGACTACGCAAGAAGTGAAAGCGATAGCTAGAGGAGAGAAAAACTCAGCAAACGCAGACTATGGATGATGCCAACAGTGTCTAACTAATGCAGACAAGTCCAGTTGATGATGTCAGCAATAAACACAAGCATTAGATAGTAGGCGATAGCTCTAAGGTACTAAGCGATAGTGTTGGAGTGTAGGCGACAGCTCACAGGTGGGGTTGGAGACTGGAATAAGGTGCTAGATAGTAGCAGACAATAGTGGGAAGCTCTGACCGTGATGTCCTTGATGAACAAGGTGTGGGTAGTAGAGATATGGCTCTTGAAACCTACAAAAATGAGATTGAGGGAGAGTGGTGGGCTGAAACACAATAGTCTTTAGGGATGGAACTAGTAAACACAACAAGTTGACTGCTTGATGATGATGATAGTTGATCATTGGAGGCTATATGAAGTTGGGCGACAACAGAGGAAGGTGAGGATGATATTGATTGGGCCTGCATTGCAGTAAATGCAAGTTGCAACATGCATTGGAAGTGGCTAGATAGGAGGGTGGCTTGCTCTCAAACCATAAACATATCTGTTAGGAGAGGTAGAAACTGGTCATTAGTAGCTGGAGTCAGTAGGCAGCGATAGTGGATAGGGCTCTAGGGGCTATCGATGACATGGCAGTAGTCTTGATGAGCTAGACAGCAAACCACTGGAGGGAGAGCTGATGGCTAAAACTTGCAAGACAAGGGATGAAGTTGAGTGGTGGGCAGCCTATTTGTTTGTAGAATGAGTGATTTCTCCCAAATTAGGGTTTGCCTTATGGGACATAGACACACTCTAGGATTTTTGATGAAACTTTGGGTAATTTACATGTTTTGGGGATGTGTTAAAGAGCTAATTAGTTTATAATGCTTTTTTTAGCTCAATAGTCCCATCCAACTTTTTGAAAGGGGGAAGAGAGGATTGTTAGCAGATATGTCAGCTCATGTGTGAGTTTGTGCATGTAGAGGTTGGGGACATTATTTAGGATATTTTAGGCATTTTTTATGGTCTTCATTTTGGTCATATTTAGCATTTATTGCTGGCCGACCTGATCATATTGAGGACATATTTTTGTCCTATATATTCAGGCTCCTCCTCCTCACTGAGTCACTCATCTACTATCACGTGTGGAGACTCCGTGGAGAGACAAGCCAGTGCTTGTGCCCATTCTACCAGTGACTTACTATTGTATGCGGTTGTCTCATGTTGGATATATGGATTCCGTTTCTCGAGCATATATCTGAGTTCTCATCTATATTGTGTTTCTCAGTGTTCTTTCTTTCCCTTTATCTTTTGTCTTGTGTTTCAACGGTTTATTACAACATATATTTACACTTCCATTGCTGCTCCACTTCTGACATGGTATCAGAGCACAGGTTCTATGCTCTTGCTGTCTTTTCTTTGCTGATTTCAGGACTGTTTTGACCATTGTTGATCAGGTGAATGAATGGTGTTTCAACCAGGCGACTTGCTTTTTCTGCGTTTTTGCTGACATCACCATCTGTATAGCCTGCGTCAGCCCCTCTCCTGCCTGTGTGACAGTAGGAGCCTCCGTTTTGGTGTTTTTGTATTTCCTCCTAATTGGGCGACTGCATTATTAGACCGTTTTTTCTGTTTCAAGTAGTTTGTGGCTGATTTTTTTACTTTTCGCAGCAGATTTCTTCTTGTTTTGGTCAGATTTTGGTGAATACTGCATGTGAACATTCATTTTCTGCAATCTGTGCTTGTGGTTTGGCTGTGTTCCCTCTCCAAATACTTTATTTTCTCTACTTCTATTCTAAATCCTCCACAGATGGCTCCTCCGTGCACGTCCACTGATGATAAGCTACACAGACCTGATTATCTTACATGGAGTGCTGTGATGAAGGCTTGGTTTATACAGAAGCGGTTATGGTACGTGGTTTGTGGAGCTATTGAACGTCCTCAACGGCCTTCTCCAGTTCTAGTTGATTTTGATGAAGACAACCATGAGGAAATGGTGCTTACATGGGATTCGGATGATGCAAGTGCTTACTTGGCCTTGCTTTGGTGTATTTCCAAAGAAGTCCTATCGGCGGTTACCTCCTGCATGATATCTTCTGAAGGTTGGACGAAGTTGCAGCTGATGTACATGGCACCTTCCACCATGAGGGCAGTTACTCTTTATGGACATACTATCCAGTCTTTTCTACTTCGTGTGACCCAAATCCACGACCAACTTCAAGGCTCATCTTATTGGACTCGTACTCTCCAAACTCCCTTCAGTGTTCGATGGAGTGGCGAATGCTTTGAGGGCGCAGACATTATCGACTCTTGTCAGTTTTACACATATGACCTCCCTACTACTTGAGCACGAGGCATCATTGTGGTTACAGGGGAGGCTTTCATTAGGTTCTAGTAAGGCTCTTGCAACTTTAGAGAGGGTTTGGAAGCAGAAGAAGTCGAAGACCCAATGTTACCATTGTGGGAAGAAAAGTCATTTACAGAAGGACCGCAAAGAGTTAGTGGCTTCCAGGAAGAAGAAGGAGAAGAAGACAATACGAGATGTGGACACCTCCGATGAGTTATCATCTGCCTCAAATTCAGACTTCGATCCTTCAGCCAAGGAGAAGTCTAAGGCGTGGAAAGGATCATCTTCTTTGGATCACGAGAAGGGATTGATAGCCCCTTCCTTAGTTGCTTTCTAGTGGTGGTGATTAGGGTATCCCTCACTACTCTCAAGTGCTAGAGAGGGAGTGTGAGAGGGTGGTGAGATGGGGCAACTGTGCCTCATCTATATATCTATATAGATGCACAGGATCCAGAGAGGGACTTCCCTGACTCATTGATTGAAGTCTGTAGGTTCAAATCCTGGAGCTAGGCTCTTAGTCTTGAGCTCACATGAGGGGACACATTTGGTGGTCTGGCCAAAGGTGGGGAATCCATGGTCATGTTAGCGATCAGATCCTGTCGGCAGCCAGTCGGATTGCCCAGTCGGACTGCCATGTGGCAGTCCGACATGTACCACAGCGACTTGCCTATTTCTGGCGCCTATTTTCTGGCTATTTATAGCCGATCTTCTGCAGTCTTCCAGCCATCTCTGATCGCAAGTTTCAGGCTGGAGGCTTGTGCAGATTACATCTCTGTTTGCAGATTTCAGGTTCGAGATCGTGCAGACTGCAGCGGACTTCAAGGTGAACAGCAGGTTGCATCGTCGAGGTGGAGACACACAGTCCCGTGCACTGCGCCAGTGTACATATCTGCATATCTTTGTATACAACACACTTTATACAGCAGATCTTCATCTTCCACAGTCTCTTTCTCTCTCTCTTCTCTCTGCGTTCTCTCTCTCTCTCAGTCTTGGTCCCACGCTTCCGCATCGCTGCACTCTGACATGGTATCAGAGCAGTATAGAAGGGATGGCTGAGTGAAGAACCAACCTGAATAGGAGTTTCCATCGCGACACAAGGCTGCGTTTCCAGCGTTTGAGGGCGAGCGGGTGGGCTGCGCCTCGGAACAAGGCTGAAGCAAGCGTGGGTGCGTGGGAAAGGAGTCCAGTTGGTGGATTTGCTGCTGTTTGCTGCTGTTTAAAGAGGAGGAAGGCTGAGTTTTCAGCTTTCAAGTGTAGGTTTTGCTTTTTCATTGCCTCCGGCAGGTGAAGAAGGTACGAGACGCGGAAGAAAGAGCCCGAGCAGGCTGCGTTTTCACAGTCAGAGGGGGCTGCTTTTGCGTTTGTGAAGGCATTACAGGTGAAGATGTCTACAGAGATTGACTTGGAGTTCCAGACGATCATGGACCGGAAGGTGCCTGTCTTACCGGCTCTTCCCGCAGATCAAAAGCTCGATGGCGACAATTACCGCATCTGGCGCGTGATGATGTTAGCCATCCTTGAGTCCTACGATTTGGCGGAGCTTGTACAGGAGGAGATCGACCGGCCCTCTGTGAGAGATGAGTCCAAACTCTCTTCTGATGCTCGTGCGGAGTTGGCCAAGGCACAGTCTCACTGGGACAAACTGAATGCCCGGATTCGTTCTTTTCTTTTTTTGTCTTGTACTACAGCCGTGATAGCCCACATCGAGCACTTGACGGTGGCTCGGGAGATATGGCTGGAGCTTGACTACATGTATAACCGGATGACCCTTATGAAGCGGGTTTCTTTGGAGGTGCAGATGCGGACCTTGTCCGTGAACAAGTCTTCTTCGTTGCGGGAGCACATCAACAAGCTTAGACAGCTTCAGATGTAGGTTCAGAATGCAGGGAAGTCGATTTCCTCCGAAGACATGGCAATCACACTTTTGTCCTAGTTGCCGCCACGATTCGGTGCTTTCTACTCCGCCCTTATTGCTTTGGGATGTGAGTCTACTCTTCGGTGGGAAGAGCTGGTTTCTATGGTCTTGGACCAAGAGGAACAATTGAAGAGACAATATGCTTCCAAGTCGGAAGCCTTGACAGGTCAAGCCTCTCAGAAGAAGGGGAAGGACCAAAAGAAGAAGAAGGAGGACAACAAGTCAAAGAAGGACAAAGACAAAGAATCCACATGCCATATTTGTGGAAAGACTGGCCATTGGAAGAAGGATTGCCCTGACAAAGACAATAAGGACACCAACAAGAAGGACACGAAGGATTCTGGAGCGGTAGCTGCACCCTCATCAGCTGCGTTTCTTCATCTAGCTGTCATTGAGGACTCTACACCGAATGCTTCTGATGCTGCGATGACAGCTTCCCAAGCTCGAGAGTGGATCGTTGACAGTGGTGCCTCCCGGTACATGACTCCTTCATCAGTTGGTGTTGCCCAATTGCGACCTTCGCGTGGGCAGATTCTCATTGGAGATAGCTCTTCGGTGTCTATTGCAGGACGGGGTGAGATACAGCTTATTCCAGATGGACGTGGTGGTACCTATACCTCAGAGATCTTGCATGTGCCAGGTTTAGGGTATCATCTACTTTCGGTTCATAAGATTTGTTCACTTGGACTTTTGGTGGAGTTTGACAGTGATTTGGTGCGAGTCCTTGATCGTGGGTCAAGGAAGGTTCTCTCATTAGGATATAAGGAGAACGGCATCTACAAATTGACGTCTTCTACCGCCCTTCCTACTCTTCTTCTCACCTCTCAGACACAGTCAGAGCTTTAGCATGCTCGGTTTGGTCACCTCAACTATGATTATCTTCGGAGGGCGTCACGTGGACAGCTTGTTCGAGGGTTGCCGGATATAGTGGTGAGCCAGCAGCCATGCGTCTCCTGCATTCGTGGGAAGTAGCATAGGGATGCAATTCCCAACAAAGCTTCGCGGCGGTCTACTTCACCAATGGAGCTTGTATCTACGGATCTTCGTGGCCCTATGAGGAACGAGTCCTTGAGAGGAAGCTCGTACTTCATGTTGATCGTAGATGACCTTGAGGCTTACTTTGAGACTAAGCCCGATGTTTCTTATTTTTTTTTGGGTGTGATGCCTATGTTCACATTCCCAAGGCTCATCGTGATAAATTTGAAGCAACTTCCCGAAGACAGGTGTTTGTTGGCTACAGCTCTTAGTCCCAAGGCTATCGTTTGTATGATCCCGTCAAGCGGGATGTGTACACCAGTCGAGATGTGCGGTTTGTGGAGGTTCCGGCCATAGCAGCGGGTGAGGAGCATCCCGTTCTTGGAGATCCAGGGGAGAGTTGGGCTCCCGAGACGGTTTCTTTGGAGCTCGCGCCTTTTGATTCCGATTCTGTTTCCGATACAGAGTCTACTGTTCCACCGGTCACCCCCGAAGAGTTACCACCGGTGGATATCCCAGAGTCTTCAGCTGATGGAGAGAGACGAGGAGAGGTCCGGCTTCCTCCAAGTTGGGCTCGTGACACACTCTGTGATTTAGGGATCGAGGGGGTCCCTGAGGAGTGGGGACCGCAGGATGGTCCGCGGCGGTTACGGAGGCACCGGGCACATTCTACGGAGCTTGTTTGCTCTAACTATTGTTTGATGATCCGTGTTATGCAAGATCGAGAGCCCACCTCCGTGAAGGAGGCTTTACAATCCGCACCATGGAAGAAAGCTATGGAAGCCAAGTTGGAGGATATTGAGAGGAATGACACTTGGTATCTCGTGCTTCGCCCCTCGAATAAGAAGGTGATTGGCGTCAAATGGGTCTTCAAGACCAAGTACCTTAGTGATGGTTCTTTGGACAAGCACAAGGCTCGCCTTGTTGCTAAAGGTTTTGCACAACACCCAAGGATTGATTGTCATGACACTTTTGCCCCCACTGCTCGTATGGCGACTATTCGAGCTGTTCTTGCCTTGGTTGGCCATAGGAGATGGCCTGTCTACCAGTTGGATGTGAAGTCGGCCTTCCTCAATGGTGATTTGAAGGAGAAGATCTATGTCGAGCAGCCTCCTGGCTTTGGATCTTCAGATGGGAAAGTCTACAGGTTGAGGAAGGCCTTGTATGGCCTCAAGCAGGCTCCGCGTGCATGGAACGAGAAGATTGATTCGTTCCTTCAGTCACAGTTGGGATATTGGCGTTTCAAGGCCGATCCGCAGCTTTATGTACACACTTCCGAGGCTGGCTGTGTGCTTTTTGTGTTGTATGTTGATGATTTGATTGTCACAGGTGATCATGCAGAGAAGGTCAAAGAGACGAAGGCAGCTTTACATCAGACGTTCGAGATGACGGATTTGGGTCTACTCCATTTCTTCTTGGGCCATGAGATTTATCAGTCTCAGAGGGGGATTTTCATCTCTCAGCAGAGATATGTACAGGAGCTCTTGGTTTCTTTTGTGATGGAGGATTGTCGGACCATTTCTACTCCTATGGATCCGAACTGGAAGGCCACTTCACATTCAGCTTCTCCCATGGCGGATGCTTCCCACTATCATCAGTTGATTGGATCATTGATTTGGCTCCTCAACACTCGTGTTGATCTTTGTTTTGCTGTTGGTCTCTTGGCGGGGTTCATGAGTGAACCTCAGACGATGCATTGGCAGGTTGCCCAGAGGATACTTCGGTATTTGACGGGGACATCTGATTTAGGGCTTCATTATCCAGCAGGCACAGGTGGTTCAGATCTTGTACTTGCAGGTTGGAGCGACTCGGATTGGGCTGGTGATGTGGACCACAGGCGGTCTACTACAGGTTACTGTTTTACCTTGGGTGCAGGTGTTATCTCATGGACTAGCAAGAAGCAGCCCACGGTCGCCCTTTCGTCTACTGAGGCGGAGTATCGGGTCACGTCTTCCACCACATGTGAGGCTGTGTGGCTTCGGAGATTGTTGGAGGAGCTTGGCTGCCCCCAGACTCGTCCTACTTTGCTGCAATGCGACAATGAGAGTTGCATTGCCTTGGCACGGAATCCTGTTTTCCATGCCCGGACGAAGCACATAGAAATCCAGTACCACTTCATCAGAGAGAAGCTTCTGGATGAGACCATCGCTGTGGAGTACTGCAAGACGGAGGACAATCTTGCAGTTTTTTTTACGAAGGCGCTTCCCCAGGCTCTACTTCGGAGACATGCCAGATCCCTCAGGCTTCTGCCCCGCCCAGACTCTGAGAGGGGGTGTTAGCGATCAGATCCTGTCGGCAGCCAGTCGGCTGCATTAAATGCAGCCGACCTGCCTATTTCTGGCGCCTATTTTCTGGCTATTTATAGCCGATCTTCTGCAGTCTTTCAGCTATCTCTGATCGCAGGTTTCAGGCTGGAGGCTCGTGCAAATTACATCTCTGTTTGCAGATTTCAGGTTGGAGATCATGCAGACTGCAGCGGACTTCGAGGTGAACAGCAGGTTGCATCGTTGAGGTGGAGACACGCAGTCCCATGCACTGCGCCCGTGTATATATCTACATATCTTTGTATACAGCACACTTTATACAGCAGATCTTCATCTTCCTCTCTCTCTCTTCTCTCTGTGTTCTCTCTCTCTCTCAGTCTTGGTCCCATGCTTCCGCATCGCTGCACTCTGACAGGTCACTTATGTTCTAGAGGCATTTTTGATAGGATGGTCACGTATGCTACTGAGAGACATTGGGATAGACATAGAGATACGCTATGATCTTCTCTATTTTTAGGAGCTGGTATGATCAACCTCGATATCAGGTTCTCTCCAAGCCACCTTGGTGGCGGCTTGATCACCCATTGCTTGGGTATCCATGGTTCTACTTGGTGGTTCTATGTTGTATGGTTTATGATTCATTATCATTGTACCATTGTATTGTATCGGATCACCCATGATCTGAGAGAGAGTTGAGTAGATATGTCATCTCATGTGTGAGTCTGTGCATGCAGAGTTGGGGATATTATTTAGGATATTTTTGGCATTTTTAATGGTCTTCATTTTAATCATATTTAGCATTTATTGCTGGCTGACCAGCATTAAATGCTGACCGACCTGATCATATTGAGGACATATTTTTGTCCTATATATTCAGGCTCCTCACTGAGTCACTCATCTACCATCACACGCGTGGACACTCCGTGGAGAGAGGAGCTAGTGCTAGTGCCCAGGCAGCCAGTGACTCAGTGTTGTATGTGATTGTCTCGTGTTGGATATATGGATTCCATTTCCCGAGCATACATCTGAGTTCTCATTTGTATTGTGTTCTTCAGTGTTCTTTCTTTCCCTTTCTCTTTTGCCTTGTGTTTCAGCAGTTTATTACAGCATATATTTACGCTTCCATTGCTGCTCCACTTTTGACAAGGGTAGGATAGTAACCTATACAGGTGGTGCCATAATTGCCATTCATGAACTCACGGCCATGGAAGGGAGAAGAGAATGCTATGATGGTGCTCAAGAAGGAACCGGTCATGGTCAATTTGTTGATCAACATCACGATCTCTTTCTTGATCTTGGCAGTCTTTGTGATAATCCTCATGGTCATGATGGTTAGAATGTCAGACTTCTCAGTATCACTAGTCACTTTGACGGTCCTTGTAGCCGCAATCCACATGATTCTGCCAATTGTACTGGTCTGCCATTGTATCCTTTAAAAAAATCTGCAAAAAAAAAAACGAGAAATTAGGTTGCTTATGTGGAAGATGACTTGTAGGATGATGATGTCAGCCGGTTGACGATCTGGTTGGCTGCTGTATGGTAGTATTTGATGTGCAGTAGATCAGTCGAGGAATATGGGCTTTTTTCAATATGCAAATTAAGCTTTCTGTTTTCCGAGGCCGGAAGGTCAAGAAATGCAGCTGCTCAAGGGTGAATTCTGCAAAATACGGGGTGGCACAGGGCTGGGATGGGAAATGCAGTCTGTTTACAACCCGAGTCTGCTTTGAACAGCTCAGAACAAGCTGCATTGATGCAAATACAGATGTGATGCACTCCTTGGTTGACAAAATGTTGCAGAAAATGGTCATTTGGCAGCAGATGATGCTAGCAGGCAGATGGTGCTACCCAGTAAAACTGCAACTGGTACATGACTGTTCAGATGGCAAAGGAATTGGAGCAGACTGAAAATATTAGCAGTATATTCAGCTTGTGAGTGAGTTTGGGATGTAATTCAGCGGGCCAGACATTTTAGACGTTTTTTGGCATTTTTAGTCGTCATTATTACAAAACTTATGACATTTATTGGTGGCCAACCAGCGTTAAATGCTGGCTGACATGATGCATTTATTGCATTATTTTTGGCTTATTAAATCCTTCCTCGACAGTCCGGTCATTCATCACTTGGAGATTCCATTGCATGCCTTGTTGGAGAGAGGGAGCTGGTGCCAATGCCCATGTAGCTAGTGACTCACTATTGTACACGACTATCTCGTGTTTGGTATATGGATTCCATTTCCCAAGCATATGTTTGAGTTCTCCTTTGCAATGTTCTCATGTTTTATCTTTTCTCTTTCTTTTGTCTTGTGTTCAATAGTTTATTTTAGCATTCTTCTATGCTTCCATTGTTGCACTCACTTCTGACATGGTATCAGATTTCAGGATCTACGTTCTTGTTGCTGTCCACTATTGATTACTGATCATTTGTGTCTGCTGTCTACTTTTATTGGCCTAGGCGATATCAATCTGCTGTCAATTGGCTTGTCTACTACCCCCAATCCTACGTTTTCATAAGCAAACCTATGTTTACTGCATGCTGTCATTTTTGTGATCAACTTCTTTCTTCACTATATGTGAACTTCATTAGGTGCAGTCTGTGTTGTGCTTTAGCTATCCTCTCTCTCTTCTATTCCTTATCTTCTCTTTCTATCCTCTCTAGATGGCTCCTCCTTGTTGTTCTACTGATGACAAACTTCATAGCTTTAAACTTAACACAGAGTGCTATTGTGAAAGCTTGGTTTGTGTAGAAGCGCTTGTGGTACGTTGTTTTTGGAGCTATTGAGCACCCTTAGTGTCCTACTCCTCTTCTAGCTGATTTTGATGAGGACAACCACAAGGAAGTTGTGCTTACATGGGATTTTGATGATGCCTGTGTATATTTTGCTCTTGTTTGCTATATCTCTAAAGAGGTGTAGGAGGTCCCTCGACCATGTGTGTAGTTATCCTCTATGGACAGCTCCAGTAGATGAAGTTCGAGTCAAAGGTGTTGGGAATAAAGGCCCCCGTGCCTTTAAATGTGCTCGGGTGTGAACACACCCTTAGCACTTGTACTTACACATATATATCTATCTAAAAACCTAAAGGTACACACTCGTCATTGTACCTAAAAAAGGTGCACACACTCTGATCTGCTCTCTCTCACTCTCTCTGTCTCTCCGTGACTAAGAAACACGTGCTGTCTTGATCTTCGTGCCTAACGTGTCACTACAAACTGGTATCAAAGCTGGCAAGAGACAGCTCGCAGGTATCGTGGGTAGTCGCAGGCAGTGAGAATAGTAGACAATTGCAGACATCGTGGGTAGTCGTAGGCAGTGAGGACAATCGACAGCTGCAGGCATTGTGAACAGACGCCACGTGAGACTCCAACGAGGAGACAGGTCATGGCGGGCAGGCCATGACAGGCAGCGAATGGCGTGTACACTAGTTAATGGGGGCAGCAGTTGGCGCGTGACGGTCCAGAGAGTGACCATCAGGCAGCAGTCGCACAATGGGTTCGTGGTGGGTAGGCGCAGGCGACGTCCAGTCGGCGACCTGCATGGGGTCAACGGACCCCATCACACCTTTTTTCAAAATCGTTTTTAAAAAAAAGAAAAACAAAAGAAATAATTCAACTTCTACCCCCCTTTCTTGACGGGGTTTCACGCGCCAGGCACAAACGGCCAGATTTGTGCAACTGTGGTCCAGAAAATTTGGGCCTTTTTCGAGATTTGGGAAATGCGATGCAGGACAAGCAAATTTGTCTCAGAAATTGCAGGAATTTGTGACATTTTGTCCCCGACATTTGGGGCTTTTCATGTACATGCACAAATTGGACTGAAATTTACCGAATTTTTCGACATTGATGCGCATTGGACCCATGCAATTTGGGGCTTTTGCAGTTTGGGCAAAAATTGTGCAGCATTTGGTCATTTTATGTACATGCAGGTTGAATTCCACACAATTTGGACATCAACACTAGGTAAAATTTGGGGATTTTGCTGAAATTGCTCTATTTTGGAAAAATTGACCTGTTCTATGCATGACAGAGAAAATACAGATGTGTGATTGATGCTTTGAGCACAAAAATTTTGGGGCTTTTGATCGTTCGTGTCAAATTTTATGCTCGTGGGTACATGTACAACAGAAATTGCAGCTAAAATTTGGGATTTCTCATGTAATGTGATGCATATGCCCTTGGAACAGCTCTAATCAGTTGGCTAATGCTATAGCACATGGTTTGGTGCTTCTGAAAATTTAATTACAGATTTGAAATCTGTGCTTCTACGTGGTTATTTATTGCTGGTTGGTACTTGTTTGTACCTTGGCCACTTGGGCGACATTTTTGGGCCTGCATTTGCTATTTTTTGGTCACATTTGGGCTGAAAATCATGGCTGGCAGCAATGACAGAAGTAATTTGATGCACATAAAGAAGCTTGAAGGAGCACATAACTTTGCAATTTGGCAAAAACAGTGCTACAATATCCTGTTGCAAAAGAAGCAGGCAAAGCCGATTAAAACTTAAGGGCCAAAGCCCGCGGACATTGAATAGGAAGATTGGGATGAATTAAATGAGCTTGCACGCTCAACCATCGAGCTATCGATTTCTGATGCCTTGCTGTTTAACATAGAAGGTTTGGATTCTGCATATGCTATATGGACTCGACTGGAAGAACTGTATGCACAGAAGAGTGCTGCAAGCAAAGTGTATTGGCTGAAAAAGCTTACGGATTTGTGTATGAAAGAGGGTCTACTTACTTCAGTGAGTTTAACTCCATTTTCAACCAGCTGGTTGCGTTGAAGTTCATGATTGATGAGGAATTTAAGGCTACTTTCTTGCTTTGCACTCTACCAAAGAGTTGGGATACGTTCAGCGCTACTATGAGCAATTCTAATGTGATCCTTTTGTATGCTGATGTAGAGAGTGCTCTACTTATGGAAGAAATGAATTGACAGAACAATGCATCCAGTAAGTCTTCCAGTGCTTTGCATACTAGGGACAGATCACAGCAAAAAGGCAAATATGATAGCAAGGGATATAGTAAATCACGTGGCACAGATGTTAAATGCCATCATTGTGGCAAGAAGGGTCACTTTAAACGTGACTGCTACAAATGGAAGAAAGAGAAAGGAAAGGGCAAGAAGACAAATGATAGCAAGGAAGAGAAGAAAGACAGTCAGCCTAAGAAGAGCAGTGTCAAAATTGAAGAGGTGAATGTAGTTACTCATGACAGTGATAGTGGGAGTGACATACTCTTTGTCTCTTCACACTTTGGTGCACATGCTTTACTTGCAGATACAGATGATGACATGCATACTTGGATTCTTGATTCAGGTGCTTTCTTTCATGTCACCCCTCATCGTGAGTGATTCTTTGACTATGTAGGAGGTCGACATGGTGTTGTCCATCTTGGGGACAACTATGCATGTGATATTGTAGGTATTGGGAGTGTGCAGTTACAGTTTTAGCATGGCTCTGTCTTTACGCTTCAGCATGTACGGCATGTACCTCAGCTCAAGAAGAGCTTGATTAGCATAGGGTAGCTAGATGATAATGGTTTTCATACCACCTTTGGTGATGGAAAATGGAAGATCTGTAAAGGATCTAGGGTTATTGCCAGAGGTTGCAAGAGTGATACTTTGTATCCACTTCATGTATCTAGTGTGCATGACCATGCTGTTGCCGTGACCGAGTAGCCAAGCGTTTCTTTGTGGCATGGCCGGTTGGGACACATGAGTCAAAGAGGAATGAAAGTGCTTTCTCATTTGGGTTACTTGCCTTGTTTTCGTCATGTTGATTTTGAGCATTGTGATCATTGTATTTATGGCAAACATGCACAGACGTCTCATAAAAAGTCTCTTTCGTTGAAATATTCTCCTCTAGAGTTAGTACACTTAGATGTATGTCAGATGCCAGGATTATCTTTAGGGGGAAAGAAATATTTTGTCACCTTTGTCGATGATGCTACACGAAAGGAATGGGTTTATCCTATTCGTAGCAAGGATGAAGTGCTTGACAAGTTTAAAAAATTCTTGGCATTGGTTGAAAATTAAACTAATAAGACACTTAGTGTCTTCGCTCCTACAATGGTGGGAAATATGTGTCCAATGCCTTTCAAGCATTTTGTGACAGCAAAGGGATAAAGAGGGAGCTCACTGCTCCTCATAATCCACCCCAAAATGGAGTTGCAGAGCGTATCAGACCATACAGGATAAGGTCCGTACGATGCTGTCTCATGCCGCATTACCCCATGGTTTAATGGAAGAGGCTGTTATGACAGCCGTACACTTGATTAATTAGTCACCAAACATGTCTTTTGGGGGGGGGGATGGGAGTTCCCCAAGAAGCGTGGTCGGGCAAGCCACCTTCATATGCTCATCTGAAAGTGTTTGGCTGTGAGGTTTTTGTGCACATTCGTAAAGAAAAACGCAGCAAACTTGAGCCAAAGTCCCCTGTAAATGCATTTTCCTAGGATATGGTGACGAGGGTGAAAGGGGTAATAGATTGTGGGATCCCGAGAAAAGGAAAGTAGTACGCAACAATGATGTTATATTCCGGGAAGATTGCATGGATAAACAGCCCGAAAAGACTGAGGAGGTCCGTAGGGTTGTATTCCAGGAAGAAATACCTTTTGGACAGCAAAATGTGCCTGCTGTACAGCAGCAAATACGTGCTGTAAATGAACCTGTAAATGTAGAAAATGATGCTAGAAATGATCAGCTAGCTATCGCCCATGATAACGAGCCACTACATGTGCAGGAACAACCAGGACAACAAGCTATTAATGCTGATTTGAAAGCAATACCAGGACAACATGCTGAAAATGGAAATTTGCAGGACCAGCCAGCAAACAATGACCATTGGGTTAGGAGATTGTCTAGAGCTACTAGACAACCTGACAGATTTGTTCCTGGTGCAAACAATGTGGCATTATGTCATGTTGACAGACTGTGATGAACCGTGTTGCTTTAAGGAAGCAATGGACAGACAGGACAACAAGAAATGGTATAAAGCCATGTTGTTAGAAATGGAATCTCTTGAGAAAAATGGCAGAAAACAGTTCCATGCAAATGGATTTACAAGATGAAGGTCACTTCTGGTTTCTCACCAAAGTACAAAGCAAGATTGGTTGCAAGGGGTACAAGCAGGAGCATGGAATTGACTTTGGTGAGATTTTCTCTCCTGTAGTCAAGATGACTACATTGAGAACCATTTTGGGCTTGGTTGCAGCTGAAGATGTCACAATCTTGTGACATGCAATGGAACCATGAAACCGGCCTGTTCACTGGAAAGGGCGGTAGTGTACAACCAAAATATATAAATGCTTTCACCCAATTCATAGTCACCCACTTTACCTGAACTTAAAGACAGAACCTAGAAGAATCTCATTCAAAACAAAAGATCGGAATGGAATTGTAACACACAATCTCTTTTCATAAAACATAAATCCATCATTATATGACAATGAATCAATAGGAATCAAGTTATTTTGAACTAATTTATTCCAATCAGCATAAAAAGTAATATCCTGATGATAAGTATCTTTCATAGCAATCAAAGAATCAAAAGATATAACAGAAATATTATGAATGGCAGGTCTTCTACTTAATGCATCAGCCACTACATTTTTTTTTCCGGGTTGATATTGAATGATAGGATGAAAACTCTGGATAAAAGATGCCCATTTGATATGTCGGTCAGAGATTTGGGGTTGGCTAAGTAAATGTCTAATACTTTGCTGATCGGTCTTAATCATAAATTCTGAACCCATTAAGTAGTGTTTCCACTGTCTTAATGCTTGTACAACTGCTAATAGTTCTTTGTCATATGTGGAATATTTCAGTTCAGAGGGTTTCAACTTACAACTAAAATAGGCTATAGGATGATTATCCTGCATAAGTACAGCTCCTATTCCTGATCCACTAGCATCGGTCACTACTAGGAAGAATGGTCTATTAAAATCAGGCAACTGTAGGACAGGGGCATGTGTTAATGCATGTTTCAATAAGTTAAAGGATTTTTGTTGATTTTCGGACCAATGATAGACAATTCCTTTCTTCAGAAGTTTGGTTAATGGTAAAGCAAGTAAGGAAAAATTACGTACAAACTTCCTATAGAAACTAGCAAGACCAAGGAATGAGCGTAACTCATGCAAGTTTTTAGGTACAGGCCAATTCAATATTGCATCTATTTTCTTAGGATCAACTTTAATTCCATCAGATGATACAATATGACCTAAATACTCAATTTCTGTTTTAAAGAATTCACTCTTTTCAGGATTTGTATACAGTTGATTATCTTTTAATAACTGGAAAACCAATGACAAATGCTCATAATGTTTTTCTCATTTTGACTAAAGACCAAAATATCATCAAAGAAGACAATTACACAATACTGATATTTCAGAAATATACGGTTCATCATTCTACTAAACGTAGCAGGTGCATTAGTCAATCCAAATGGCATCACTAAAAATTCGTAATGACCAAACTGTGTCCTAAATGCAGTCTTGAATATGTCTGACGTATCTAGTCTCACCTGATGATAACCAGACTTAAGGTCTATTTTACTAAATATAGCAGATTCTTGCAGTTTGTCCATAAGGTCATCAACTCTAGGAATGGGATACCTATTCTTTACAGTGATCTTATTTAAAGCTCGATAGTCAATGCACATACGATAGGTATTATTCTTTTTCTTGACTAATAGAACAGGTGCACCGAATGGAGAACTACTAGGTCTAATTAATCCTCTATTTAGTAATTCCTCAACTTGACTTTGAATTTCTTTTTGCTCTATCTGGTTATGCCTATATGGTGCTTTTCAAGGTGGTTGTGTGCCAGGGATCAAATCTATCTTATGGTCTTCTGGTTGTGAAGGAGGTAAACCAGGTGGTAGGTCTTCGGCAAAACAGTCCTTAAAATGTGCAAGAAATTCTTTATGCCTAGGGTGCATATGATTATCTTTTACTTTACCCAAATGAGATAAGATTTACTACTCTTGCGTAATGCATGTTTAGCTTGAGTATGCGAAAGCAGTGGAAAAACATTAGATGCATGCATACCATATAATGTGATAGGTTTTTCTTGAAAATTAATATTCATTGAATGTGTGGAATAGTCTATATCTGGGTTATGCTGGTGACGCCAAGGCATACCTAAAATAATGTCACTCGACTGTAATGGAACAACTAAGGAATTTCTTCTTTCTGTGTATTGACCAATTTGAATCTCTAAGTCATGCACTTCCTGTGTACCATTATACCTAGTGCCTAAGAATGCTGCTTTGATGCGATAATGCGTAGGTACGGTCTGTAACTTCAATTCTTTTACTAATTTTGCTGAAATAAAATCATGAGTGCTACCGTCATCATGTAAAATAATCTTTTCCTTTCCATGCACCAAACATTTCATAGTCAATAAAGAATGTGGAGTTGGCATACCTGGTAAAGTATCCGAAGGAGTAGTAGTATCATCCTCATCTTCTGTGAAATCAGGCATATCTTCATGTTCGTTTTCGTCCATTGCTCCAAGGTAGTTGTTATGGGCAAGTGGCTTCTTTGAATGACAATTTGCTGCTAGATGTCCAGGCTGGTGGCATTTATAGCATACTACTTTTTGCACAAATTACAATGTAAAAAGCATGAACGACAAGAGCAAGAGACCAATTGGGTGCAATCTCTCCCCATGCCTTGTGTGAGCGCTCCACAAAGCATGTATTTTATGTATTATTCATATTCAAGCTCAAATAATAGCCCAAATTACAAAATAGCAAGCTTTTAGCTTTTGAGTTTGCTTTAACACAAAATAGGAATAAAGCTGATGGACGGTGCCCAAAGAGTCTGGCACGCCCAATACAATGTCCAAATAGAAATAACATAATCGTGCGCCCATGCGCATACAAAATAATAATAAATATCCAACACCTCAATAAATAGGCGTGACAAAATATAGGCGTGGCGCCTATCAAAATATAATCCATAAATCGAATACTCGCTATCCTCCAATGCTTTCGTCCGCCACTGCTACTATCTCTACACATCAACTGAAGCATTCACAATCGTTAGTAAAATAATACAATTAAATCGACAAAAGTGAATACCTAGCAGTCTTCAGCTACATAAATAAATCAACTGGTTAGAAATAAATCCTAACCTTAATTTATTACGAGTGCGCACTCTAAACTCATAAACGTTTATTAATTTAATATGCATTTTGCGAAATCACCCGCTATGGAATCACCCATGTACACACTAAATTAATGAAACGCCCGAAAAGGACAGGCGTCCCCATCAACTTCTCGCACAAAGAATCCACTTTGTGTATGAGCCCCGGTCATCAAAGTTTACGGAATCCACCGTAAAACCTCATGGAATCCACCGTGGCACGGAATCCACCGTGAAATATGCCTCCTGGCATCATACAAGAAGCTAGAATGCTCTTGTTGCGATACAGACACCCTGTTGGCCCCTAAGTTAGGCGCCTCTTGCGGTTTTTCTTTATTCATTAACAAAGGGATAATCCCACAATAACCTGCCTACAAGCTGTCCCTGTACAAAGTGGAGAAGGAAACACAATTCCAACCCGATTTTGACACCATAACAGCAATACAACTTGACTTGGTCATTAGGCAATGGAACCATGAAACCTGCCTGTTCACTGGAAAGGGCGGCAGTGTACAACCAAAATGTATAAATTCTTTCACCCAATTCACAGTCGCCCACTTTACCTGAACTTAAAGACACAAAACCAAGAAGAAATACAGGAAGCTAGAATGCTCCTGTCGCGACATAGACACCTTGTTGGCCCTTAAGTCAGGCGCCCCTTGCGGTATTTCTTTATTCATTAACAAAGGGATAATCCCACAATAACCTGCCTACAAGCTGTCCCTGTAGAAAGTGGAGAAGGAAACACAGTTCCAACCCGATTTCGACACCATAACGGCAGTACAACTTGACCTGGTCATTATCCCTACTCGATAGGTGCCTCCATACACCTAAACACACTCAATGAAGTGCTTGGTAAGAAATTCAGCACGCTGAATTTTATGGTTTTTGTCTTTAAACTGCTCCAAAATACATGTACAATGTCCCTGGAGCTTCCTTGAAGCTTCTGGAGCAAATAGACACCAAAAATGTCCAAAAACCTAAACCTGCAAAAATATACAGCAGGCTGTAATGTCATGTTTTGGGCCCTGTTTTACCTGTCAATCACTTGTGTGCGTAGCCAGTGGGCTCCCGCACCTTATGGGGCACTTGCCCTTTGAATCCTGCGAGATTCACGCGAGAAATCTCAGGAAAACAACGTTTTCCACACAAGTATCTGCTTGGGAATACAATTAGCAAACCCTGTACTTGTTCAAGAGGCTCTTGCCTCGGCAATTATGCATAAACCCACAACACTGTACATGATCCATTTGATTATCCCACAATATTGTACATAATCCATTTGCTCAGATAAGGAGAGAGTGACCTAGGAGGAGCAAGCTCAACCTCTGTACATGAGTTAGAGATGAAGAAGTACCCTCCATAGCTGATGTATTTGCAGCAATTTGCCCTCAGCCCCATGAGTTCCATGCTCCAATCTGCCCCTCATGCATTGAAACTCGTTTTTGTGCTGCTCTCTCTCTCTCTCTCTCGCTCTCTCTCTCTCTCTCGAGAATTTATGCCCAAATTGTGACACATGGCATACACGCAACAATTTTCCTGTTTAAACCTTTTGGTCTAAATTTCTCTATGATCGTTGCAAAATTTGACCTCGGCACAGACCAGAGAATTAATCCTCATGCCAAAACGAAGATAATGACGCGAACAGATTCTGGGGTCCAAAAATAGTAACTCTCTAAATTTTAGGAGCTGCTTCCATTGCATCCCCACTAGTCTTCTGACCATCTTTGCAGACTATGGCTACATCCAAATTTGCAATGTAGCTCGACTGAAAGTGAATTTCCATTGATGACCCCACATGGACTAATCTCTTGCAGATTTGTCCATCTTCACTTTGAACTAGTCTCTTCCAGGCTAGTTCTTCAACACACTTGTCCATATACACTTTCACAAGTCTCTTCCAGGCTTGTCAATCTACAGTGCCATCAGTCTCTTCCAGACTTGTATTGGACCTTAACTGTCCAGTCTTGACTCATTGGACATTCCTATTGGTTTCACATACTGGCCATGCAACTCAGGCGTTTAGATTTCAAGAGAGATCCTTCCAAAAAGAAAAACAAAATGAAGTAGTAATAAAGAAATCAGCAAAAAGGTAATAGTTGTCAGAGTCTTGTGTCAGAAGATATGGAGCTCATATAGATGGATGTAAAGATTGCATTCTTACATGGTGATTTGCATGAGGACATATATATGTAGCAGTCTGAAGGGTTTGTCGAACAAGGGAAAGAAAAGATGGTATGTAAACTCAAAAGGAGTTTGTATGGGCTGAAACAAGCACCAAGAGAATTGTATTATGAGTTTGATACATTCATGAGTCTCAATGCTTTCATAGAAGTCAAGTGGATCACAGCTTGTACACCAAGAAGGCAGCAGATGGCAGCTTGATTATCTTGGTTTTGTATGTTGATGACATGCTGATTGCTGGCAGGGATACTCATGCCTTGGACTCACCGAAGCAAAGTCTTCATGGCAACTTTGACATGAAGGATCTTGGTGATGCAAATCACATTCTTGGCATGTGGATACTCAGAGATACATCAAAAGGCTTACTCTATCTATCTCAGCAGGAGTATATCTCCAAGGTTTTGCAGCGTTTTAATATGGAGGGGGGGACATATGTGAAACTCAATGCAGAGGACAGCCCTACATTTGATGATGAGAAGGCTGAAATGGCCAAAATACCATATGCTTCAGCTGTTGGCATGCTACACGTCCTGACATTGCCTTTGCAGTGGGAGTGGTTAGCAAATACATGGCAACCCGTGGCAAGAAGCATTGGGATGCAGTGAAAGGTATTATAGATACCTCAAATGCACAAAAAGGAGCTGTGCATCTGCTTTGGAAAGCAGAAGGCATCTGTTGCTGGCTTTACGGATGCAGATTATGTTGGTCATGCGGACTGCAGGAAGTCCACTTTTGGTAGAGTGCTATCATGCTAGCACGGAATCCTGTCTTTCATGCAAAGACAAAGCATTTACAGGTGAAGTACCGCTTCATTAGAGATGTAGTTGAGAGCAATAGCATTGAGCTTGTCTAAGTACATACAGGTGATAATCTTGCAGATCTTCTCACGAAGGATCTTCCAGCAGAGCGGTTTGCTCATTGCTGATGGATGATGGGAGTTGGATAGATATATGTATTTCAGCTTAGTACACACCTAGACTTAGCTGATTCTTTTCTCCTCTTAAGGCACATCGCCTTTAGGTGGGAGGTTGTTGGGAATAAAGGCCCTCGTGCCTTTAAATGTGCTCGGGTGTGAACACACCCTTAGCACTTGTACTTACACATATATATCTATCTAAAAACCTAAAGGTACACACTCCTCATTGTACCTAAAAAACGTGCACACTCTCTGACTTGCTCTCTCTCACTCTCTCTGTCTCTCCGTGACTAAGGAACACCTGTTGTCTCCATCTTCGTACGTAACCTGTCACTACAGAAGGATACCATCCAGTTCTTCTTGCTTCATGTTACATAGGTACAAATTAGCTTCGGCACATGCAGTCCGTGCTTCTAGAAGCTCATCTTGTAGGGATTGTGCTCTACAATCTCCCGTTGGAGTTTGATGGAGTACCCAATGCTTTTCAAGCCTAGACATCATTGATGCTAGTGAGCTTTATACCATAGAAACAGGGAACGGCCGTTCCGGCCTAACGCGTTCCAAACCCTCCAAGGAGATGAAACAGCCAGGGAACGTTCCCTGCCGTTCCCCCTGCCGTTCCCTACCGGACCTTGTCGTTGCCTGCCGTTCCCCCTGCCGTTCCCTGTTTGGAACGGCCATTCTAGGCCTGTTGACTGAAAATTGACGTTCTTTCTTGTTTTTTTTTTTTGCTTGGGTCACAGTCCTTCTACCACATTTTCACCCATCTCCATTGCCTAATGTGCACACACTAATCTCTCTCTCTCTCTCTCTCTCTCTCTCTCTCTCTCTCTTGGGTTAAAGATTCAAAGTGTCAAGACAACCCACAAGCTAATTAGAAGTCCATGCAAAGTTCAAATTTGATGCATTATCAACTCTTGCAAATCAGAATCAAATTTCAGCCGATACTCAATTCCAAGGTATTCATCCATTTATATTGTCTAATTTCAAGGATAAATTGGGATAATTGGGGCAATTCAAGGCAATTTGGAGCTATGGGGGTAATCGAGTCAATTTTGGGACATTTGGGTCAATTTCATGCATTGACGGGTATTGGGGCAATTAGAGGGACATTCTTTGGGGCAATTTGGGTCATGCAGGGCATATTTGGGGTACTTAAGACATGTGCCGTTCCCCCCGTTCCCGTTTCCCGACCTTGGACATTCCCCTCGTTCCAGGGGGTCCCGTTCTTGTTCTCGTTCCCGTTCTAAGTAACTATGCTTTACACAGATGCTCTCGATATTGCTTGAGTATGAGGTGCCCTTGCGATTATAGGGGAGGCTTCCATCCTAGTATGTTGGCTCCAATGAGGCATTTACAGGATCCGAAGTCGAAGGCCCAGTGTTATCACTGGTGGTAAGAAGAGACATTTGTGCAATAATTGTAAATAGTTAGCGGCTTTGAGGAAGAAGAAGGAGAAGAAGAAGAAGCAGAAGACGGACTCCTTTGCCGAGTTAGCCTCCTAATCCGAATCCGACTCGGATTCTCTAGCCAAGGCCAAGGCAAGGCGTAGAAAGGATCATCTTCCTCAAATCGAGGGAAGGGCTTGGCAGCCCCTCTTGCTACTCTCTAGTACAGGCGATGTGGTCATCCCTCAAGACTCTCCAATGCCAGAGAGGGAGTGTGATGAGGTGGGGCAGGGAAGCCTCATCTATAGAAGTATATATGTGCACAAGTTCCAGAAAGAGACCTCCCTGACGCATTGACTAAAGTTTGGTAGGTTTTCAAATCTTGGAGTTGGGATTGACTTCTAGGTTGTTGATGGGTTGTTACTTGACAGAGAGTTGGATTGGCTGCTAGTTTGAGCTCACTTGAGGGGACGCTTTTGGCGGCCCTGGCCAAAGGTGGGAATCCATGTTTACGTATGCTCAGAGGCATTTTTGACAGGATGATCATGTGTGATATTGTGAGACATTGTTGACAGACATAGAGAGTTGCTCTGGTTGTTCTCTATTTTTAGGAGTTGATACGATTAACATTGACACTAGGTTCTCTTCAAGGCACCTTGGTGGTGACTTAATCACCCATTGCTTGGGTATCCATGGTCCTATTCTGGTGGTCTATATTGTATGGTCTATGATGAATCATTATTATTGTATCATTGTATTGTATTAGATCACTTATGATCTGAGAGAGGGTGTTAGTAGTATAGTTAGCTCATGAGTGAGTCTGAGATGTGATTCAATGGGCCAGAAATTTTAGATATTTATTGGAAATTTTTGGTGGTCATTATTATGAGATTTGTGGCATTTATTGTTGGTTGACCAACATTAAATGCTGGCTAACCTGATGCATTTATTGCATTATTTTTGGCCTATTTATTTGGCTCCCTTCTCCACAGTTTAGTCATTTATCACTTGTCGATTCCAATGCATGCCCTATTGGAGAGAGGGAGCCAATGCTAGTATCCATGTTTTGAAGATATGCTAGGGTTTGCAGTGAGGAAACACAGCATATACAACCAAGATTGAAACACAAAGACTCAAACACAGACAAGCAAAACTCAAATCCTAAACACAAAACGCAAAATGCAAAAACTCAAAACTCAAATACAGAGACAAACACAGAGAGAAGAAACTTTGAAGTAAATGAATGTTGTAAATGAATTTAAGAGTGTACAAAATGTCTAAGGACAGAGCAATGCAGTGTTGGAGAGTGATGTCCATCGGAGACGGATCCCAAGTACAGTAACCACTAGTAGGAGATGAGAGAGTGCCGAGGCAGCAAGTGAAAATAGTAGAGGTGTTTGCTGATGTAGATGGCTTGCTGGACAACAAAAACGTAGCTATTGCAACAATCACCTAGTGGGAGTGATAGTAGTAGCCTGTTGCTTGGTACCGGATGTTGAAAATGCAGGTTGATCAGGTGCTATGATAATGTAGTAGATGGAGATCTCCAATCAGCAAGGCGATGGCTGAAGTCAAGCCGCCTAGGGCTACATAATGATGGGTTGTAGTCGGTGATGGCTGGACAGCAGATGGTAGGTGGCTGAATTCTTTACGGTAGAGTGAGAAACTTGTATAAAAGGATAAGATTGAATGGTGGGTAGCCCGTCTATTTATAGATGTTGAAGGGTGTTCCAAAAAAGTAAAGTTTTGGGGGATGTCATGATGACATGTATTTTTGAAACCTCACTTAACATGTGGATTAATTTTTAATCACACGATTAAGTAAATGTTGCACATGTGAGGTGCAATTGGGGCTAGAGTAAATTTACGAGCCTAGAATCTGAGAAAATCACGAGATATCAAAGGCAAAAGTTCTGATAAGTTATGTTGCATAGGTACTAGGTGGTATCTTGTGTCAATTGTTGGCCTAGGTCATTCATTTGGCCATAAGCGCCAGTTAGTGACACTAGAGATGTGGCGTTTAATGGTACCTAACACTGATCTAATGGTCAAAGATGGCACAGAGAGACTCCAGAGTGGAAGATGCCTAGCCAATTTAATTATTGGCCAGCCAGATTATTTTTTTGGGCATCGAAATAATTATTTGATTAATTTCATTAATTAAAGGTTGAAAATTAGTATTTAATGATGGATAATGTTGAAAAAACCATGTGGGAAGATTGCCACTTGGCAAACTTGCCCATATAGGATGGTAAAAGATTGAAGAAGAGGAAAAACGAGATCATTTTTACTGTAGCAAATGTGGGAGAGGTGTGAGCAGCCATGGCCAGCCTATTTTCAGCCATTGCAACCAGCCATGAGTGAGTTTTGAGGAGATGATTGCAGATTTGGACCCTCCACAGCTGGGCGATTGCATCCAAGTACAAGGTGACAGCTGATTTGGATGTCTCAACTGTAGGCGATGGCATTTAATGCTGTTGTGGTAGGACAACAGCTGCATATGACTGATTTTCAGTCATTTTTCGCGACAAAACTTTGAATTTTCTCTCTCTACAACTTTTTCTCTTATCTCCTAGCCAATTAACAGCTTTGCTCCGAAGATCTGTGTTTGGACACTTGGAGGCTGAGAAATGGAAAATTTCTCTTCTGTAAACCCCAAATTATAGCAGAAATTAGGGTTTAGCAGCAGCATTGAGAAGCGTGCCAGAAATTGGAAGCTTCAAGACTTGGATTTTTTAGGGCTGAAGGTGAATTTCAGCTAAATTCAGGTGGAGAACTAGCCAACCATTGAATTTAGGGCATTTCCATCGTGTATGAAGTGGGTGAAGGCCAATTAAGTGCCCGAATCGAGGTGCAAATCAAATTGAAGACTTGTTAGTCACTGTGGACAGCAAGGGGAGTTGGATTGCGAAAGGGATTGGGATAATCTCATTGTAAATCAACTTCTTCTTCAATAAAGCTAAAGAAATATCGAAAGGGGCGCCAATTTTGGGGCCAATCGGGTGTGCATTGTCCAAGATTAGTAGGTAAATTTGTATTTTCAGATTTGTATTTATTGTTTGCTATTGTAATTAAGTTGTAATTAGGGATTTATCACTTATCCACAGAAGGAAGGCTGGTTTTTGAGGATCACTGAAACTCTCTCAAATTGTCTATCAAATTTGCGTTTTTCATTAATTAAGCGCGTCTTTGGGGCTGTTTAAAGATGTTAGTCAGCTGTATAGTGTGTTTTAGCTCAACATCCCCTCTCAAACCCAAAACTAAGCCTAAAAGAGAAGGCCTGCAATGGTTATCCCAAGGTGTCCTACCCTAAAAAAAGCAACCAAGGTATTGGACAAAGGGTGAATGTGGGCTGCCAAGACTAGAGAAGATGATTATTGTCATGAGGACATGTATTTTTGAAACCTCACTTAACATGTGGATTAATTTTTAATCACATGGTTAAGTAAATATTGCACATGTGAGGTGTAACTGGGGTTAGAGTAAATTTACGAGCCTAGGACCTAAGGAAATCAAGGGATGTCAAAGGCAAAAGTTGCTATAAGTTATGCCGCACAGGTACTTGGTGGTATTTGGTGCTAGTTGGGGCCTAGGTCATTCATTTGGCCATAAATGTCAGTTGATGACGCTAGGGAAGTGGTGTTTAATAGTATCTTACGCCAATCTAATGGTCAAAGATGGTGCAAAGATACTCGAGAATGAAAGTTGCGTAGCCAATTTAATTATTGGTCAGTCATATTATTTTTCAGGGCATCGAAATAATTATTAGATTAATTTTCAGTATGTAAAGACTAAAAATTAATATTTAATTATGGATAATATTGAAAAAACCATTTGGAAAGATTGTCACTTGTCAAAAATGCCTATGTAAGACTGAAAAACGTCTTTAGAGATTGGAGAGACGCATTTTTAGTATATTTAGCTTGCAAGAGAGAGGGAGGAGATGCTGCTGGTTTGATTTGCAGCCATTGGAGGACCTTCTAAGGCAGCTAGGAGCAAAAGAAGACCAATAATAGCGGGTGACAACATCTACAGGCTGTTGAGACAGGGCAGGAGCAGTAAATGAGTGATTTTCTTCGGTTCTTTGCATCTACAAGCTATTGAGACATGACAGCAGTAGTAAATGACAGATTTTCTTCAGTTCTTTGCAAAGAAAGTCTGAATTTTCTCTCTTCTCAGCATTCTCTCTTATCTCCCAGTCTTTCTATAGCCTTGCTGCAAAGATTATAGCATTGAGATCACTAGAGATTGAGAAATTTCAAATTTCTCTACTGTAAACCCTAATCTACAGCAGAAATTAGGGTTTAGCAGCAGCCTCAGGAAGCGTGCCAGAAATTAGAAGCTCCAAGTCTTGGATTCAACAGGGCTGAAGCTGTTTTTAGCCTATTCAAGTGGAGAAACCATCAAATAATTGAATTTGGGGCATTTTCCATCTCCATCAAAGTGGGTGAAGGCCAATTGATTGCCTGAATCAAGAGGCAAATCAGATTGAAGATTTGCTGGTCATTTTGGACAGCAAGGGGAGTTGGAATATTGAAAGGGATTGGGAGAATCCATTGTACATCAACTTCTTCTTTAATTAAATTAAATAAATTCCGAAAGGGTCGCCAGTTTTGGAGCCAACAAGTGGTCCAATGTCCATGATTATATGGTAAAGTGTGCATTTTAGTTTTGTGAATTTGTTAATTGCTGTAAATAGTGCTTAATTAGGTTATTGACCACCCTGTTCGAGGGGAAAAACTGGTTATAATTATCTTATCAAGGGAGTGCAAGTAGTCACCCCAAAGAGTATAGGACATTGGACAAAGGGTGCTCGTCGGCTAGCCAGTGGCCTACCAAGCCCTACAAAGGCAGATACAATCACATTGAACGTTTTTTTTGTTTTTTTTTTCGGTGGATAGTTAATTTTAGGGAATGACGGCTGATTAAGTAACAGTTATCTAGAAGACAGGAGTAAGGATGGTACACCCAACACATCACATAACAGTACAAACTTACCCAACCACTCGAGGATATTGATGATGAGGGAAAGGTGATAAGGTAGCATGGGAAGAAGATGGTGGTGTAATTTGCTAGTGGAAATAGCTTAAAATCCATTCAGTGGTTCTCTACACAATGGAATGCATAGTATACTACATGTTGAAGAATGCTCATGCAGCAGGTGCCACTTGGATAGTGTCCCTCGTCGGGAATTTGTTTACTTGTCTAAGCGCCCTAGTACAAAGATGATGAAATCATGCAATGGATAGGGGAAGGTACAACAGGGGGAAGGCCAATGTTGAAGACAAGTGTCAAAACTTTTAGAATACCAAGAAGGGTAGGAACACCCTCTCAACCTAGATGTTGATGCCGAAGAAGGAAGAGGAGGCTGAGGATGTCGGTCTTCGTGTGGTGCCGAGAACCATGTAGATGAAAATGATGACGCATCCCTATTAGAAGAGCACGGATAGAAGTCACCACAATGATAGTATTAGGAGAGATGCTACACGATTCGCCGGGGGAGGGGAAGTATCCATGTTGGTAGAAGAGTAAAAATCGAAGTAGATGGAACCATGAAAGGAACGGTACACATCTCTTGTCTTTTGCTCAGAAAGGACTGTTACAAGCCTGTATGTTAGCTCTACACTAAAATATAAAACCTTGCAAAAGAGATCAAAATCTGCAAGCACATAGGTGAGTAGTGAGATGCTACAAAAACAGAACTGAAAATAAAAGAAAGCAAAGCTAAGTGGAATGCAATGAGTAGGTACGTATGTAGTGGAAGTCTAAAAAGGGAAAAGAGTGTGTGGCCATCATCATGTACGGCGAGGTAGGGAAGGGTTTCTAAAAGGTGCAGTGGATGCCCAAGGAATGGATATGTAAAGTGCAATAGGTGAGTCACTAGCAGACCAATTAACCAATCCTTTAGGAGTAATGAAGGAGATATGCTATTGAGGTTGTTTGCGTACCACATATCCAACAGCTGCTAGGGTAGATGGAGCAAATGGTGCAACAACAGAAGGCATAGCTCCATTGGACTAGCCAACCGGAGTGGAGGTAGTCACAACATTTTGCGGTGGTTTTCTAGAAGGAAGACCTTGAGCATTGGTACAACATTCCTAGTCCACATGGCTGGACCTTTGATAGTATGTGCAAAATCTTTTTTTCTTAGATTTGCTGCCAAAGTGGTCGTGTTTTTTGGTTCCATTGGAGGAAGTCGTGTTACTCTTGTTTTGGCTTGCCTTTGTATCTTGCGAGTTCTTGCCACTGTTGGTTTTCCCTTTTGAAGAAGAGGCAACCAACCCTTGCGCTTGGATGTGTGTGGAGGACTTCTTGTGGGCTTGATCATGTAGCCTTGCGTAATGTAAGAACTGACACTCAAACTCATAGAAGGTCAGGAATCTAGGTAATGAAATAATATGCTAGATAAAATGGAAGTATTTGTCAGGTAACTTGCTTAAGAAGAACGTGACTTGATCGTCGTATGACTTTGGGGAGCAAGTAGTGGCAAACTCAGTGAGTAATCATTGATATTTAACTAACTTGACTTTCAGATCATCCCCTTCCTTAATGGAAAGCGCTTGAAGCTCAAAATCGAGATTGATACGTCAAGTGCAATCTTATGCCGCATAGCGGTTAGAGAGATGACTGCAATGCTCAAATGCGAGGAAAAAATGTTGTAATTGAGAGTGGAGTTAAGAAAATAACTCCTACATTAACTCAACATCGACTGTGGCATTGCAGGCTCTCCATTGACGGATGTGATTAGGATAAGCTAATCGAGGGCATTGGTACCGATGAGGAGGTCCCAAAGTCCTTGAGATTCAAGAACTTCTTGCATGAAGTTCGACCAAGTGGTGAAATTCAATCCATTAAAATGAGTCTTATCTGTGAAGGTATTCATGGCAGTTGCAATAGGAGTGGTAGTGCTAGGAGATGAAGGTGTATTATGGGGGTAGGGTGAATAGGGGGGATAGGGTGGGGGAGTGGAGTACACTTGGGAAGGAATCTAAGAGTGCCTACCATGCATATGAGAAGTGTGTATAGTAGATCTAAATGTGGGCAAGGGTGGACTGGGTATGGGCATGGTAACCGCCTGTGGAGCCCAAGGTGGAGGGATAGGGACACGGGGAGTAGAGGATGAAAATCCTTGTGTAGGATTGACCCAAGGGAGTGTGATGATAGTCCATAAGCAGAGGATGGATATCCCTGCGTCTGAAAGGTCGTGTGGGGGGGTTTGTAAGTATCTCGGGATAGTGAGAGGGATGCCCATCATGACTGTCTCAGAGTGGAAGGATGTGGTAAAGTGGGAGTATGTGAAAGGTACAGTATTAAAGGGTGACATTTCTCCTAATGATGCACCAAGAGGTAGAGTGAATGGAGGGTAGGTAGATGGTGGGATGAAGAAAGAGAAAGTCTTAGGAGTGGAGATGAAAGATCCAACCCCTAATGTGCTTTGAGTAGAAGCGGAGGGTAATCCCATGTCACAACTCTATAGAAACAGAATTTGTATCCTTTTTCATTAATTTGTCTATATAATGATTTATTAAATTTGTTTCCTTTGCACTAATTAGATATAAAGAAAAGTGCATTGGAGCTGGCCATTGATGAGTGGTCACAGGTTATGGTGGACCCACGCGGTGGGTTAGAGAAAAGATAGTTCACCCGATTGGGCGCCTGTGACCAGAACTCACGCATATCAGGGTTAGACTCGCACACAGAAATGATTGATGCCTTGAAGTGTGGGCTAGATCCGCCAGAACAGACAATTACAATCAACAAGATGGCATGATCATGAAATGCTTGTACAATGTGCATGTGTGGGCTGAAAGCTTGAAATGCACATTTCTTTGCATAGGAAAGTCACATGAAGATTCTGATACTGTTTTTGCAATATACACGGAAAAAGCTTTCATATGACACCTATATTGGAGGGGTCCCTAAATATTAGAAGCCTCGAATTAGCCTAAAAATGCTAGTCCTAAAAAATAGGGATGTCATTCTAAAAATGGTATGTTCTGTACTCTGACTGTGCTTACTGAATTTGGTTGTTTCTATTCTTGATAGTGTTCAGCCCAAAAAGGAAGGCCATAGAGAAGAGACAAGTTTCATGACACTTGTCACACAAGTTTCCAAGTGTCCCACCACTTGTCACATCTCATGACATGTGGCTGGACACTTGTCTTGTGCTACTCCACTTTCCCCTTTTGTACTAGCTCTTCCCTCTCCTATAAATAAGAGCTCGTTTTTCTTCATTCAGCATCATTTTTCTTTGCTGTAAACTCATGTACAGCACCCACAGATAGCCAGAAATTGGCCCCATTCATCCCCATCATCATTCCCCACTTCTCAATTATCAAATTCCTCCATATTCTCTCTTCTATCACTGTTGTTTTACAGGACAGCAAGCCTGTAAATTCATTACAGCACCTCCTTCTCGAGCTCTTTCTTCCATTTTAGCAACAAGAAGCAATCCCTATCCATGTACTGCTGATCAACGATGAAGAAAGATTGATTTCCCCTCTTTCTTCTCTCATACTGTAAAGAAATCAGTTCTTATCATTGCATAATAGATAATGTATGTGTGTTTGTATATCTTTGCATGATCTTGTGAGAGTGAGAATTACTTCTCCTCACTCTCAGGTTGATTGTAACTGAGCTCTTCCCTAAGGGACTTGGGTTGAGCATAAATACATTCTTTTGGGGGGGGGGGTTTGGGTTGCCCATCTTCAACCCTCAATCTTGTCTCCATTACTTTTACATTTTCATGGCTGTAATTTTGTGAGTAATTTTCATTTTTAGCTTTAAGTGTTCATTCTCTTTTATATTAAATCTCAGAAACAAGCGAATATCATAATTGTTAAGCATACTACGTTGTTCGGGGCGTTTACGTCCCAGGTTTTGGAATGAAGATGTAAGTAGATCAGAATGTGGAGAAGATAGTAACCACTAGTCGGAGATGAGAGAGTGCCAAAACAGAGAATTGTTAGGTGACAATAGGAGAGGTGTTTGCTGGTGTAGACAGCTTGCTAGATAGCAAAAACATAGGTATTGCAGTAGTCGCCCAGTGGAATAGATGGCAGCAGCGTGTTACCTGACACCAGATGCTGAAAATGCAGGCTGATCAGGTGCTATGATGATGCAGCAGATGGAGACCTCCAAACAGCAAGGCGATGGCTGAGATTAGGCCATCTAGGGCTGGATAATTATGGGCTGCAGTCGATGATGGTTGGACAGTAGATGGTAGGTGGCTGATGGCTGAAATCTGCATGGTAGAGTGACAAACCTGTACAAAAGGATAAGGTTGACTACTGGGCAGCCTGTCTATTTATAGATGTTGAAGGGTGCAAAAAATTAGAGTTTTGGGGGACCATTGAAACTCTCTCAAACCATGCACCAAAATTGTGTTTTTCACTAATGAAGGGTGTTTTTGGGGCTGTTTAAAGATGCTAATCAGCTGTAAAGCGAGTTTTAGCGCAACACACGTAGCCATTGACTCATTGTTGTATGTTGACTGTCTCGTTGTTTGGTATGGGTTTCATCTCCCGAGCATATGTTTGAGTTCTTTGCAGTGTTCTTGTGTTTTCTCTTTTATCTCTCTTTTGTCTTGTGTATAGCAGTTTATTTCAGCATTCTTCTATGCTTCCATTGCTGCATTCACTTTTGACAGAAAATTGGCCGCCTTGGCTGAAAATGCAGATCTACAGTTCTTGGAAGATATTGCCCATTTTTGCCACAAATAGATGCTCTCTTTAATGGTGTTTGGCTCCCAACAAGAGTGTGTGGCTTAAAGGAAAAGTAAACATGGAGTGAATAGAGAAGAAGGAGACAAAAGAAAGGCAATGGAATGAACAAAACTGTCAATAGACTGAACGCTACAAGTCTGCAACAGCCTGCTGCAACACACAGCTCAAAACATTGGTGTGGTGCTAGATAGAGGCAGAAAGATGAGGAGGGCTGGCTGAATGGTTTGAGAGAATATAGCAAACAACTATCAAAACTGGCCGGCCTGTTGGACCAGTTAGAAATAGTCTTGGGGCTAAAATATGGTGGCCCAGGTTAGCCTGCCCACACTTTGTGTTGACCCTATCACCTAGCTAAATGTTACTGCCCAAGACAAGAGAAAGGGGCTGCCAAAGGTGAAATGCGGGTGTGGACTGAAATCGACCTTCCTTCTTGGATAGGTTGGTAAATTACCAAGCAATAGATTCATAAGACCTGAAATTGACAGTTTACCACTTAATAGTAGAGAGCTGACACCTGATTTGTAAACCTGTATACCTAGCAAGGAAACTATTGTTCCATTATTATAAACATAGTTGACTTTGTATGTGAGGCCTAGTTTGTAAAGAGAAAATTGATACATAGTTGGGAAATGACACATGTAATTTAGACAAGTTCCTAAGAAAAGTCACATCAGTATTATCACTTACTAACCATATTTTTTTGGTTGTCATTTGGAATTGTAGGCAAGCGGTTTGTAAGGCCATACTTCTTTGAGTTTATAGCTCATGTAAGTATGTTGGACAGATTTCCTTGGTCTTTCCCTTGAACTAGTTTATGATCCTTATACTTAATTTATACTCATGTCCAGGTTATAAATTTAATTTCACTATATAATGAAGGATGTAACACTACCGTTTTTCAAGACTTGACATGCCTCTAAAAGTGGGATTTGTCAGATGGGAGAGGATCGAGGTGCAGCTGAAGTGCAGTAGACAGTGTGAGAGTGAGAGACAGAGTTGAGCACGACACCCAATGCAATAGTACTGAATAGAGTGTTAGCTGAAAGTACAAATGATAACCCTTATACCTTAGAGTTATAAGGGGCTGTTCACACCCGAACACAGTAAGTGCCCGTAAGTGTGCACCACAAGCACATACAAAATAGTACACATAATCTGGGGGAAAAAACCTCTCCTACCGAGAGTAAAAAGTGCCCCAGTGTCCTAGTGATCACCCGCACACTCCCATATGAGCGTAGGCGTAAGTAAGGCGTGTGAGATACCCAACAAACCCCCCTGGAGTGAAGAGTGATCAAGTGTACAAGGATCATCCGCCACCAAAGGGCGTCAAATTCAAAGCATCGCGAAATGCTTCAAATTTGTCTCGTGGAAGAGCTTTGGTGAAGATGTCTGCCACATTGCTGGTGGTAGGACAGTAGACAAGGCTGATATCACCTGCATGTAGCCTCTCTCTGACAAAGTGGTAGTGAATCTCTATGTGTTTCGTGCGAGCATGAAACACAGGGTTCCGTGCCACTGCAATGGCACTCTGACTGTCAGTATATAAAGGAGTAGGCTCCGTAACAGATACATCCAAATCAGCAAGTAAGCGTCTAAGCCATACGCACTCAACTGCAGTAGTGAAGGCTGCCTTGTACTCAGCTTCACATGACGACGTGGCAACAGTGGATTGTTTCTTGCTAAGCCAAGAAATGCATGACGAGCCAAGAAAGAAACAATTGCCACTAGTGGAGTGACGAGTATCAAAATCACCAGCCCAATCAGAGTCACTGTAAGCATGTAACTGCAGTGGTCCCCCCTTGGCATAAAGCAATCCAAGAGCTTTAGTACCCTGCAAGTAACGAAACACACGCTTCACAGCTTGCCAATGCGACATACGAGGCTGATGCATGTACCTGCTCAAAACTGAAACGGCAAACTGTATGTCTGGCCGAGTGTGGCATAGATAGATGAGACATCCCACTGCTGGAGCATAAGTATGGATATCAAACAAATCACTGTCATCATGTAATGACAGTTTGAGCCCAGGTTCCATGGGTGTACAAACTGGCTTGCAATCCTGTAAGCCAAACTTCTCAAGAAGTTGCCCAATGTACCTTGACTGACATAATCCAATGCCTCTAGCATCATGTACAAACTGGATGCCCAAGTAATAGTGCAAAATACCCAAGTCAGACATGTCAAAAGTTTGCTGTAAATTATTTTTGAATGCTGAAATCTGATCAGCACGTGTTCCAGTGAGCAAAAGGTCGTCTACATATAGACACAAAATCAGCATGGATCCCCCTTCTTTATGTACATAAAGGGTAGACTCAGATGGGCTGTTTACAAACCCCTGACTAAGCAAGAAAGCATCTATCTTTGCGTACCAAGCTCGTGGAGCTTGTTTCAAACCATATAGAGCTTTTTTCAGCTTGCAAACTAAATTTTCTGAGCCTTCAACTGCAAAACCAATGGGCTGCTGTACATACACTTCTTCCTGAAGTTCCCCATGTAAGAATGCAGTCTTTATATCCAGCTGATGCACTTTCCAACCAAAATGTGCAGCCAAGGCAATCATAGACCGAATGGTCGTCATACGGGAGGTAGGAGCAAAGGTCTCCTCATAGTCAATGCCCTTTTTCTGTGCGTAGCCTTTAGCTACCAGCCGTGCCTTGTACTTATCTATGGATCCATCTGCATTCCTTTTCAATTTGTAGACCCATTTCGTACCAATGGCACGCTTGCCAATTGGCAAAGACACCAAATCCCAAGTATGATTCTTATGAATAGAATCCAATTCAGCTTGCATGGCTGCCATCCAATGCACACTATGTCGTGCATCCTCAAAACATTCAGGCTCCTCATTATCATGAGTACATGCTGCCATAACAAACTCCATGGAATGTGCTGAATCATGCAGTCGAGTTTGCCTTCGAGTACGACCAGCCAAGGGTGTTTCCAAATGACTATCTCTCATAGTCTGCGTGTACCATCTAGGCACCTGTCTTGCTTCCTGACTGTGTACAAGTTCCTGCTGAATTTCAGTTTCAGCAATGTGCTGATTTACTGCATGTTCCATAGGAGCAGCTGGCTGAACATTAGGTTCATTTGCTGAAGTACCAGCTGAATCACCAAATGTGATGGGCAGCAGCCCTTCAAAGACATCACGGGCAGCCTGATATGTATCAAAACCAGCCAAGGATAATTCTGATTTTTCATCAAATACAACATCCCTGCTGACAAAAACCTTCTTGGTCACGGGATCATAGAGTCTGTAGCCTTTGCTTTCGCTGCTATATCCCATAAAGATGCATTTTACAGCCTTGTTGTCCAACTTCTTTCGAAGTACTTGTGGAATATGGGCATATGCAAGACACCCAAAAGTACGGAAGTGGCCAACAGAAGGTTTGCGGCTGTGCCAAGCCTCAAAAGGTGTGACGGTTTTCAAGGCCTTGGTAGGGCATCTATTCAAAATGTGGCAAGCGCACATGACGGCTTCCATCCAAAAACTATGAGGCAAACTCTTTGCCTTCAGCATACATCTGGCCATCTCCATGAGTGACCGATTTTTCCTCTCTGCTACCCCATTCTGCTGTGGAGTATATGCAGTAGTGTACTGATGGATAATGCCCTTCTGCTGCAAATAAGAATTCAGCATAGAGGACATGTATTCCCCCCCTCGGTCCGAACGGAGAGTCTTAATCTTGCAACCAGACTGAGTTTCCACAAGTGCACTGAAAGCCAAAAATGCATCATACACTTCTGACTTCTTTTTCAAGCAGTAGACCCAGCACAAACGTGTAAAGTCATCAATAAATGTTACAAAATAGTAACAACCACCCAATGACTGTGTCTGCATGGGCCCACAAACATCCGAATGCACAAGCTGCAATCTGGCTGTTGCTCTAAAAGCAACATCACGGGGAAAAGAGAAACGATGCATTTTGCCCAAAATGCAACCCTCGCATAAATGCTCAGGAGGTCTCTCCAAGAGAGGTAATCCATCCAACATCTGAGTACGCTGTAATAGCATCAAGCTGCCATAGTTTACATGCCCCAAACGAGCATGCCATAACTCTGCCTCTAACATAGCAGGAGTAAGAGTGGATGTCAAATATGCAGACTGATCTACCGAAAGAGCATCCAACTCATATAACCCATGACACAAAGAACCTGTCAAGACCAATGTCGTGTGTTCCTTGTCACGGACCATGCAACGGTCATCATCAAAGGTGACCTGCAAACCACAACGTGCCATAGAAGAAATGGAAAGCAGATTCTTCTTAATGCCAGGCACATACAAAGCATCCTGTAGGCGGAGAATAGAGCCATCAATGGCTGTAAGCTGAATCTCCCCAATACCACGAACAGGGTATGATGCATTATTAGCACACTGAACAGACTTCCCAACGGGAGGTGCACCAAGAGAAGCAAACAAATCTCTACGAGATGTGATATGCCGTGAAGCACCACTGTCAAAGAACCAAGTGTCAGCATCTTCTGTAGAGCTAAATGCTCTATCAGCCCAAGAGACATCATAACTGCAAGTGTAAAAACAATAGTCCCTGTCTGCAACAAAGGACGCGGACTCACATCCCTGACTCCTTCTTCTTCTCTTTGGCGATGCGCTTCCTGCACTCAGTGATGTAGTGGCCAGGCTTCTTGCAGTAATGACATTTTCCTTTCTTGGCTTGCGTGCCCCCCTGTTTCTGACTTGTCTGTGAAGTGTTACTACTACCAGAACTCTGCGAAGCATTTTTCCCTTGGCTGTTTTTACCCTTCTGCCTTGACATAAAAGCCTGCTCAGAGGCTATACCATCCACACCACTGTTCCGTCTAGTTTGTTTCTCCTCTAGAAGCAAACTGACAAGCTGAATGAAAGTGATGGGCTCTTTCGAAATCCTCATAGTGAGGTTCAAGGCAGTATGAAAAGCCAAGTAAGAGGGAGGCAGTGAATTCAATGTCGTAGAAATCAGCTGCGCATCTGAGTAGTATTCATCCACATTCATGAGTTGCTCCCGCAAGTCCTGAATTTTGTTGAGATGATCCTGCATAGAATCACCCTCATTCATCTTTAGAGTCTCTAGCTCTTTCTTCAAGAAAGAGATGCGAGTCTCATTCTTTCCTGCAAACATCTGCTCCAATATCAACCAAGCTTCTTGTGAAGAAGCTGCTGAACGAATATGAGGAATGATAGAACGCTGAACTGCCAATGCAATCAGCGACATAGCCTGTGCATCCCGTGTATCCCAAGTTTTCTGAGCTGCAGTTCTTGGGGGAAGTGGCTGAGCGGGCTGAGGTGGAGGGGGCTGAGGTTGCCCTCTTGCACGTCCTCCTGGAGGAGGAGTAGCGGGAGCCACAACTCCCGGTCGTGCTTCCTCTCCACTGACATAATCCCACAAATTTTTTGCCACTAATACATTCTTCATCATGAAAGACCAAAGGGAATAATTGTTCCCATCCAATCGGTCTTCCTTGGACACATAGGTGAATACATCTCCTCCCTGATTTGCCATTATTTCCCAAAAGGCAATAGAGCAATGTCAATGCAGTACGGGCTGGAAATCTGCAAATTTCCAGAAATTGCAGCAAACACAAGTCTGCAATTAATGTGCAAAGGGTACTCTTTCAAAAAACTGTCACTGATGCACGCTTCCCAAGGTGCAATTAGTGCTCAGCAGCACTAAAACATCAAAAGCCCCAAAATTTTCTGCCCAAAATTTCTGTCACAAATGTCTGTTACAAAAGCCCCAAAATGTGCATTCAATGTGTCACAGACAGACACAGCACGTTTCCCAATGTGCAAACAGTGCAGTGCAACACTGTTATGAATAAATCCCCAAAATTTTGCCAAAATCTCTGTCAAAAACAGTCGGTCTGTGACTGTATCAGCAGTTTAAATGCATCTGTCCTCCAAATACACAAAAGCCCCAAAATTTTCTGACCATTCAGTCAGAAATTTGCATGAAATTTACTTTTCCAGTAAATTTGTGCCAACCGCGTGTGAACCGCCGCTTCCAGAATTTTATTCTGGGCTGAAATAATAAAATTTTTGAAAATTTTACCTGGTCGTGCAGCACGTCGCGAGCTGCTGACGTGACAAAGGCAGGCGGGCAGGCGGGAGCAGGTCGTCAGACGGGCTGACCAGTCGCGATGGGCAGGCGGGCTGCACGTGGTCAAAAACGGTGGGAGGCTGATTGGCGGGCTGCGCGAATCTGAAGCGGGCAGGCAGGACGCGAGCAGGCGTTGACTCCGCCTGCACGAAACAGGGCCCTGGCGAAGTGGAGCTGCTCGCGAGCTGACGAGCGACTGCTGACGGGCAGCTGCTGACGTGGACGACTGTAGTGAGAAGACGGGCAGCTGCTGACGTGGAGATTGTGAGCTGCGCGCAGGGCAGTACTGGGCAGGTCTAGAGCTGGCGACTCGGGGGCAAGACTGACGGGGACTCCTGGCTGCTGACTGAGGACAGCTCTGATACCAAATGTCAGATGGGAGAGGATCGAGGTGCAGCTGAAGTGCAGTAGACAGTGTGAGAGTGAGAGACAGAGTTGAGCACGACACCCAATGCAATAGTACTGAATAGAGTGTTAGCTGAAAGTACAAATGATAACCCTTATACCTTAGAGTTATAAGGGGCTGTTCACACCCGAACACAGTAAGTGCCCGTAAGTGTGCACCACAAGCACATACAAAATAGTACACATAATCTGGGGGAAAAAACCTCTCCTACCGAGAGTAAAAAGTGCCCCAGTGTCCTAGTGATCACCCGCACACTCCCATATGAGCGTAGGCGTAAGTAAGGCGTGTGAGATACCCAACAGGATTTTGGATCCCTCAAATTTACTTTGTCTCGATTTGTTTTTCAAAGAGTTTACTGTTTAATGGGTTGTGAATGTAGTATCTATTGGGTTATCAACACCTTGATTGAAAATTTAAGCTATGGCGAAAAGCTGCAATCAAATTCAATGAACATATGAATTGTGTTGAAAATTGTATTTTATGTTCCTTTTCACGCACACTTCTTGGAGCAGCAGCTGTAAACACAGACTTAGTTCATAGATAGTATGGAGGTTGAAGTCTCATTTTAATCTAATTCATTTTAAAGGGTTAGTAACAGATATTGGCAGCCATGCCCTTATTTTAAGACCTCCTTAAATTGAGAAACAAGTACAACAAATGGAATCTTGCTATATAATCATCCAAGTAGACAGGTTGGCTAGGTTTTGGCCTCTTGTAAGGTGCCCAATCCACGAAACTGTCCAGAGTCAGTCCCATAATTTTCCTATTCAACTGTTCTCACAAATGTATTTACCTGTCTTTTCCTTTGTCCATCTCTTGATTGTGAGGTTTTGCCAGAGTATGGTGAGGACAATTGGAGCTCTATCACTGTCTGTGTCTGTCAAACCTTTGCATATGACAGCCGTGTGCACCCGGGGCACATTTGGCACATTGGATGGAGATAATGGGTTGCTCAGATCTGCCCATCTCTTTCTCCGATCTGTTGATGGTCTTTCCAGAGCTTCCCTCTGTCTTTTCTTTAGCCCATGTGCCTCCCTACAGCAGGCATAATCTATTCCTGCATTGCATGGCCATTTATAATCAGAGCAATGCATTTCAGACCTGGGTGGACAGTTTCCTGGGTAGGATGGACAGTATGGTCAGGGTGGCCACTTTAATGTTGCTTGGCTGTTCTTAAAAGAAAAAAGAGAAGAAAATTCTAATAATAATACCCTGGAGAAAATCCTTCTAAGGTAAAATACAAAGTAAACCTCTATCCCACCCTTTGTTCAATGCTCTGGCTGCTTTGAGGTGGGACGCCTTGGAGTAAAAGATAAAGAAAAAAAAAGAGGACTTGGTTCGTCTACTTCTCGTGGCACCGTTTTGGGCATGAGAGAGGGTGTTGAGCTAAAAATGCTTTAGCTTCACTTAAATAGCCCTAAAACATGCTTAATTGAGCTAAAAATGCATTAGCTTTACTTAATTAGTCCCAAAACGTACTTAATTAATGAATCAAACTTGTTCTTTAAACAGAAATGCGTTCCTAGAGAGTGTTTGTCCCATAAGGACAACCCCACTTGGGAGAACCCAAACTTTCTAAAAATAGATATGTTGCCCTCCATTCAGTCCATCTCGTTTTTGCAAATTGTAACCATCAGTCAACTCACACATGGGAGCCCCTCTAGCCTTGCAGTGCCTAGGCGCCTTCTTCCAACTATCGCCCACTATTTGGCATCTCCTTCCAAGCTTCATTTGGCCTCTAGCTGCCATCGCTAGCCTCTCCACCATCATGTGGTGCTTGTGTTTGATCTTCATCAGCCAGGTGTCAGTTTCCACACCCTCTAGCTACCTCCGTTCGGGCCTCCATTAGCCTGGCAATAGTGTAGTTGCTCCTCCATCTGGCGACATCTTCTTGTTTGTGTTTGCACTCATCAGGAGCCGCTTGACATCACCACACCCTTCTGCGCTATCGCTTCTGTCTCCAGTAGCCTCTGGTGTTAGCGTTTTGTAGATTCCTCTCTCTTCATAGTTCCACTGGTGATCACTGACTTTGGATCCGTCTTTGGTGGACGTTACTCTCTGACACATTGCTCTGCCCTAAGTATCTGTACACTCTTACATTCGTTTGCAGTATTCATTCACTTCATAGTTGTGTTCTTTTCTCCCTTCTTCTGTTTGTGTTTGAGTTTCTGTGTTAGAGTTTTGAGTTTTGCGTTCAGGATTTGAGTTTTGCTTTCTGTGTCTGTATTTATCTCTTTGTGTTGGTTGTACACTCTTGTGTTTCCTTGGTGCAAACCCTGGCAATTTTCTTCACACTTGGGAGGGCCCAAACTTTCTATAAATAGATATGCTACCCTTCATTCAGCCCTAATATCATTTTTGCAGGTTTAAAGTATTTTCAGCTTGCTGCCCACATGCCATTCGCGGAGGACATCGTAGTCCAAGCTGTCCATTGCAGTCTTCACTCATCTGATGCCTGTTTTGCAGCCCTCCATCATCAGTTTGCTACTATTTCTAGCCAAGCAACTATTGCTGTCCATCATCCAGCCGTCGTACAGTTTGCCACATCAGCATATTGTTGCGTTTATAGGCCCTAGCTGCCGCCTTGCAGATTTTCTCTCCTCTAGCTGTCACCATCATTTCCTCAGCCTGTCACTGTTGTTTTCTCTCTCTTGTAGCACCCGGTTCGCGGAGGACATTGCAGTATAAGCTATCCATTACAGTTTTCTCATCTAGCGTATGTTTCTAGCCCTCCATCATCAATTTGCTGCTATTTCTAGCTAGGCAACTGCTGTTGTCCGTCTGTCGTACAACCTACCACGTTAGCATACTGCTGTGTTTGTAGGCCGCAACTACCGCCCTGTAGATTTTCTCTCCTCCAGTTGTCGCCATCATCTTCATAGCCTGTCGCTGCTGTTTGCTCTCTCCTGCAATGTGTGTTTGTTGCTTTTACTCTCCTTCCAGTTGCATTCATTGTTTTCTCTCTCCTACAGCCTGTGTTTGTTGTTTTCTCTCCTTCCAGTTACATTCATTGTTTTCTCTCTCCTCACGTGCGTTTTTAGTCTTTCTCTCTCCACACATGCGTTTTTAGTATTTCTCTCTCTTGCACTACCATGTGCATCATATCTAGCCTTCCTTGGCTATGCTTGCTGGTGTTCGACATCCAAAGACTGCCTTGTTGCGATTCGGGATCCGTTCGGAGTACGACACACTCTTCAACTCATGGCCCCTGCCCTGGTCCTTGAGATACAGAAGTTTGAGGTACGATATTCATTCACTGCATAGTGTGTTTGCTGCATGAGCATTGTATATTCAATAGTCATAGTATTTCATTCATTCTTTATGTTCATTGTCTGTGAGTTATTCTAATCCTAACTGTGTTTTTCTATGAGTTTATGCTTTGTCATATGGTATTATTTGTGTTTCTATGTTAGGGTATTTCTCCATAGAAGGAACAACTAGAGGAGAGGGTGGGGGATGGAAAAGAACTTGTGGAATAGATGGTGCATAAGCGAGTACGGGGTAGCAATAGATAATTGCCTCGGAGGATCTTACATAAGAGAAGATAAATGAAGTCTATAGAGCGTGCTCTCTTGCCAACTTGTTGCTAAAACAACTCTAGAAGAAGAGTCGTCAATTAACACGGCTTGCTTTGTGAAGGCACCTCGAGTACCAAGTGTAATTAGGCTATAAACGGAGAGGAGTGGAAAGCTCAAGTTTGGAATATGTAGGACTTCCGAAATGGAGCTAGAGGAATGGTCTAGCAATAACGGCAAAGTGCCAACATTACAAATAGGTACTAAACTAATGTCACCAACAATGACTAAACCCTCACATGGATGAAGATCTTGTAGCACATCTCCTTGTGGTGTCATATGACTCGAAGCACCACTGTCAATGAGCCAAAGGCTCTCTAAAGATGAGTCAACCATTGAAAAAGGCTCCTCTAACACATGGATAGAAAGGAACATGGACTCATGGTAACAGTGGGTGTAGAGGTAGAGGAAGGCCTGGATGATGTAGCTCCATCCTTCGCTCCCGGATGAAGGTGATGGTACTTCTTTCAATACTTCTCTTCAAAATGTGTCCCTTGGCCCTTTCCACAATGTGGGCATTGAGGCTTCTTTGAATTTGTTTCAAAGCCTGAAGAATGCTCTCGTGTCTCCTTCTTGGGGTTGGCCTTTGCTCTCTCCTTCTTCTTCTTTTCCCCTCCTGTACTTGCACTAAAAACTTTCATGGAGTTGGATCCATTGGCTACCTCTTTTAGATGCTCACTATGCTCCAAGGCAAGTGGGGCAAGCTCCTCCCATAGAAGAGTCTCTAAGGTCCTCGAGGTAAGAAGTTTAGTGTAGAAGACATTGTATTTTGGAGAGGGCAGTTGAGTCAAAAGAATCATAGCCATATCCTCCAAAGAGATGATCTTGTCGAGGGAAGAAAGCTCATCCCTCATATCCTTCAATCTCTTGATGTGATCCTTCATGGAGGGAGAGTTATCATATTTCTTCTCAAGAGTAATATGGTGGGCATATGTTGCTTGATGGTACAAAGAAGGAAGCTTTCTTCACACTTTTGTTGCCTAGTGCAACTTGCATACATGCACTAGGATAGAATTCTATAAGCTCATAAAGAGACAAGATCTGGCTCGAGAATTGAGCCGATCCCATAGGGCCACACAATCCCTTCATACACCTGTTTGAAGGTTGACCACTTTTTTTAGAAGCTTATTTTATCATTTAAACAATCTATCATCATTACTTTTGCATATTTCGTGTGTTCTTCTTTTTGTGTTTTACTTTGGCTTTATGCTTGTTGGTGGTGTTGGTGTTTGAAGATTGCCGTTGATGGTGCTCGTTCAAGTTCATTGAAATGCTTAGGAATCATGCTTTGTTGGTATCCTTGGTCTATTGTCTATTGTGGTCCATAGTTTTATATTGCAGCCTATAGTGGCCATGGTGTTCTTAGTGTTTCTTTTAGGTGGAGTTGCAAACAAATTGATCAATAGCAAGGGAAGATGTTAATCCAAAATGGTGATAGCTGCAAGTCAAAGGAAAAAAAGTAAGTCAAAGCTTATCAAAAGCGGTCAAAGCAAAGTCAAATAGAGTCAATAGTGGCGAGCAACTAAATAATGAAGTAGTGGATTCCACTTAGGGATCCTCCACGGGACGGGGACTAGGGTGGCTAACAAACTCCCAAAGATCGAAGGTGTCAAGAACACATTTTACCTTATAGGACCAAAGTGAATAATTTGATTTGTCCAAATGGTGTTCTTTGGGAAGAGAAGGAAGAATAGGTACTTGCACTGACGGTGCCATTATAGGCACCTAGGGCCACAAGACACGCCTTTTGGGAGACATAAAGAGAGGGGGGAGGAGAAGGCTGCTCCGATTTATGTGATCGTGTAAGAGAGGGTTTCCGTTTAGAATAGGGCTGGGAACTTGGATCTTTGCGATGATTATGCCACCTTTTAGAGCAATGAGTTAGAGTCATCAAAGCCATTGAGCAGATGATAAGATATCTTCAACACCTGCAAACATCCACAAAAATTTGCATTTTACTGTAAATGGTCGTGAACGGTAGAAATCAGCTACACCTTTGTGATAGGAATGTAGATAGTTCATTGTGTCGTATGGAGTAGTAGAATGCAAAAAAATTGTGTTTGCAACAAGGGGCAGATGGTTGAGAATCTGCGTTTTCAGCCCAGGGGGTCTCCTCTCAAAGGGGTAACTTCGTCTACTCAATTTGTACCACGAACATGGAGAGAAAGACAGTAAGAGAAGGAAGAAAGAAATTTGCGCTGATTGAAAAGAATGTTGAATACAAAGGAGTAGACTGATCAGTGCTTGCATGCAGCTTGAGGCATTAGTGAGGGCACTAGATCAGACTGAAATGACGACAGCAACACCGATGGTGACGGAGACGGAGAATATTTGTCATGGAGATGTGAAGTTTTGAGATGCTCTAATCTTTGCTGATAACATTTGATTAAGATATTAATCAAATGTGCAAGGTTGTTTAGCACATGTGATGCATATGGTAGTTACTTGATGATAATAGGCTAAAGACCTTGAGGATATAGTGGGTGTCAAAGACAAAAGTTTAATAAGTTATGCTGGACAGGTGCTAGGTGCTACTCGGTGTTAGATTTGGGCCTAGACCAATTTATTGGTCATTAATATCAGTGTGGTGACTTTAGAGACTAGGCGTTAATTATTAATTAATGCGGGTCTAAGGGTTAATAATTGCTCAGGGATACTTGGAAGACAAATTGGCCTAGCGAATTTAATTATTAGTTAGTGAAATTGACTTTTTGAGTACTAGAATAATTATTAAATTAATTTTCAAAATTAATATTTTAAAAAATAATTTAATAAGCTGGATAATGTTAGAAAATAGGATTAGAAGGCTGTCACTTGGCAAAACTTCACCATGCAAGTTGAAAAAACGTTTTTAGGGGTTGGTGGAGTCTATTCTAGCCATTGTGAGAGAGAAGGAGGCTATTAGAGAGCAAGGAGAGGCTGTTGATGTGATTTGCAGCTATCAAGGATCAATCCTACAACAAGTGACAGCAATTTGGAGCCCTCCAAGAGTAGGTGATAGTAGCCCAGTGTCCTTTCGGTGCAGGTGAGAGCATATGTGATATAGGAGGGGGCAATAGTCTTTCTGGTGGTCTTAAGCTGTAGGTGATAGATTCCATGGCTGTTTGAACAAGGTAGCAGTAGTTTTTCAGTGTTTCTCATGATGAAACTCTGAAATTTCTCTCTCTATAGTATTCTTTCTCATCCCCAACCTTTTCTGAAGTTATCTCAACATTTTCTAGCAGTTTGAGCCAACAGAGGAACATATTTCAGTCAATCTCTGTTGTAAAACCTAATTTATAGTAGAGATTAGGGTTTGATAGCCACCTTAGGATGCATGCTCAGAATTGAGGGACTAGGACTTGAATTTCAACAGCTGAAATTGAGGAATTTCAGGGAGATTCAAGAGGCCAACCGGCCAATATTAGATTTGGGGTCGAATTTGTCTTTCAAGGAGCAGGGTGAAGGCCAACAATCCTTGAGCAAACCAAGGGGCACGTTGGTTTGAAGGCTTGGTGGCTGATTTTGACAACAAGAGGCACTTGGATTAGCAGAGGAGATCAGAGGATCTCAATTGTACTCCTCCTATTTGCAATATAAGATAAAGAAATACCGCAAGGGACACTAATTTTGGGGCCAACAAGGTGTCCAATGTCTAAGATTAAAGTGGCAATATTTGCATTTTCAGTTTATGTGAATTTTATGCTTGCTGCAATTAGTGTTAAATCAAGTTATTTACCACCCTATCCGAGAAGGAAGGCTAGTTTCAATATCTAGCTTATTGTCCAAGCCGGAGACGGAGGAGACTGTAGCAACCAACGGAGTGTTGAGATACCACTTCTTTAGTTTTCACACCTCAATTAGGGTTTTACACTAACAGTCCCAAAAAGGATTGGTGCCCACATTTTGGTGATTTCATTAGTAGTGGTGTGCCATCCCAGATAGCTTATGCCTATATAAATAGATCACTACTTTATCTATTCTTCATTACTTCAATCATTCTTCACTTCTCTTCTTCCGTCACTCCGATATTCTTTTCTTCTCTCTCCAGCCCTTTCACTATCCTCACACCCCTTTCAGCAAACATTGCGGTTTGTGGTTCATGGCTGCTTACTTCATCTTGACTCTCCTGCTATTAGGTGCTAGCCTTCACCATCCCTTAGGTTGTGTTTTGTTAGCAGTCACCCTTCTCTTCAGCTGGCCCATCTTCCCTACAGTTAGTGACAACACTCCTACCTTAGCGTCAATTCTCCATAGCAGGTGACCTCATCCACTCCCTTCAGGCTTTGTTAGATTTGCATTTGGTTGTGTGGAGGCTTCCTCCATATTTGACATCTTCTTCCTCAACTAGGTGTCAACATCTTCTTGCCTGGCATCACCCCACATTTGGCATAAGCTTCTGTAGCCCCAAGTACTTGCGTTTTAGGGTTGACAGGCCTTCATAGGCTGTGTTTACCCTCCTGGTGGTTGCCTCTTCACTTGGCAACCTCTATGTCATCAGGCGTCAGCTCACATAGGCCTCAAGGATCTATGTTTGTAGCACAGGCCATTTTCTTGGCATTTGAGGATTACGCTTCACTCCCTTGACAGCTGATGATCATCTTCCTCGTCTCCGATGGCATTTAAGGATTGTGGTTCACTCCCTCGATAGCTATCCTTTACCTTCGAGTGATTACTTTGATAGCCCATTGCTTGGAGGACTACGTTTCGCTCCCTTCATTGTGCGAATTCCCACAAGGGCTGTCGCCTGATTTAGATAGGATAGTGTAGTCATCTGAGTTTTGGCTCCCTTCTCTCTTAGTGTTTGCCGTACATGCTCTATGTTTCTCCGTGCAAACCCTATTCTCTCTTTGTATCGTCGCATATCTTGACATGGTATCAGAGCCTTCTTTTGTTAGTCATTCTTGACATGGAACACTTGTCGAAAAAGAGAAGAAGGTAATCCACCCACCCACCCCTCAGCTATAAACAGTTGAACATCAGCTAAACTGACCGACCAGCCAATTTGGGGCCAAAAATGGCAGACAGCATCAGCAAGACTGCAATAAATGCATTCGGCAGCACAAAAAATGCTGATGTGGCAAGCGCAATGCTGATGTGGCCATCTGGGACACTCGCACAGCGCACACTGGTAGGGGCTGGAAACTGACTGGAAATGCAAGAAATGCATACAAAACTCGAGTAGAAGAAGAGACACATGCTCTAGAACAAGCTGTCTCCTTAGTCAAAGCACATGAGAGACATGTCAGAGCTGCTTATGTCCCTATCTGATTCAGATTGAGGCTCATAGGCAAGAGATGATAGTGCATGACAAACATGATTGCTAATAGATGGGCCACAAAGCGGCAAGCTTGGCAATGTATATATGTAGCCCACTATGTTTGGGACTCATGGTATTAATGCTGGTCATGAGGAAAAATGCAACTAGTAATGCCTACACGAGAAAAAATGCAGCTAGTAATGTATGCAATGTATGGGAAACTATATCTTGGTATGGCTGCTAGTATGCAAATTCCGATGCACAGTCACATTGCAATGGTCCAAAGTATGCAAACAAGAGTGTTTCCTAGTGTATTTGGCACTCCTAGCATGTCAGGTACACATGAGGGGCTTGTTAAATTGAATACAATGTTGCAATTAGTTAAGTTGGAATTTTAGCAATGTGAGAGTATAGAGCATCGCAATGCTCAAGAGGGAAAAAAACCTAGACTTTGGTGGTCCTAAGTTGGAAGTGACACCTTCCATGGTTGTTTGAGTGGGGTAGCAACAGTTTTTCAACCTTTCTCGCAATGAAACTTTGAAATGCTTGCTCTACAACATTCTCTCTACAACCATTTCTCAAGTTATTGCAGCAAAATCTAGCCATTTGAGTCATCAAAGGTGGAGTTTTTGGTCAATCTCTGCTGTAAACCCTAATTTACAGCAGAAATTAGGGTTTGAAGGCCACCTTGGGATGCTTACTCAGAATTGAGGGCCTAGGATTTGATTCTAGCAGCTGAAATTTAAAGATTTTTAGGGAGATTCAAGAGGCCAGCCAACCAATGTTAGATTTGGGGCTGAATTTGTCTTCCAAGGAGCAAGGCGAAGGCCAATCCCCAAGCAAACCAAGGGGCAAATTGGTTTGGAGGCTAATTGGTCAGTTTTGACAGCAAGAGGCACTTGGATTAGTGGAGGACATGAGGGGATCTCAAGTTTACTCCATCCGTTTGCAATCAAAGTTAAAGAAATACTGTGAGGGGGACCAGTTTTGGAGCCAACAGGCTGTCCATTGTCCAAGATTAAAGTGGCAAAGTGTGCATTTTGATTATGTGAATTAAATACTTGTTGTAATTATTGTTAAATCACATTATTACCACCCTATTCAAGGAGGAAGGCCGGTTTCATCTACTGCATTGTTCTTTGTGGGACAATAAACCACTACTAGCTCGGAATCCATGATCCGCTGTCAAATATAATGAGCCTCTATGTGTTTTGTATGGCATGAAACATGGGTTTCTTTGCTAGAGCCAGGGCACTTTGCTTATCCACATATAGCTTTGTTGGTCCTGTTTGTGGAAAGTCAATATCCACCAACATTTGAAATGACTAACAAAGCCAAATTGCATGTTGTGTAGTAGACGAGAGGGGGGACACGATACTCAGCCTTCATAGAAGATAACGCCACAATAGGTTGCTTCTTGAATCTTGCTACTTTTGGAGATGGTTCCCAATCCAAGGGAGAAGGAGAAACTTGTATGGAGCGTTGAGAGTCGACATCACCAGACCACTCTAAGTCACTCCATCTAGCTAGAATGGCTCCATTTCTATACATGATCTTGTAGGATTTGGTCCCTTGTAGATAGTGCAACACATGCAAAGTAGCTCTCTACTGAGTCTGCAAAGGAGTCTTCATAGAAGAATACAATAGTGCCACAATATAGGAAAGTTTGGCCTTGTATGAATGAACTAGATCAATAAGCCAACATGGCACCTGTATCTAGTGGCATCTGCAAGGGGATCTCGTGTGGTGGATTAGGCTATTGAGCAGCTGGAGGAGAGGGGGGACACGATACTCAGCCTCCATAGAAGATAACGCCACAATAGGTTGCTTCTTGAATCTTGCTACTTTTGGAGATGGTTCCCAATCCAAGGGAGAAGGAGAAACTTGTAGTGGAGCGTTGCGAGTCGACATCACCAGACCACTCTAAGTCACTCCATCTAGCTAGAATGGCTCCTTTTCTATACATGATCTTGTAGGATTCGGTCCCTTGTAGATAGTGCAACACATGCAAAGTAGCTCTCTACTAAGTCTGCAAAGGAGTCTTCATAGAAGAATACAATAGTGCCACAATATAGGAAAGTTTGGCCTTGTATGAATGAACTAGATCAATGAGCCAACATGGCACCTGTATCTAGTGGCATCTGCAAGGGGATCTCGTGTGGTGGATTAGGCTATTTAGCAGCTGTGTGCCAAGAACTAGTAATGCATCCGAAGGAGGGGAATTAGGATGTGGGCAAAGAAAGAAGATACATGCTATCCAATGTGTACAAGCTTGTATGAATTTGGATTTGTCTTACTTGAATAAGCATTCAAGTCTTTTTCTTGTGTTTAAATCGATTAATAACTTGAGGCTTGCCCTGAAATTAAGTATCCAAAACCCTTTCCTCTAGGTGAACCTTGAGATGGACCCACTTGTATTCTTTCCAATGACCACAACACAAAGGGGGTGCTTATGAAATGCAAAATCACAACCACTAAGGGACCGCCTAGGCCACCTTGTGCAAACTTATTGCTAAAGCTGGCCAAGCAAACCCGATCCAAATTGTAGCTTGCACATAGACTTAGACTATTTTGGATTCTTGGCAAAGGGAAATGTCTTCTATCCATGATAGTGCTAGGGTCTGTGGTGACCAAGACACATCATTGATCCTACACTAATAGTGAAAACTGGGGTCATGGTTTGATTGTTGGAAGACTCTTTGAGGGAAGAATCCATCAGTGTGCTAGTACCAAGCCCCAGGAGCTTGTGTTAGGCCATAGAGTGCCCTTTGCAAATGATAGACATGGACCTCTTTTCTAGGCACATGGAAACTTGGAGGCCGATCGACATATATCTTCTCCTATAAGACACCATTCAAGAAGATAGACTTCATGTCCATTTGGTAAACATGCCAATGGTGATGGGCTTAAAGGGCCAAGATATCCTGAATAGTAGATGTATAGGCCAGTGATGCATATACATCACATCCAAAGATGCGAAAGTGTGAGATGGAAGACTTCTTGTCAAAGAAAGTGTGGTATGGAGTCATGTCGTTTAAGGCCGTTGTCATAGACCTTTTGTGGGTATGAACCATAGTAGAGACCACATCATCCCAAAGGGTATGAGAATGTCTGTGATGCTCCAACATTGAATGTGCCATCTCCATCATGGTCCAATTCACATGCTCCACCACACCACTCTCAGATGGTGTGTTTGAATGGGAGTACTCCATTCAAATCCTAAGAAATTTCCCTGTTGTGGTTGCTTGTACTCCTCAAACTTTGAAAGAAGTTTGCTTTTCATCAAACACCTTCTAGTCTCACAGAAGTTTGAACGTGCCTCCAATTTGTACTACAAGAAGTACAACCACACGCACTTGGAAAAGTAATTAACCACAAGTATTAGATAATTGGCCTCCACGAGGGAGGCCATGCACATAGGACCGGACATGTCGGTGTGAACCAACTCAAGTAGTATGGTTGACTCCCTGGAGGTTATTGATGCTATTTTCTCGGAATACAACTAGAGCATAAGGTAGAGATGGTTGAAAATTTGGAAGTCGCTCCACCATCTTCTTTCACAATGCCTATTGAATAAAATCAAAATTTAGGTGCCTATAATAGGCATGCTAAAGGAGCCCAAGCTCCAATGAAAATTGTGTAGCAAGGGCCATGAGCTTATAGAGTCCACCCTCTTGAGGACTTGCCTAAAGCATAGCACGAGTGGATGCATTGTCTATGCATCCCATGTGAAAACCATGCAGGTCTCTAGCTATGCCAAAACATGAAGAAACAAAAGATTAAATCACTAGTTAGGAAAATAAGTACTTTGATAGAAGATTTTGGACGATCCAATAAAAGGGGAATGGTCTCCACTCCTCGAATTGGTGTTGAAGAGTTGTCACCAATGGCAATGGTACCCCCTCTAGATGGAGGTTTGAAGCCAATCTTGATGGTAGGTCATATGGAATGAAGCACCATTGTCCATGAGCCATGGCTTCTCTGATAAGGAAGAATCAAGCGCCGTGTTCTTGACCTCAAACAAATGGACAAAGACATATTTGGTAGTCATGGCCGATGTAGCCTTTGAATTCATGCTACCATCGTTGGCACAAGGCTTCAAGTGGGGGTACTTTTGTCAACACTTCTCAATAGGATGGGTGCCTTCCCCACAGTGTGGGCATTTAGGCTTTCCTTTCTTGTCGTCCTTTGTATCATACTGCTCCTTTTTTGGCCCTCTTGTGCTTCTTGTTGTCCCCTCTTGAACCTGTGGCAAAAGCTTTGGAGGAGTTGGATGCATCCGTTCCAATCTCCTTGTGTCGTGCATCTTGTTCCAGAATAAGTGAAGCAAGCTTCTTTTATGGAATAGTTTCTCGAACTCTGGAGGTGAGGAGATTGGTGTAGAAGACATCATATTTTGGAGATGGAAGGTAAGTGATGAGAATCATTGCTATAACCTTAGATGATATCATTTGGCCAAGGTATGCGAGTTGATCTTGTAACTCCTCCATTTTGGTGATGTAATCCTTAATAGGAGAGTCAACAAAGAGCATCCGTAATAGAAGGAGGGTCATCAACAGAGAGCACGTAAAGCTTCCTCTCAATGAAGATGCGGTGGGTAAAGGTCTTCAAGTGCTAAAGAGAAGATAACTTTGTCCAAATCTTTGCAACAGTTTAGATCTTGCAAACTTGAACAAGCATTGAATCTTGAAGAGAAATGAGTGGGCTCTAGAGCTGAGCTGATCCCAAAGAGCTGCCTAGTCTATAGTAGAACCAATACGAGGATCCTCCATTGGACAAGGTATTGGGGTAGTCACAAAGGCCCACAGATCAAAGGTATCCAATATACACTCCACTTTGTAGGACCAAAGGCAGTAGTTGGTGCTATCAAGTCGATCCTTCTCCAATAGCATAGGAAGAATAGGCACTTGCATTGGGGATGCTGGAATGGCCAATCAGGGTCCTTCAGTAGGAGCCTTGTTAGGAACATATAAAGAAGTGGTGAACAAGGGTGCTCCGTTCTTGTGGATTTGTCAAAGTGATGATCTCTAGATGATCGGTGCTTTGATGTGCGGTCTACTTCACATCAATCTTCACAATCTTCATGATTGGGACGGACTTTGTGTTTTGATTGACAGTAACATTGGTCTTCAGAAGATTGGATGGTTTTCGTGTTGGAGTCATTGGACCTATTGAGTTGGAAATCCATCTTCCTTCAAAGAATTTGCAACATACAAAACAAACTTCTGTGTTTTGAGTCTGAGCTGCCTGAACCGAGGAGAAATCAGCTACACTATTGTAACACAAGGTGTAGATGATCTGTACATGTTGAAGAAGGCCGGAACAGTGCAAAAAATCTGCATTCTTCATGACAAATCTGCACAAAACAGCAAGTAGGGTGTGGTCTCCTCTTCATACAACCTCTAGGTCCTCTCTTTTGGCGATGATACCATGTGAGAGTGTGCAATGGAAGAACACAATTATGAGGAAAGAAGGGAAAAGAGACTAAAATAAACACAAAGAATGGTGTTGAGAAACCACTTCTTTAGTTTACACACTTCATTTAGGGTTTCGCACTGATAGCCCCAAAAAGGGATGGTGTCCACATTGTTGTCACTTTTTTAGTGGGCACCTACATAGTGATGCGCCACCCTAGTCAGGTTATACCAATAAATAGGCCGTCACTCCATTCATTCTTACCCTCCTTTAGTTATTCTTTACCCCTCTTCTTCCGTCACTTCGACACTCTTCCTTCTTCACTCCACTGCTGCCCATACCCCTACTGGAGGACATCGTAGCTCGTGGTCACCCTTCCCTTTCTCCTTGGGGCGCCCTATTTCATCACTTGGGTCTTGCGTTTGGAGCCCTCCTAACTTGGCATCATCTTCTCCAGCATCGGCGCCAACTTTTTCCACTAAGGTCCAAGGTTCACTCTAGATTAGCACTTTGCTTTCTGGAGGCCTTTTTCCTGACTGGCGCCTCTTGCAGCTTGCGTCAACTATCTTGACCTTGGAGATAGCACCCACACCCTAGTGATAGCTCTTCTTTCTCTCCTGACATCATCACTTTTCTGCATTTGATTGTCTATGAGGCTGCTTTCACTTGGCGACCATCCGTGGCATCAATGGTTAGCATTCGGGCTGTTCTTGCTTTGCGTTTGCAGCTCATCTCCCCAGGCATTTGCGTTTTGCAGCCTGGTGACTTATCCATCATCTGGCCTCATCCTATTCCTCTTGGCGTCAGCTTTTGGGCTGTCATCATCTGCGTTTGGCAGCTCACTTGCATTTGGGATTTGTGTTTTGTTGTCCAGGCCACTCCTTGGCATATGAAGACTGCGGTCGCTCCCTCAATAGCTGGTGATCATCTTCCTTATCTCCGATGGCATTGGAGGACTCCGATTCACTCCCTCGACAATTGCCCTTCACCTTCTAGTTATTAGTTTGATGGCCCACTGCTTGGAGGATTGCATTTCACTCCCTTCATTGTGTAGATTTCCCACAGGTGCTACCGCCTAATTTAGATAGGATAGTGCAATCATCTTCTGAGCTTCGGCTCCCATGTATCAGCTTTTCTTCCAATAGCATGATTCAGTGTATCATCACTGTGTTCTTCTTGTGTTTTTGAGTTTCTCTTCTCTCTTAGTGTTTGTTATACACGCACAGTTTTTCTTGCAAAACTTAATGTCTCTTTGCACCATCACATATTTTGACAAATGGAAGAAGAAACCTGCATTAAATTCAATGGAATGCTGAATACAAAATGGATTGATTAGTCCTTGCATGCAGTCTGAAGCGTTAGTGAGGGTACCGGATCAGGTTGATGACGGAGAATGCACCAGATGATGGAGGAATAGGCCCTAGACCATCCTGGTGTGTGGATGGAGCTGCCTATGTCTAGAGTCCAAGAGTAGATCTTGTGAGAGATGTCAAAAAACATAGCTACAAGCTCTTTTATATGGTTGCATCTATGTCTGCCCTTGGGAGGGAGACGAATCAGCCCTGCTGAAAGGCTGTCTTAACGGAGAAGGTAAAGTTACTTTAGATGGTGGCTTTCAAGCAATTTGGAGCACATGGAGGATGCCAATTTGAAAAGCCCATTGGTTCAATGACGAAGGAAAGTAGATTCTTCCAGCCTGCACCAGCATGATCTTGAAGGGATCTGCTTCTGTTGAAAGAGCTGCATCTAGAAGTGTATGGTTATCCCCATCAGCTCCTTTGGGCAAGTGTGCACTATTGCGTATTGTTGCCTATGGAAAATCTTACCTCTGGAGGCCCAATGTGCTTGAAAGAACTCTTTGCACAATGTCCCCTTTCCAGGTCCAAAATATTGTTGAGGCCCAAAAAGACAACTCCAATCGCCTATCGTCAAGACAAAGCTAGAGCGGTCTTGACATGACCTCTAGTGTCCAAAGAGGGGTCAGCCTGGGAGATATCTTGTCCTTATGTTTATGTTTGTTTCTTGTACTTGGGGATTTTATGCTGTTAAAGGTGACACATTGTCCATGCTTTGGACAGCAGGCCATGTAGCAGGGGATTATGCTTCAAGAACTTTTCCCCACTGTTTTGTTTTTCATTTCTTGTTGTCACTTTTAGAACTGTGTACTAATGCGTAAAGGCTTCCTGTTGTTTTAATGCTTCAACAGTCTTAGCTTGCAAGCAGAGCCCAGTTTGTCATCTAAGCTTATTACTACGTGTGTTTACACTATATGCAGGTGAAACAGAGATGGGATATGAAGACCATTGTTGATCTTTTTGCAAACGAGTTTAGGCAGAGACCCCGTCAGTACTATGTATCCTCCGTCCTTTACTCCTCTTGGTAGTTAGATTGGGTTAAACTGCACATCACGAAGGTTAAATTGTGGAGTAATGTTCTTCGTAGTTTTTATGTGTCAAACTGTGTAGTTCAAAGGTGAAACTTGGAGTATTGTTTGCCCATATTGTAATATATAGAACTCAATATGAAACAATCAATAGACGATGGAAGAGATAATTAGGGAGGTTGTTCATCTGTATGTATAGAACGATTGATTAATGGTGTAAGTATTTTTGTGCAGTGATGAAAGAGATCCTTAGGGAAGTTGATTTATTTGTATGCATAGAGGAGTTGATTACGGAAGCAGGTATTTTTATGCGACATGTGTGAAAGGGAGGGGGGGTATGTGCTTCCTTTGAGGGAATGAACACTCAGCTGTTTTTCAATCTTTAATGGCCTACTTGGTGTTGTGACTAGTTGGTGAGTTCTTGTTACATTAGGAAAACTACTTCATAGCCAAAACCACCTATTCATAGTTCGTTAATTAGAATACTCAATATTTGTCATTTGGATGAAGATGTTTGTTCCGGCATACATAGACTTGTTTCTGTGGGGTTTCTGTAGGAACATTGCAGGATGCTTTTAGCTAGGCTCTGTTGCAGGTAGATCTCAAAATATTCAATTAATTTCCTATGCTTGTTCTTGGCGAAAGTCTGATATTTGTTAATTTCCTATGCTTGTTCTTGGCGAAAGTCTGATATTTGTTGCTGCTCCTAGAAAATAAACCCATTTTATGTAGTCTGGTTTTGTAAATTTCTTGTATATGATAATTGAATTCAGATTGAGGCAGTTGATTCAGGTCGAATACTTGTGAATGGGAAAGTGGTGGAAAATACGTACACAGTACGGAAATCAGAAACACTAAGTCACTTTGTCCATAGGTAAAAAGGATGAATTGCTCAATTCAGTCTCTTTTTGTGCTAACACGTGTGGTTGTTAAACTGTTGTTCTAATTTTGAAGAGAAACTGCTTACTTGACTATTGATGAAGTAACATAAGATGGATTTGCATAGATTATGCATGTTACTTACGGACATAGAATTTGGTAACAACCAGAATGTATTTTATGCTTGCTCAATATGTATAAACAGTACCTGTTTTACTGCAGCAAGCATCTTGAGATGCGTTTTTGGAAAACATAGATGTAAGGATGGACCCCATTTTCTCATAATCTTCTTCATTTTTGAAAACATAGATGTAAGGATGGTCACTGGAATCAGGTAACCAGGCTGCCCAATGTGGCTCCATGTGCAAAGCATGTGTGCATCCGCTCCACTATTTACCCACCATTTGAGTGTAGCCTGGAGGCCTAATCCATAGGGCCTGAAGTGCAGCGCTAAATTAATGCTGCAGTTACTTTTTGTAGCAATTGAAAGAGAATCTTCTTTTTTGTTGGCTGTGTGTTGTAGGTGCTTTCATTCTTTGTATCTGTCCTCTATCCTTGGTAGGGATGCTTTTTTCTGTGCCAATATGTTAATGTCCCAATTTTCTTTTGAACTTCTGCTGTATGAAACTAGGCTTGGGCAACTCGCTAGTAATTCTTCCAAGTTCATTGCACTTCAGTTGATACTTGTAACAGATCATAACCCCAGTGTGGGAATCACAAACTTAAGAGCCTCCTTCATCAACACAGTATCATCAACTTTTCTCTCATTAATTGAACTGGAAAATGAATAAGTCCATGAGGTAATGATAACTTATAAGCATCATAATAGAGGAGTTTACCAGGTAGGCAAGCACAGATTATGAAGAAAATGTGGTATTTCTTCATTGTTATGGACATGTGAATGCTGCTTGTACAGAAATCAACTGTTTCTTAGCATGCCATATCCTCAATCTGCTTTATTGATTCCAGGCATGAGCCACCTGTGACTGCTGGCTCAGTGGACATTCTAGAGTTGGGATCAGATGTGGTGACTGTCTGCAAACCGCCTTCTGTCCCTGTGAGTACCAATACATCAGCTATGCTTGGAAACATAAGCTAAGCACTGCAATTCTGGTCTTCTGACATTCTCTGATTTGTTTGCAAAGTTATTTCTGAAGGTTTGTCATCTTGTCAGCATTTTTCATACTCTTTTTATCTTGTGCCCTCCTCAGAGCTATTTATGTAGAAAGTGCAGCTGTTTGGTGAAGGACTCATATGGGTTGCTTTTGCAATTGATTAATGTTTCATAAAGATAGCTGTTCGGAACTGGAGGAGCATCTTTTTTTTTGTTTTTAAAGAGGAATAAGAAGGTTGTATTATAGACCAATTCAAGAAAGAAAGCAAACTTCATATGAGTCAACTAATTACAACTGGCATCATATCTGGTTTGTAACAATGGTAAAAGAAGTGAAACAAATTCTTTTACCAAAACTGCCTTGTCTCTAGCAGGTGGAACCCAGGGCTTTGCAGACATATGAACCAAAAGGAAGTAGCGTCTGGTAGGTGGCCTGGATCTGCAACTGTTGTGCTGAGGGACTATGCTGGAAGGTTGTCTGAACCTCTGCAGCTGCTGATCCTAATGATTTGTGATCCCAGGATGTATGTCTGGTATCACCTGTGGTGTGCTGAGAAATTCTCTGGTTTGGCCTTGATTCTCTGATGGGTCATGGCAACTAGTGGGCTCTGTGGATCTGGCCCCATTATCTGGTATGATGACATCCTCTTGTTCCTCACAGAACAGTTTGCATCAGAAGTGAACAATGAGTAGATTAGTGTTCTGCAATAGAACTTTCAGAGTCACAGCGGGACAGTTTTACAAAATTGGGACTGACGAAATATTTTGGAGATGTGTTAAAGGATGTCGCACTCTTGGACACACACCAGGCATAGTGATCCCAGACCCTGAAAACCAAATTTGCTCCTGTTAGCCTCCCTGTTTTCCTTCTAGCCTGTTTCTCTCTTTCCAACAACTATGACACCAAGGCATTTTTGGTGCCCCACTTTGTGAAGGGTGCGAGAGGAAGCACTCGGGTAGAGTGCGGGTCAAATGATGTGTATTCAGCAGTGCAGTGCAGAGAGAGAGCGGAGAGTCGAGAGATGGCTGTGTACCGGTGTGGTACACACAAAGAATAAAAGAATGTATTTATACTTAGGGTATGGTATACTTACACCCACAAGGGTGTGTTCACATGTGTAAATGAATATATACATGAGAGTAGTGTAAGGGCCTTTACACCCAACAACCTCCCACTTAAAGGTCCTAAGCGAGCCTTTAACCAACTCCCACTAGCTGAATGCAGTGCTCATGTTGAGCCTTTGCAAGACTTTTAGTGAGAACATCTGCAGGGTTATTCAGTGTTTTGATCGTAGTTAGTGTGACTAGACCATCATCTAGACCCTGTCTGATAAAGTGATACTGCACATCAATATGTTTCTTTCAAAGCTTCAGTGGCTGAAATATATTTAGCCTCAGTGGTAGAAAGTGCTACTATCTTTTGCAATCTACAGCACCAAGAAACTGCCCCACCGGTCAAGGTAAATATGTACCCGCTAGTAGACTTGTGAGTATCCAAGTCACTTGCCATGTTTGCATCACAATATCCCTGCATATCTAACATACCCTTTCCACAGCAAATACATCTTCTTTGTGTGCCCTTGAGGTACCGGAAGATGCATTTCACTTCTTTCCAATGTGCTTTGCCAGGATTTGACGTAAACCTGCTCACAACTCCCACTGTATGAGCAATGTCAGGTCTAGTGGCAACCATAGCATATATGAGTGACCCACTAGTTATCATCTTTTGGGCAATTTGCTTTGCTAAGCTTAAGTTTCTTATGAGAGAAATAAGAGCTGCTACTCTCTATCTCTTGTCACACGCATGCCCAAAATGTGTTCAGTTGCACCCAAGTCCTTCATGGAAAAGGCTGAATTCAACTGTCTTTTCAGTGCATTAACTTGGCTTTTATGCTTACCAACAATAAGCATATCATCCACATAAAGCACAAGTATTATAAGGCTTCCATCATAGCCTTTTTTATATATAAGCAGTGATTTGCATTGCTTCTTTTAAATCCATGTGAGAGCATGAAGGTATCAAACTTTTTATACTACTGTTTAGAAGCGTGTTTTAAACCATACAAGCTTCTCTTAAGCCTACACACCAAGTGCTCCTTTCCTGGCATAATAAAGCCTTCTAGCTGTTTCATGTATAGCTCTTCTTCTAAAAGCATTTAAATGCTTTGAGGCGGTCTTAGACTCATTAAGCTTTAAGTTGACTAACTTTTGCATGAGATGTACCTGAGATTGATAGTCGTATTCTCATACATAGCCTTGAGTTTCTCCCAAACTGCATAAGCAGTGGTAAGTTCCTTGATATGAACCAAGATATCATCTGTGATGGCCATTTTAATGTAAGTAATGGATTTTTAATTCATTTTAGCCGAATCCTCATTTGGCAAAGCAATAGGTTTATGTTTTGCCAAAGCATCATCACAATCTTTGAAAAAAGTATACCCTACATATGATCTTTCCAAAGATCAAAGCCATTGCCATCAAATTTAGGAATCTTAGAAAGATTCTTTGTGCTAGATGTAAATGCACTGCCAGCCATCTTCAGCAATAAAAGACTGCATTTAAATGCTGAATACTTTCAGCCAATGGCAAGGTTGCTGAATATAACAGCAAGTACACACACTTATACTTCGAAAAGTATCCAAAAAGTAGATATTTTGCTGCAATTTCAGTCCCAAGAGCTGATTACAGCATGTACATGAATCAAATCTGATACATACGCATAAATGACAGCTCCCACTTCAATAATACATCACCATAATGCTCAAATGCAATAACCCAAGTGCTGTATGTACCACTCTTTCACTGCATAATGAGCATTCAGCAATACATGTACCAAGGGAAGCTGCCCTTTTACAACATTTGATACATCCCAAGTCCAAATTTCTCCCACTTAGCACTGAATCTACTATGATTTCACTGTCAAAGTAAAAATTGGGTCAAAATGCATCACCGATGGGAAATGCCCCCAAAAATTTTGCAATAAATCTGCCCAAATTGCATTAATTCATCATCCTAAGTATCAAATCCGGGCAAATATTTCAGAAATTTCACAAATTCTGCAAAACCCCCAAATTTCGTGGTCCAAATGTGCACAAATCATAGTGAAATTGGCTCAACTGAGCAAAATTTCACTTGTATAAAAAAAAGCCCCAAAATTTTGAAGCGAATGCACACAATGTTTTCTATTTTTGGATCAGAACTGTTCTGCATTAGCAACATCAAATTTGGGAAAAGCCCCAAATTTTGAGGTATAAATTTGCACAGATTTGAGCCCTTGCTTGCGCGCGTGAACCCCCGTTAATGAACAGGTTGCTGAAAGTATTACAAAATGTCAAAAAGATTAAAAAGAAATGTCGAACGGCCCAGCCGTTGACCTGTGATGTGTTGCTTGCCGCTCGTCGCCTATTGGGACTGCGTCGTTGGTTGTGTCCATTGACGTGCCGCTCGTTGCTGTTTGTGCTTGTCGACTGCTCTCGATAGCTGTTGCCTGCCTCACTTGCGTATCATGATTGCGCCTAGTCTTCAATGTTGTTGCCTAGTCAAAAGACACGTCTTGTGACTCACACTAGCTATGTTAGCTGCGGTCTAGTCAGACCCATCAGTGATTGAGCTCGATTGCCTGTTGGCTCACACTCACACGCAGAGATTGACCTATCCAGTCCTCAAGGAGTGCGCACACTCTTGCCGGAGCTTTGATACCTATTTGAAGGGTGTGAGAGAAAGCACTCAAGTAGTGTGTACGCCAATCGAGGTGTATTCAGCAGTGCAATGTAGAGAGAGAGTCGAGAGTCAAGAGATGGGTGTGTACTAGTGTGGTACACATAAAGAAGAAAAGAATGTATCTATACATAGGGTACGGTACACTTACACCCGCAAGGGTGTGATTACATGTGTAAATGAATATATACATAGGAGTAGTGTAAGGGCCTTTAGACCCAACACTTTGGAGGAGAAATCAGAGGTAGAAAAATGTTACAAGCAGGATTATGGTGGCCAAATTTGCAACAGGATGTAATAGTTTACAGAAAACATGTGATGTATGTGAGAGGCTAGGATAACTGTATTGTACAAAATATCCCTTTAGGGCACCATGCCCCTGGAGTCCATGAATTGGGGCTTCAAATTGGCTTTAATGCACGTTGGTACATGGATTACTTCCCCAAATGTGTGGAGGTCGTTCCCTTGTACTCCTCTTTATAGGTAACCAAGTGACCATGGTTGCAGCTATCTAGTTGAGGAAGTAAGCAAATCAGGGTTGCAGAGCTCCTTGGAGAAGTCATGCAAGATTTGACCAGTACTTCTATACATCCTACATTGTAGGAAATGGGCCCAAACCATTTTAGTTGGCTTTTGGTATAGAGCAGTCATGGCCATGGAATTTGCTATTCCTACCTTGTAGATTGGTGTGGAGAACAAGTCCAAAAGGTGCAACTTGGTGTGGATACATAGGTGCACCTGTTGGAAAATCAGAGAAGATTGTGCAAAAATCAAGGTTTTAGCAACAACATGGTTTAGGGTTCACAATTGAGACAAGAGAGATAAAAGGTGCAAGTTTAAGGACTTGTGAAAAGCCTCAAACTTCTCACGAGGTAATGCCTTAGTGAACATTTCAGCCTCAAGCTTTGCAACAAGATGTTTAATATGTATAAACACATCAGATTTTGCTTTCAGCCCATACACCCATGTATACCGAGAGTGGTCATCAATAAATGTAACAAAGTAAAGATCACCTCCAAGTGTACGTGTGTCCTCATGGGCCCACAAACATCAGTGTGAATAAGCTGCAATTTATGGAACACACATTGCATCATCCTTTTTGAAGGCAAATTTGTGCATCTTGCCCAGAATACATCCCTTGCATGCATGAGGAGGTGGAGTTGTCATTGGAGGCAATGCATCTACAATATGACACCTCTGAAGGGTCATCAAACTCCCAAAACTCATATGTCCATAGTAGGCATGCCATAGCTTCACATTTTACATAGTGGGCAATGGAGTAGTGATTGCTAGAGCATCATGAGACCGTGCATAATAGGTATCCAATAAAAACAAACCCTTATACAGGGTCCTAAACAGCTTGAGTGCATAATCTGTCTCCCTCTCCCTGTCTTTGACAATGCATTTGTCATCCTCAAAGATGACTTGAAAGCCATGCTTGTTAAAAGCAGGGATAGACAATAAGCTCTTTGTAATGCTAGGCACAAATAAGACATCTAGAAGTATGAAGTCAGAACCATTTGTAGTAGTAATAGTGACTGTTCCAATGCCACAAACATTGTAACTACTGTTGTTCGCACATGTAACATGCTTCCAAGCATGGTTTGAATGCAAAGAGGAAAATAGACACTTCCTAGAAGTGATGTGCTTTAAAGCTCCATTGTCAAAATACAATGTTTGCTGCGTTTTAGCGGCATTAAATGCTGAATCAACCATTGAAAAAGCATAAATGCAAGTTAGAAATGCATAGTCTTCCTCTACAAAGTTGGTTGAAGTATCATCATCAATAGATTTGCTGGCCGGTGTCTCTTTTAGACAACCAAATCAGAGTTCTTTTTTCTCCTCTTTGGCGAATTTCTTACGACATTTATCAATATAGTGACTTGGCTTCTTGCAATAATGACATTTCCCCTTCTTTTTAGACTTTTCTATGTCTTGGATAGCCTTATTTGATGGCTATCTAGCATCACCCTTTTGCTGATTTTTTACATTTTGCTTGACTTGTCCTTTGCCTTTGAACTTGGAAAGCATAGCCATATCTTCTAAACTCAATGCCATTCTTCCAAGTCTATTCCTCTTGCAACAAGAGGAATTCCAACTCCACAAATGTAAGGGGTTGCTGCTCTTCCCTCACAGACAACATCAAAGAGGTGTGGAAACCAAGATACGACTCTGGAAGAGAGTTGAGTGTGATGTTTACCAATTCAGTATCGTGAATGATTTCATCCACATTGAGCAACTGCTTGCGCAAATCTTGTATGTGAGAAAGGTGATTTGTCATGCTATTATCCTCATCCATGTTCACATTGGCCAACTCTTTACGGAGATAAGATATTCTGGCCTCGTTATGTGCTGCAAATATACACTCAAGTATATCCCATGCTGATTTTGAGGTTTACAAGACCGGATATGTGGAATGATCGATCTTTTCACTAACAAGGCAATCAAAGAAAGTGCTTGTGCATCTTTTGAGTCCCATCTCCTCTGATTCTTGGTAGGAGGGGAAGGAGGGGTAGCATCACTAGTAGCCTGTCCTCTAGCGTTACGCTGAGACGTTTGAGATAGAAGACCTCTTGATCACTGCAAATCACCTGCAACATAGTCCCACAAGTCCTTCGCTCTACAAGAAGGTTGCGGACCATAAAACTCTACAATGGGTAGTTTGATCCATCAAGTTTGTCCTTCTGAGTGAGGATACCAAGGATGTTACTCTAATCATTAGTCCCCTAACATGCCATGTTGTTAGTAATGGACAAAAATCTGTAGCCAAAAACTTTTTTGTTGAAGTATAGATTGTAATCCTCAAAGTACCAAAAATCCCCTCCAGATTATGCAACAAGTATCAAACTGCACACAAATGCTAAAGTGTGTCCAATTTGACCCAAATTGGCACTTAGCCAAGAAATAACAGCAATGCACTATTGTACCATACCTACCTCATACGGTGCGTCCTCAAAAGTACAAATTATAGCAACTTAATGTTGATTCTTACCAAAATTTACCAAAATTTCTCAAATTTTTTTGCTCAATCTAATTGTAACAGCAATTAAATGTTGCCATACACCTTGTTTGCTACCTTGAAATGTGTGTCGGACAAAAGCTCCAAATTTCTTCCTAAAAATTTAAAGAAACCGAAGAAATTTGTACCTTATAGCTTGAATTTTTGTAGTAATGTCACCTCGAGGTGCGTTCCAACAGCAAACAATAGTTGGAATTTGCCTCTTGATGCATGCCAAAGCCTCTAGGACAAAGAGCTTCAAATTTCTTGCATAATGTCGATGAAATTGTGCAATGTTGGCATTTCCAATGAACATTCGCATGTGGGATTGGAAATTTAGCAAAAGCCCCAAAATTTTTGGTGGGAATGTTGAAGAAATTGTGAAATTTCTTCGAATTGGTTGTCAATTTGAACTTTGGGAGTGAAATTTGATGAAAGCTACAAATTTTGGGCGGCACAAGCTGAGATTTGGAAAGAGATAGCCAAAATGAATGGGAAATTGCAGAAATTTTGATAAAACCCCAAATCTGAAAATTAGGGTTTTTGCACTTTTTAGGCTTTGCAGAAAATCGCAGGTAGCAGGACTGAGAATATGACGGGCAAAGGTGACAAAGTAAGGGGTAGAGTTGAAAACAGCAGCAGCTCCTCCAAAACAATAGCTCCTCAGTCTGCGTGTGGGCTACCTATGGGACTGTGTGTAGGGCTGCGTGCAGGTTGAAAACAGCAGCAACTCGTCCTTCTCTTCCTTTGGCAGAGAGCTAGATGACAGCAACAGGACCTTAGGTGGGGTGGCTCTGGTTGACGGTGGCTGAACTGAATTTGCGCATAGAACCTTTCTTTGATACCAAATGTTGGAAAATGACAACTAGCTATGGAGGAGAGAAGAGAGAGGCAATGAGAGTGTGCTATAGCAAAAGAGTAGAATGTACTTGCTGAACGGAAAAAATAAGGATGAAAGGTACAAGATAGGTATAAGATAGACCTAGCCCTAACTCAACTAGAGTTAATTGACTCTAACTCTTAACTCTAAGAGTGGTGACACAACTTACAACTTTAGTTGTGTTCACACTAAGAACTAAAAAGAACTAAAGAATAAAACATTCGGCACTGCCCATAGAATTGGCAAATTCTAACACAATGCAGCCTGTGAACAGTAGGCCACCAGGCTGAATTCAGCCTTCCTGGGTGAGAGCTAACGGCTGTCAGCAGCAAGTAGGGTAAAAAACCCGTGCGGGAGGCTGGAAACAGACACCTAATGGATGTGGACAGCAATGTGCAGCTTCAATTGAGATGTCTTCCGGAAACACGGTGTGGGTAGTGAAGCTAGAGGGCTTGGAATGTGCAAAAACGAGATTGGGCTGAATGGAGGGCAGCAGCTTATAGGAGTTTGGTAGTTGGTACATGGCTCGCGGTCATGGTATGGCCCCACTCGCGAGATATGGTGAATTAGAGGAGACTTAGAGGCAATATCTATTGGATTGTCCCAAAGCTTGGGTGTGGAGGAGAGCCCTTGGATGGCCTTTCATGGCTCAATAGAGACTATTGGTGTGACCTAGGAGGCAATAGCTTGGGCCATGGATAGAGGGCCAATATGCAGATATGAGGATTTTTAGAGGGACCCTCATTATTGGCCAACATTCGAGTAGGATGATTACTTGAAGGCATAGTGGACCTAGGGACATTGTCACAAAGAGGAGCTGATTGGTAGTATCGTTGTTTGGTACATTTAGAGTGTGAGCTGTAACCATGCTATTAACATCCAAGATTTTTCCATTGTATAGGCTCTTTCTAGCATTGGATAGAGATCATCTATATTCTTTGTAGGAGACGGGAGAAGCTACAGGGTGGTCCTAAGAGAATAAGGAGGAGAGATGCTTTCATGTGAACATGGGATTTTCACACGTTGTTTCACCTAGTCCCTCATACCATATGGCATTATGGCCCACCAAATCGGTTCACACAAGCATCGTATTTGTGGGGTGCTTAGTTGCTCTTTATAAGGCCTTTCATGGCTCAACAAAGACTATTGTTGTGATTTGGGGGGAAATAGCTTGGGTTATAGAAAGAGGCCCAACATGTGGATGCTTGGATTTTCAAAGGAGCCACTCTTTTCTCATCATTGTCTAGCATTTGAGTAGGATGATTACTCGCAGGCAAAGTGGACTTGGTGACAATGTCAAAATGAGGAGCTAATTGCTAGTATTATTGCTTTGTATATCTGGAGTGCATGGTTTAACCATGCTATTGATCTCCAAGATTTTTCCATCATAGAGACCCTTTGCAGCATTTGGACAGAGATCATCTACACTGTTTGTAGATAGGAGAAGCTGCAAGATGGTTTTGAGAGGATGAGGAGGTGGAGAGATGATTTCATGTGCACATGGGATTTTGGCATGTTGTTTCACCTACTCCCTTGTATGATTTGGCACTCGTAACCTGCCAAATTGGTTGTTCACGCAAGCAGTGTATTTATGATGTGCTTAGTTGCTCTTCATAAGGCCTTCTTTGTAAGCCCTCTGCCCCACCCGCAAATACATAGTACCAAGAAAAGCATTGTAAACAGTGGCTAAGTACATCATAGATATGATGGTTGAGTGAATAATTGATCAGATCGGCTATAGTTCTCACCATATGAGGATTTAGGTGAAAAAAGGTGCCAGAATCCCATGTTCTTGGTTTGTTAACATTGTTTGATGTGTGTTTATTCATGTAGGTTTCTCATGTGCAAAAGAAGTTGCTTGTGGCTCATTTTAATAAGCTAACTGCATTGCCTTTTCATCAATCAAATAATAATATTGATTTTGGTATGCATGAAAGGCTAACAATTAATGCTAATGTCAGGTACTTCTCCTTTAAACCTATATTACCCTTGGTTTGTCAATGTTCTTAAAGTTCATCTTTGTGTTATTCATGTAAATCTCTTGTGTACAAAAGGTCCACGTGGCTCAGTCAAATGAGCTCATTGCATTTACTCAAATAATAGTCCTGACTTTGGATTGCATAAAGGAACTGGTAGTCACTACCAATGCCTGTTATGGGTCATAGATTGGTCTCCAATGTTCAATAGGGTTGAAGTTCTGAGTATTGTGTTTGCATTAGCTTCTCAAATATCTGATGATCTAAAGCCCACAAATACCTGCCTTGCAGGTTCATGCTTGTGGACAATATCGGAAGAACACCGTCCTTGGAATTTTACAGGCGGAGCATCAGCTTGGACTTCTTTATCGTATCCTGCATTTCTGCTCATGGGGAATCTGTGTAGCTATCCATGTATCCTTTCCAGGAAAGATCTAAAAATCTTGTTAATGTTTAGTTAGTCTTTAGAAGCTGTCATACCAGTGCTCACATGATTAAGTTTTTGCTGGAATGCCATGAATATATTTTGTAGTATCCTTTAACAGTGATGTTAGCAATCCATCGCCTTGATCGCCTGGTGTCTGGTCTGCTTATTCTTGCAAGGAATGCTCACACAGCCGATCGCTTTCGCCAAGAGGTCAGATATATTAATGTGCAGACAATCTGTAGGTATTGTTGCTTAATGTAGGGCAAATACAAGGATTTGTTAGCTGCCAACCATCATTCATTATTTTTGGAAGTATTTTCTCTTACTCTTGAAAAAATTCCTCCAACCAAGGCAATCTCATGGATTGTATAGAATGTTCATTATTATTTCTGCCAGCTTGATGTGCTAAATCAAGTTCAATAGAACTGTTTATAATTTTTGGTTCCACTTCATACATAAGAAGTTGTGAAAATGAACAATGGAAGCGGAAGAATCACAATCATTGAGCACTGAGAAGAATGAGCAGTGAAAGAGATAGCACACTAAAACAGTGAATGAATGGTAGTGGAATCCATAACACAATACATGAGATTGTATAGAATGTTCATTATTATTTCTGCCAGCTTGATGTGCTAAATCAAGTTCAATAGAACTGTTTATAATTTTTGGTTCCACTTCATACATAAGAAGTTGTGAAAATGAACAATGGAAGCGGAAGAATCACAATCATTGAGCACTGAGAAGAATGAGCAGTGAAAGAGATAGCACACTAAAACAGTGAATGAATGGTAGTGGAATCCATAACACAATACATGAGATGTACTGCACAAACCACACTAGTGAACAGCATGTGTAATGACTAGAAGAGCTCCTATCTCCCTCTCTCCAACTAGATGTGATTTGATACAACAAGAATGGAGGAGTGGAGTATAGATATGATTGAGGATTAGAACCGAGACCAATGAGCAGCTTTAAATGGGCCTCCCAAGTACCGATAAAGCATACAACAATGACAAGTGATGCTTGAAGTACCTGAATGTACAAGCATCATAAAAAATACTCCAAGTCTCTAGTTCTGGGTCATGACTCCCAATCTAGGAGATATCTAAAGAGGCACCAAGTTGAAATTGATCATACTCGAACCTTGATTATAGAAAATGGACATAGCCTGATCTCTATGTTTGTCGTGAACAGCCATACTGAAAGCACACCGACCATGGACTCTGCTTCAGCTAGACTGCCAAGGTGTCATGACACCCATGTAGGAATTGACTAGAAGCAAATACTGCTTGCTATCTAAACCTCCCACCATGGACTGAAAGTCAAACCAGCTCCGGGATTTGATTTATCATATGATGTTGATGCATGTAGAGAGCTTAGAGCCTCCCTCAAGGTCCATTATATCATATATGTGTGTTTGGCAGACATCAACATGACCTATCTCTACCCTCTGACAATCATCCCTCTTTGGACCAGAAAAACAAGAGAAGTGCCACTCCACTACTATAGGATAGGGACATCCTTGCTCCATGCAAAGACATGCATTGGACGAGAATAGGTGTTGCAAATTGCAATAGAGAAGATTAGAGAAGTGCCTATATGGTATTTCGGGTATGCTATATGTTTATTGTGATGTCTAGCATTGATGTATGAGCCGGGATATGGTTATGATATGCTTTGGCACTTGGATTTGAGTTACATTTGATGTACTTGGGCTTTGGTCAGTTGCTTTGAGGTTCCATGCTTTCTCATTTATGGGTATTGAAGCTTCATTGGACAATGCTGTTGAATGTAATTGTAATGCGCTTGGGCTTCCTAGATGCTTTGATATATATGTCTTGAGCTTTATTTGCTCACTTTGCATTCCGGATTCGCTTCTAGTGGGAGATGCTTGTACTTGGTAGAGCTTGGTTCTTTGAGACAATGGGACTCTTGGTTCATGTTCATGCTCTTTTGTATGCTATTGGATACAGTTGCCCTTGCTTGTGGGCTAATTTGATTCCGTATGCTTTGGACACCGCCACTTATCTCTATCAATAGTTTATCAGTGATGTATATGCTTATGGAATGTATGGTTTATTGACACTTTGAGTTTGTGATAGTCTTTGATACTGGTGGCCTATGCTTAATCATTCCTAGTTGCATTTTTTATATCACGACTGCTACTCGGATATCCTTGGCAGTGGAAGCTTTCTTTCTTGGCTATTTGCCAACAATTATATTGACATATACTGTTGTCTTTATTTTAGCATTGTTGTAATTATAGTTTTCAGTATTGTCTTGAAGAGCAGACTTTATACTTTGGTAGTTTGTTGCTTGCACTTGGTGGGTAACTCTATACTTTGGTATTTCCTCCTGTTTTACCCTTGTTTTGGTTGAGTTTTGGGGGTTGAATTGCAGTCATTTATAGCAGCCCATTCTCTTGGATTTTGCATTGATATATTGTCATTATGGTTGGTTCTTCGAATGATAGTGTTGTTTTCAATATTGAAAAGCTTGATGGCACAAATTTCACCTATTGGAAGATGCGGATATGGCAGGTATAATTTGTAGTCATTTATAGCAGCCCATTCCCTTGGATTTTGCATTGGTATACATCATTATGGCTAGTTTTTTGGATGATAATGCTGTTTTGAATATTCGAAAAGCTTGATGTCACAAATTTCACCTACTGGAAGACGCAGATATGGCAAATATTAGCTCAAAAGAAGTAGGTTAGGTTGTTGAAAACCAAGAGTGTAAAGCCCGAAGGCATGGATGGGGATGATTGCGATGTGTTGAATGAGCTACCACTCTTATACTATTGTTGTCTAAACATGTTTACTTCAATGTTGTTGCACCTAAGGATAATGCTTAGTAATTATGGAAAAAGATATGCAATCTTTATGACATGCAAATTTCTGTATTACATATGTATTGGTTGAAACAACTTATGGATCTTCGCATGAAGGGACTAGTGTGTTTAGACATTTGAATGAATTTCATTTGATTTTTAGCTAGTTGTCTTTGCAAGGCATTGAGGTTCAGGATAATCTACCTCCCTTGTTCTTGCTTGTGACACTTTTCGAGTTATGGAAAACTTTCTGCATAACCATGCGTGCTAATATACCTGAGGATGGCTTGAAACTCTAGGATGTTGAGGGTGCTTTACTCATAGAGGAGATAAACAAAAAGAATGTGGACGCAGCTTGTACTTCTCATGCATCAACTATTAGGGGAAAACACAATGGTAAGAGCGATAATGACCATTGTGGTAGAGAGGCCTCAATCTCGCGGGTAGTCTTATAGTAAGTCCTATGGTCGTAAGTCCTCTTTGACATATCATTATATTTGGCCAGAGTGTCATAAAATGCGCAATGATAAGGGTAAGAGAAAAGCAATGGCAAAGTGCAGGAAAAGTTTGATTATCGTAGAATTGTTCCTACTAAGTCTAGTGTAAAGATTGAAGAGCTAAATATATTGTAGCTAGAGTCAAATGATGAGTATATCTTAGTATCTTTCTCTCTTGACGCTTCTCAGTTAATTGATACTTCATTTATATATTCTTAGTGTTGGCTGCTTAATTTTGGGGCTTCTTTTCATGTTGCTTGCGTAGGGATTGGTTTGAATCCTATCGCAACATGTCATATTTAGAGAGACTGGGAAATGACTTGGCATTGGATATTATTTGCATTGGAAATGTATGGCTGCACTTTTCTTCAGGTAGCTCTTTTACTTTGCATAAGTATGTTATGTATTGACTTTGACCAAAAGCCTTCTATCTATTGGACAATTGGATGATGTAGGCTATGTTGGAAAATGGTAGCCAGCTATGGAGAGAGAGAAGAGAGACAATGACAGCAAGAGAGTGAGCTGAAGCAAAAAAAGAAGAGTGTACTTACTAAAATGAAAGATAGAGTGAAAGTACAACTTATGGTTAGGTCAAGGATTGACCTAGCGAGCCTTCCACCAACTAACTAGAGTTAGGTTTATTTTACTCTAGAGCAAATTGTATGTCCAGCCTTGTGTTGCCTAGGTAGATAAGACATTCAACTGTTGGAGCATATGTATGGATACCAAACAAGTCATTGTCATCATGCAATGACAACTTCAGTCTAGGTTTCATTGGTGTACAAACTAGCTTGCGATCCAAACCCCTCAAGTTACCATTGTAACTTGACTGTGAAAATCCAATGCCTCTAGCATCGTAAATGAACTAAATGCCTAAGTAATAGTGCAAAGACCCTAAATCTAACATCTCAAATGTTTGCTGCTGCAAATTTTGTTTGAATGTTGAAATCTGATTAGCATGTATCCTTGTAAGCAAAGATCATCAACATATAGACATATAACCAACAAGGATCCCCCTCTTTACATATGTAAGGGGTAGACTCTGATTAGCTGTTTATGAACCCTTGGCTGAGTAAAAAGGCATCAATCTTTGCATACCAAGCTCGAGGAGCTTATTTCAAACAATATAAAGCCTTTTTCAGCTTACAGACCAAGTGTTCGGATCTCTCAACTGCCAAACCAATGAGCTACTGTACATACACTTCTTCTTGAAGTTCCCCATGTAAAAATGTAGTCTTTATATCAAGTTGATGCACAATCCATCCAAAATGGGCAGCCAAAGCAACCATAAACCTAATGGTAGTCATGTGGAAGGTAGGTGCAAATGTCTCCTCATAGTCAATGCCTTTCTTTTTTGCGTAGCCCTTGGCCACAAGCCTAGTCTTATATTTGTCAATGGATCCATCTGCATTCCTTTTCAGCTTATAGCCCCACTTTGTACCAATGGCTTTCTTCCCAACTGGCAAAGACACTAAATCCCATGTTTGATTCTTTATGATGGAATCAAACTCAGCTTGCATTGCTGCCACCCAATGCACACTATGTTGTGCATCGTCAAAACATTCGGTTCCTCATCATCAAATGTATCTGCTGCCATAACAAACTCCATGGTATGTGCACCATAATGCATACGAGCTTGGCTTCTAGTACGACCAGCAATAGGAGCATCTAAATGACAATCTTTCATAGTCTGAAAATACTATCTAGGCATTTGCCTAGCCTATTGATTGTGTACAAGCTCGTGTTGAATTTCAAATTTAGCACCTTGGTGAATATTCTGATCAGTGATGGGCTGATATTCTACATTACCCATGGAGCAGCTGGCTGAATATTAAGTTCACTTGCTGGAGCTTAAGCTGTATCACCAAAAGAAATGGGCAGTAGCCCTTCAAATACATCACTAGCAACCTGATTTGTGTCAAAACTAGCAAGGGATAATTCTAATTTTTCATCGGGAACCACATCCCTATTGACAAATTCCTTTTTAGAGATAGGATCATATAATCTATATCCTTTGCTCTCACTGCTGTACCCCACAAAAATGCATTTGACAGCCTTGTTATCCAACTTTTTTCTAAGTACCTTGGGAATGTGTGCATATGCAAGACACCCAAAAGTATGAAAGTGTCCAATAGAAGGTTTCTGGCTGTTCCAAGCCTCAAAAGGCGTGATATTCTTTAATGCTTTGGTGGGGCATCTATTCAAAACATGGCAAGCACACATAACTGCTTCCATCCAAAAACTGTGGCAAGCTCTTTGCTTTCAGCATACATCTTGCCATCTCCATGAGTGACCGATTCTTCCTCTTTGCAACCCCATTCTGTTGTGCAGTATAAGCAATAGTGTACTGATGAATAATGCCATTTTGCTTCAAAAAAGAGTTCAGCATAGAGGACATGTATTCCCTCTCTCGGTCCGAATGGAGAGTCTTCATCCTGCAGCCACATTAGTTTTCAACAAGTGCTAGAAAAGCCAAAAATGCATGAGTTTACATGCCCCATACAAGCATAACATAACTCCGCATGTGAGATAGTAGGAGTAAGAGTGGACGCTAGATAGACCGACTGATCAACTGAAAAAGCATCCAACTCATATAACCCATGACATAGAGTGCCAGTCAAAACCAAAGTCATGTGTTTCTCATCTCTCACCATGAATTTGTCATCATCAAAAGGTGACCTACAAACCATACCTTGCTAAAGAAGAAATATATAATAAATTCTTCTTTATACATGGTACAAACAAGGCATCTTGCAAGCGGAGAATAGAGCCATCAATGGCTGTCAACACAATCTCCCCAATACCTCTAAGAGGGTATGATGCATTGTTGGCACACTATACAGACTTGCCAAGCAGGGCTATAATAACAAAAGCAAACAAATTTCTGCGAGATGTGATGTGTTTGGAAGCACCAGTGTCAAAAAACCATGCGCCCGCATCCTCAGTAGAGCCAAATGCTATATCAGCCCAAGAAGAGTCATAATTGCATGTGTAAAAATAATAGTCCTTGTTTGCAACAAAGGACGCGGACTCAGTAGCAGTAGAAGGTGCATCAGAAACAGACATCCCTGACTTCTTCTCCTCCTTGGCTATGTGCTTTCTACACTTAGTGATGTAGTGTCCTGGCTTCTTGCAATTGTGGCACTTACTGTTCTTGGCTTGCGTGCCCCTTGTTTTTGATTGCCCTGTGAAGTGTCTGAAGTCCTAGATCTCTACGGAGCATTGTTTGCTTGGCTACCCTCGTCCTTTTGCCTTGCCACAAAAGCTTGCTCAGAGACTATAACATCCACACCATTGTTCTTTCGTGTGTGCTCTTTCTCTAAGAGTAAACTGATCAGCTGAAGAAAAGTGAGTGGCTGTGGGAAAATCCTCATGGTGAGGCCATATGAAAGGCCAAGTATGAGGTGGCAATGAATTCAAGGTAGTAGATATCAACTGCGCATTTGAGTACATTCATAAGTTGCTCAGGCAAGTCCTGAATTTTGTTTAGATGATCCTACATAGAATCACCCTCATCCAGCTTCAATGTCTCAAGCTCTTTCTTTAAGAAAGAGATGCGTGTCTTATTCTTGCCAACAAACATATACTCTAAGCTCAGCCAGGCTTCTCGTGAAGAAGCTGTAGACTGAATGCGAGGGATGATAGACCGTTGAACTGCCAATGCAATCAGCGACAAAGCCTGTGCATCCCGTGTATCCCATGCCTTTTGTATTGCTGATCTTTGGAAAAGTGGGTGAGTTGGAGCAAGTTGAATATGTTGAGTTGCCCATTGTCCATGTCCTCCTGGAGGAGGAATAGCAAGAGCCACAACTTTGGGCCTAACTTCTTCACCACTGACACAATCCCAAAGATTCTTCACAATCAACACATTCTTCATTATGAAGGACGAGAGGGTATAGTTGTTGCCATCCAACCTATCCTCCTTGGATATGTAAGTAAATACATCACCTCCTTGATTTGCCATGATAAGTAATTCTAATCAGAGAGAAAAAGAGCAATGTCTGAAGCTGGACGAACCTGGAAATCTCAAAATTTCAGGAAATTACAACAAGTGCTTTGCTGTAATTAGCAAATTGAAGCACACTTTGTCAAAATTGTCTGAAATGCACGCTGTCCAAGGTGCAATAAATGCTCAGAAACACTGGAAATGCAAAAGCCTCAAAATTTCTTGTCCCAAAATGCTTAAAATCAGTCTATTTCAGATTGTCACTGATGTACATGTGTCAATCACTGAGTTGACTACAAAAGCCCCAAATGTTTGACCCAAAATGCATAAGATCTTTGTTGTAATTGTGTCCTAGACACGTACTGGAATTGAGAACGCCTGCCCGGGCAACAAGCCCCTTCTCGAGAAGCGAATCTGAATTAAAAAATAAAAGAAAACTTTTACCTCCGATTCTGAGCTGTGGTGGTGGACCTGCGTTGCAGGTAGCAGCTCGAGGTTGAGATTTGGACTTGTGGGTGCAGCTGGAGGTCGAGCTGTAGGCGGAATGGCTGCACAAGGGATGGTCAGAGCAGCTCAACTGGCAGGCAGGCTAGGAGAGGCGGCGACTCTGTGTGGTGGGGTGGGCGGAGCAATTGGAGGCAGGTGCAGGGATCTGGCTCTTGTGGTGGCGACGTACAGGACAAAAGTGCTACCTAGACTGGCGGTGCATGCAAGGCACTGGGGCAGGTATCATGTAGGGTTTGGAGGGCGGACAAACTGGTTGGTTGGCAGACTGCTCTGGTGTGAGTGAAGAGAGAGTGTAGAGTGTGGGAGCACGACACCCAATGCAATAATCTGAAGTGTAAGATTTAAGTATAAAGTACAATCCTTAAATCTTAGGGTTGTAAGAGCGTGTTCACAAGTGTAGAGTGTGAAACACGATAAGTGCCTAAAACTGTGTAACATAGGCACATAAAATAAAAGGAATAAATTTGGGGGAAAAAACCTCTCATACGGAGAGTAAAAAGTGCCCCAGTGTCCTACCGAAGATCACTGATACTCCTCTATGACCGCAAGTGTGAGTCAAACGCAACACAATACAGTGGCTATTGCAACTACTTGGATAGTCCAATGGTTCTCCACCCACATGAAGTCATTCCTTGCATCTCAATCACAAGAGAGGTCTCTCTTAGGGACTTACATTGATAAGAGACCCCTTTGACCTCATGAAGGTCGAGACTTACCTGTTGACCCCGTCTAGTAGTTGATCACATTTTGTGAAACACCATAGTGTATACAAAAGGAAGGATGAAGGGAGGGAGGACCTTTCTTGGAATGGCACTTGCTTTACACTTGGACGCTATTTTAATGAACTCAATAATGACCATCATTGTAGTTTGGTGATCCTCATGGGTTTGCACTATTTGTATGCCAAGGAGATGTCTCTTGGCCACATCTATGCGATCACAACAAACTTAGGTGGAGTTGGACCCTCATCCAAGAGTGTGTAGGGGGGTATGGTGATGGGGCGAGCGCGTTGATGTAGGCAATTGGCTTCAATATAATGACCATAATGGGGTTGAAGGTTATGTTGGTGGGGTAGCATTGAGGGTATGTCACAGTAGTTGTCGTAGTGGTCAATCCCTTGAGTGGACTCACTGAAGTGCTTGTTTTGCCTTTGAATGTATGTATCCCTACTCTCTCTCCTCAATTGTAACTCTATAGGTTCATACCACAATCATTGGATGAGATAGTGTTAGGACAACTATGGCTAACTACTCTCGCCTTCGATTGTTCAAGATAGTTTACTCCTTGACCCTTGAAACAACCACTTGATTGTCTTGCGCACAAGGCATGGCACATCCACCTTGCAACAAAGCCTAGATGAACCTTACTTTCTCAGCCTCAAGATGATATTGCCCCATAGATTCAATAAAGCAGTTGTGTTAGCTCAATGCAATCCCTCAAGACAAAGATTGCCGCGATCAACTCCAAACAAATCCCCTTTATCAAGTTGAGACATAATTTTCCTCTCTTTTTGAGACAAGTTGTCTCCTTCACTCAAAACAAGTTGTCTCCCTCTTAGGACAATCATCATGGGTTCCTTCTCAATGCTTCATGCTACCTCCTTCTAATGAGTGCTTTCCAACACTATGGTTGCATTGAGTGCTTTAATTGGTGCTTTTTGTGTTGCTTTTGCAAAGGGTATCATTTTTGTATCGAGTGTCAGGCTCTTGCTTTTTCACGTGCCGCAAAAGCCTACATTTGAGAAAATAGAGTCACACCACACAAAACCAATACCTCGACACAATCATGGGATGTTAGATTGCTTCGATCCGCATCATTCAAGTGTCTCTATGTGAGACGTTGGGGGCACTCAAGACATAGGGGTCATGGTGGTACTACTGAAGGCATAAGGCCTAAAGTGCGATGGCCTCTCAAGATGACACCCCATCTTCACTTGCTAATTCTGCTCACTCAAGGCACAACGGTCACCTATCGTGACTCTTGTTCACCAACTTGAAGCTAAGCCCCATGGGCATTAACTTAGCTGAACCCCATTATCACCAACTCAAGACATTATTCTAGAGACATTTGGCACAAGGTTGCAATACTGTCTTATGCTTTGCCCCACTTGAGGCATCGTGAAACCAACCTGCCTTCTTAGAAAAGACGGTAATTGCCTAATTAAGCACTTAACTACAACAATCAACAAATGAATATAACTTGAAATGCACAAATTACCTTAATAACCTCGGACATTGGACACCCTGTTGGGCCCAAAAGTGGCACCCCTTTCGGTATTTCTTTAGCTTGATTGATAAAGGAATGAGTACAAGTTGAGATTCACAATCCCGTTGCTGTTCCAAAAAGCCTTTTTGCTGTAGCAACAATCAGAAATCAATTCGGGCCAGTTACCCCTTGATTTTTCACCAAGGACTTGGACAAATGGAGCCACCAGTTGGCCAAATGCTGCCCTAAATTACAATGAATGGGCTGGTATCTGAATTCCCTGACAATTACACAAATTTCAGGTGCTGAATTCAGTATACGCTGCCTTCACCAATTGGCCTGGGTCTCGAGGTGGTTGTCAAACCCTAGTTTCTGCAGAAATTTAAGGCTTACAACATAGATCTCTCTATTGTCCACCAAATTTGGCTGAGATTTGCTCAAAATGGTTGAGATTTCCTAAGAATGGATTGGAAAAGGTGAGAGAAAGCCAAGATGAGAGAGAAATCTGATTTTCTTCGAGAGAAAACCCTAAAATCTGCTGCCTATTGCCTGCTCTAGCCTGTATTTAAAGGAATCACCTCTACTGCCAAGTTTTCTTAGTTTGCATGGGCATTTTTGCCAAGTGGCAGCCTTCTAAACCCATTTTTCAGCATTATCCAACCATTTAATTAATTTTCAAAATAAATAATCTTGAAAATTAATTTCAGCCCTTCTGACTCTACCCAAAATTAAATGTGTCCATCTATAATTAAATTGCCTAGGCCATTTGCAACCCGGAGTTGTCCCCAACCTTTGTTGACCCTTAAATTGGCATTAATTAATTAATTAATGCTAGTTCCTAGTGTCACCACTGACATTGATTGGCCAAATAACTGTCCCAGGGTCAAAACTGACACCAATGGACCCCCAAAGCCTAGCTGGCATAACTTATTACAACTTTTGCCTTTGACACCCACCACTGCATCCTCGGGGCCCTTGGCCTGCTACCATTAAATAATTGCCATGTGCATCACATGTGCTAAATAACCTTGCACATTTGATTAATAACTTAATCAAATGTTATCAACAAGATTAAAGCATCTCAAAATTGCATGTCCTCGTGACAGACCTCCCCCTTGAAACCCCTGCAATTGTCCTGAATTGCATTGCATTGTGCCAAAGGAAAAGCATACTGCACAGGAATTTCCATAAGGCATCAGAGTCACAACATTGCTCATTGTTGTCCAACTATGCCACATGCCTTAAACCTGGCTGAAAATTTCCAGCCAACATAAACAATCTAGAATTGTTGCTAGAAACCCGTTGGATACCTCCATAGCTCCTGTTTCTCAACTATTCTGTCTTTCAACCATAGAACAACATTAATTCAGCATAAAGCATGGCCGAAACTATCAATGGCATTTACTAAGATGCTGTTGACGATGGAACTAGTTGTGAATCATTGAAAATTGAGCATAATCTGATCATAAACTGATCACTTGCTGATATGAGAATGGATCATAAATTGCTGCAAATGTGACCCCAAACGGATCACAGACTCGTTGCAAAAATTGCCCAGTAATCAATGCAAAAAACGATGCAAAACTGATCCCAAAAGTGATGATAAACGGTTCTCAAGTTGATCAGAAACTGAGCTGAAATTGATCATATTTTTTGTCTCAAAATTGAGGCAAAATTTATGCCATTTTTCTTTCAAGAAAAGAGAATTCTATTAATAATACCTTGGAGAAATCCCCCTAAGGTAAATACAAAGTACAAAGAGACTCTGTGAAGAGTAATTAAGTACATCAAAGATATAATGGTTGTGTAAACAACCAGTCTAGTGGGCTAAAGTGCCAGGCCATCTGAGGGGTAGTATGAAAGGTGTCAAAATCCCAAATCTGCAGGAAAGCCTCTCTTTTCTTTCTCATCCTCTCACTGATGCAAAAGTATAGTTCTAGTGCTTGGGTGGTGAAACTCATATCCATCCATATACATCTCATAGTGACTAGTATACTAAGTAGTGACCTCATGGCAGATGTACTATTAGTATTGTACCTTGGATGCATACTGAATACATCCAAGATCCACTGCATACTAGAGCTGTCCACAACTGTCGGAGTGGACGTGCTACCTCCCCCTTGAGCATCAGACAATACTCTAGACCTCTACTCTATTGAACTTGATTGAGCTTGGCTCTAATTGAAAGACATCTAGGTAAAGATGCAATAACCGAGGATGGTCTGCTAAGTTATCCTATTCCATCCATTTGGCACCCATTGGTGAATAATTTTGAAATTTCACGAAGTATCCCTTGGAAACTTTATCTTTGACGTTTCTTTCCTTGTGTGCCAAAATTTGCTCGGGTATCAAAAACTCATCTAGCTCCTCAACCTTAGGTTGACTTTTAGCAAATATATTCTCTAGCACATCATCATGAAAGAGCCTCAACAAATTGATATGAAAGGCATTGTGTATCCGCCAATGTGGAGGTAATTTCAGTTGATATACCACATCATTGATTCTCTCCAACACTTGGAAGGGTGCATAGTATACAATCTTTCTATTTCTTTCATCTTTTTCAACCTTGCCTTTTTAAATCACAACAATACATACTCACCTTCTCTACAAGTTGCAAAGCACGTCTATGACGATTAGTTGCTCTCTTTTGCTTTTCCTATAATCTCTGAAGTGCATATTTTATCTTTGCATAGATTGTATTCAAATTTTCCACATAATGGTTAGCCTCAAAGATCTTATATTTAGTTTGTAAGATAGGTGGTATCTTCTTCCCACCCTTAAGCCCTCAAATGGAGCTTTGCCAATGGAACTATGCATCGTGTTGTTGTAAGCAAACTCAACCAAGGGCAAATACTACTCCTTATGGTCTAAAACATGGCACCTCAAAAGATCTAACACTATGGAATTTGCTTCTTCAGGCTGACCATGTGTTTGCAGATCGAAGGATGATGAGAATTTGAGTGTGGTATCCATATTCTCAAACAATCCGTTCCAAAATAAATTGGTCATCCGAGGGTCTCGATCACTAAGGATCGGCTCTAGCATACCATGATACTTAAAGACGTCTTGCAAAAACAATCATGCCATATGATCAGCCTTTATTTTCTTCCTCACCGGAATGAAATGGGCTTGTTTGTTCTCATGCTTCTGGCCATTGCAAAGTTGATCATAAACATTAGCAAAGTCTGAATTGGCAACATATTGCTCTTTCATTGCATCCAAGTCAGTGTGATAAACCATGCTTACTGCTGAAATTTGTGGCTTACTTGATAGTGTATCAACCTCAACATTTTTTTTTACTATCAATATGTACAATCTGAAAATGAAACATAGAGAGAAAATTTGCCCATCTCATATGCTTCTCTAACAACTTTGTCTATGTCAAAAAGTACCTCAAAGTTTGATGGTCTATCTACACTGTAAAATCAGTCCCCAACAAATAGTGTTTTCATGTAGACAGTGCATGAATTACAACATCAAAGGTGGCCATGATCTTATTGCCTTAACCTTTACATGGTCCATGTGAATACCATTAGTAGATACAATATGTCCCAAAAAGTGGATTTTATGCAAAAAGAATTCACTTTTCTTGTCATTGATAACCAGCCTATACTCACGTAGTTCATTGAGCACAATGTCCAAGTATCTTCTATGGTTTGTCTCATTCTTTAAATAGAGATTCATGTCATCAAAGAAGGTGTCTACAAATTCTCTATGTGGCCTAAAAATGCGATCCATCATCCGATTGAAAGTGGCAAGAGCATTTGTAAGTCCAAAAGGCATGACAAGGAGCTCATGTAGCCCCAAAGATGAATTGAAAGTTGTCTTAGACACATCTTACGGTGCATATGTGATGATACCACTTTTCAAATCTTTACAGCTGAATATGGCTGCTGTTAAGATTTCAAGCTCGATCTACTATCTTTGGTATGACCATACCCGACACTTAAGTTGTCCAGCTGTACCACACTATGCGGACATTAAATAAGTCGGTGCTTAGGACTTAACTGCTTTGGTGTGAATGGTCCTTTGTGACCTTAGGTTGTACATCCACTAAGTAGTGTGTGGAATGATAATGAAAGTGAGAGAGCACTCTGCTCTGACTGTTGCTTCTTCACTCTTGTCTCTGTCTCTGATTGTTAACATGGTATCAGAGCATCCATGACTGGGCTCTATGGAGTGCATATGGGAAGAAGACCTGAAGATTGAATTGACAAGGTTGAAGAGAACAAATGACTGACTATCATTTTCCTATGCTACAAGGTAGGCATTATCATTGTGACTTGTCATTGCTTGAAGGAGGACCTGTGACTTGTTTGGAGCCTTGTAAAGGCTTGGTTGATCATCATTGAGTGGATATACATCGAAGTGATCATCAACGTGAAGAAGGAGAAGCCCAGATCTGTCCACGCAAACTGCACCAGGTTGCTGATCTGCATATGCTGGCTGGATAAGCATATTGGAAGGGAATGGAGCACTTAAATGCTTGCTAAATCATCATTGGAAGATGGGTTATTGTCCTGGAATGCTAACCCTTGATGTAGAGCTCATCTATGAGCTATGACAGTTGGCCACAGATCTGAAAACAGTGAAGACCTGCTGTAATCAGGGTGTATACAGCATACACTTGATTCTACTCAAGAGCTTTGAGCTTCTTGGCATGCTCAGGAGAACTTGTTGAAGCATATACATGCTCTGGGAACCATATGTATTGACTGACATGGTTGTGGGCTGAAGTTATTGATTGAAATGCTCAGTTTTGGGAAGTCATTGACAGGCTGAAATCTGTCATGAGCAGTGTGGGCTGCATGTATCACTACACTCTGAAGTGTATCAGTCACTCTAGTTAGCTCTAGGTACACGGTGACCTGCATATGTCTCTCAAATGCTGTGAGCATTGAAAAGGGAGTTGAAGCAAATGTATGGAGCTGAAGCAAGATGCTTTGACATGGTTCTTGAATGCCATGAACAGTAAATAACCAGTAAATGCCTTCATTGCTACTGACTCTTGGAGACAGATCATTCTTGGATGAGGTCAAGATCATGTATTGAGTTCTATGCATGGTAGCATAAGGTTATGGCATTTTGCAAAGTCTTTGGGACTGAAATACCTTGATAGTAACTATTTTTTTTAGTGGTTGAAATATACAGTAGGTATATCTTGTTTTGTACTTGCAACAAATGCCATACTCTATGTTAGAGTGATTTGACTGGGAACTCATATGCAGAGATAGATCTCTGAACTGCTGCAAGCGTTATGGGACATGTATGACATGTATACTCAATGTTTTTGGCCTTAAAATTACAGCTGGTTACTCATAGTTTACAGTTTTCAGACTGTATGTGTTTACCCTGGCAGTGAGGTTGCAGGAGTTTAAGCTGAAGCAACTACATAGCATATGTATTGACTGTTATACCTACGGGTTAGACCACTTGTTTGTGGACTGTTTTGAGTTGTCATTGGGCTGAAATACCCTGGTTTTTTACTGCAATTAATTGTAGAAAATTGTTATAAACAGTTGAGGATTGAACTTGGTCAGTCATACTTGTTGGCTTGCAAGAAGTCAGGCAGTGACTAAATATTGTCTGGTACAATATGGCTAATGCAGAGAGGACTGGCAACATAATCCAGATAGTGGGGGAAAAGCTTGACAGTAACAATTATGCTATATGGAAGTTCCGCATGGAGAACTTCTTAATAGGGAAAGGCTATTGGGAGTTGGTGACTGGAGCGGAAGCTGAACCTGACCTTCCAGATCGACCTACGGCTGATCAGAGACGATTACACCGAGCTTGGACAGAAAGAGCTCGTAGAGTCTTGCACTGGCTCTCTTTATGTATCTCAGATGCCATGGTAATGTAGATAATGAACTGCAGCTCTCCTAAGAATGCATGGGACATTTTGGTCAAGTACTATGGCACAACCACAAGTGCCAGGAAGATACAGTTGAAGCAGAAGTTCAACAACACGGAGAGAAAGAGTAGATCTATACAGGATTATGTTACGGAGGTTAAGACCATTGCGGATCAGCTGATATCTGTTGGTTCACAGGTTGAAGATGAAGATATGGTTGCTGTGAGAAACAATTAGCATACATTTTCAGAAATGAGATGTGATCTTTCTCTAATTTAGACATGTTCCCAACATTCCCACTATTGTCTTTATCCTTAATAAAAAAATAAATACGCTAAAAGATGATTTTTCGTTACTTTAGAAATGACAATTGTAGATACAACAAGGACAAATTCACCTTTCAAGTTTACATCAAGTGTGAGTACCTTTTCCTTATGTTGAAGTGATCTTTTTTGCATGAAAATTGTTGGGAATAAAGGCCTTGTGCCTATGTGCTCGGGTGTGAACACACCCTTAGCACTTGTACTTACACATATATATCTATTTAAAAACCTAAAGGTACTCACTCGTCATTGTACCTAAAATCGTGCTCACTCTCTGCTATTACTCTCTCTTACTCTCTCTGTCTCTCGCTGTGCGTAATGACTGATTGTTTCGATCCTTGTGCCTAACCGATCACTACAAATTGGTATTAGAGCTGGAAAGAGATAGCTCAAGTGTTGCAAGAGTCCCAGGTAGACTCCACGAGCAGGAGTTGTCACAGTCGAGCAGTCGGTTGTGGCAGGTAGGCTCGTGAGCAAAGGAGACATTCGACTGGTGCAGAAGTGCGAAGGGCAGCAACAGTCACGACGTGCCAAGCGACTGGTCAGGTACAGATGTAATGGACGTTTGACGCACGGACGTTTGTTGAATGGCAAGTGGGGCGACTACCGGCAGACGGGTCACGGGTAAAAGGCTGCAGATTGGTCATGACTGACAGCGTGCAAAAGGCGACGTTTCAGACGAGTTGATGACGACAGGGCACGCCAGCACCAAACACGCCACGCTAGCGACCAGGCGTCAACGCGTGGCATCACGGGACGGCGGTTGGGCAGGCATATGCCCTTGGAACAGCTATAATCAGTTGGCTAATGCTGTAGCACATGGTTTGGTGCTTCTGAAAATTTAATTACAGATTTGAAATCTGTGCTTCTACGTGGAGAGTTAGGCAAGGAGGATTCAGTGGAAGGTCTGAAACAAAAATTGCAAATTGCCAGAGAATCTCTTCAAACACCTTAGGACCACTACCCTAGCCACCGGAATATGAGCCCAAAAGAGATGAAGTGGCACTACAGTCTACAGCTGAAGGTAGAGGGGCTCACTGATAAGCAGCTGACAAGATTGGGCTTCATAGTCCCAAGTACAGGCTGCCCAGCATCAAATTGACTTATCCCAGCTGTTGCCCAGCTCCAAACTACTGCATGTGACCAGTTGCCATCATTTTCAGGCAGTACCCTACTGTGTTTACCATCTCTGGCCTGAGAGAGAGAGCTCGGTTTTGGTTTCCAGCCTGCTGCCTTGTCATTTTCGTATCGTCTCAGCTCTGACTCGTAGTTACAGCACTTGAGATTGGTCTCTGGTGGACGTCACACTCCTACAACTCCTAGTCCACTCCCACAAGAGTCATTGGCTATTGGACAGGTCTACCTTTGAGCATTCTATACACATTTTCATTCATTTACAACATTGATTGATATATTTCAGAGCTATCTTTCTTCCCTATTTGCAATTTTGTGTTTTGGCTTGCATTGTTGTGTTTTAGTCATGTTTGTACATTTTTTGTTTTCTCATGCAGACCCTAGCATATCTTCACATGTCATACATCTACACATTGCAATGGACCTCGAAGGAGGCCTTTTACATGCATCAGCATAGTATGGCAATTCAAATCTTGGAGTTGGTTTGATGTTTAGGTCTATGATGAGATTATTGGACAAGGAGCGATGTTTGCTTCTAGTTAGTTTCCACATGGGAGGACACTTAGGTAGTTTGACTGGATGTAGGGGAATTCATGGTCACGGTGCACCTTCCATGGGGCTGTTCTTGATAGACGAGATGCAGCTATGTCCACTTTTTTGTGATCTATGTTTTAGTATGATGGACACCGACTTGGGCTTTAGATGTTTTCTGACTAGGAGTCATGACCGAGAGTTGGAGTCTTTGGAATATTTTTGATGGTGCATTCGGGTACCTGAAGCATCTTCTTCGAGCATCACTTGTCACTGTCGTACGTCCTAGGATGTTAGAGGTTTCTACCAGATGGGCTGTGGTATGCAACATGCTGGTGGTTTCCAAAGCTTGTATGCCTACCATAATTGTATATTTTGTTGTATTGATCAACCATGATCTTATGGGAGGGTGTTAGCATTGTACATTTCATGGGTGTTAGGCTCTTTGTTAGCCTTTTTATTTGTTGCCTTAATGGACAGCTGTGGGTAGTTCATTTAGGGCTAGCTTGTTTGTCTCGGATTTCATTCTATGGCCTATATGTATTGCACTCCTCCATTCTTGTTGTATGCACTTGGAGAGGGAGACTAGAGGTACTGCTGGTCATCACATGTGCCATGGCCCGTGGGTTTGCACGGTGCATCTGATGTCTTGCTATATGGATTTCATTGTCTATATTCATTCTTTGAGTTCTTGTGTTCTCTCTTTCATGAGTTCATTCTTCTGCTGTTCAGTAGTTGAGTTCTTCCGCTTACATTCTCACAAGGAGCCACCACCCTTGGAGAGGAGGGTAACCCTTCAAAGGTCACATCTCTATTAGCAACAATAGTGCATGTCTCTAGATCCCAAAGCTGCTAGGCCTTTGAAGTTGTGTTGTATCCCCACAAAGATATCCTTTTGGAACTTGGGGTCTAACTTCCCCCTCTTCCATGCTATCACTAACACATGTACCACATCGAAAAAATCCAAAAATGTGCAATGGAAATACGGACTACCTAAATTAGCATCCTCCAGTGTAATATCATTTACTGCTGTGCACCAGTGTTTGCAAAGACAATCTTTGCCAAAATTTTGGAGAGAGTCTTTGCAATGGACGTGTCCAATAAAGTAACTCATGTAAACTTCCTTGCATTTGCTTCAAGAAATTTTTGTTTTGGGGTTTGAAATTATGTTGAATGTTTCAACAATTTCAAAATGTGAGAGACTTTTGCCATGCAGTTCACAGAAAATTTTCTGTGACACCATTTTGCAGATAGAATCTGGGACAGTGAAGAAAGTCTATGTTGCAAAGGTGCAGGGTGTCTTTACAGATAAAGAGGTAAATTTGGTTTTTTCACATTGATGATATTCCTTAAGAGTGTTCTGAACCAGTAGAATCCATGCAAGTAAAGATGAGACAGCTGAATTTTAGTACATGCACCAGTTATTGCGAGCATGAAGCTTCAAAAACCTGACTTTTCTAACTTTATGTGCATTGCTTGCTACACTACTATCTGATAAACTTGAGGTTGGTGACATGCTGCTATGACCATTTTCACTGAAGCTATTCTAGTTCTAGTTTGGCAGTTCAGTCACCACTTTCCTAGTTCCAAGTTTAAGTAGATTGAAAAGATGCAATCAAATACTGCTGGAAAACTCTTGACAAATGTATCATTTTGAGTTGTAGGTAGAAGTGACTGTGCCTGTGATCTATGATGCTAAAGAGGGAAGAAGCACAATTGAGGTAATGCATGCCAAGGTCCTTCTATTCTGCCATTTTCCTATCCATTATTAAAAGGGAAGTGTAAATGATTATTGGGAGGCATTAAACCCTGTTTTGGAGTCGATTCTGATCGGTAAGAAAGAATGTATTTGCATGCAATGTTTCTTTTCCTTTTCTTTTGGTTTGGTTTTCTTCTTTTTTCGGGGGGGGGGGGGGGGGGGGGCACGCGGTTGTTGGGAGGGGGTGGGTATGCATTTGAAGATGGTAGATTGAGTAAGAGAACTGATAGTCCCTTTTGGTGCAGTTGCACATAACCTGTATCTGATACAATACGTTCCTTTTTCTTCTAGGCAAACAAGTTATATTAAAAAGCCTCTCTAGCAATAATCATCAAGAAGGGACAAGGGAAGGCGGAATGGAAAGTAGGTGCCCGAAAGGGGTGGGAGGATGTGGGGCGTGGGGGGTGGGAGGGGGAGGGGGATATGAAGGAAGCATTTGAAAATGTTTACACTCCCTTGTGTGCAGTGGGAAGTAACCTATGTTAGATATGATCAATGCCCCACCCTCATTAGGTACTACCAATGATCCATGGTGCTCAAAGTTGTAAGGCCCCCATTATGAGGAGAAGCCAAGTGTGAGCCCGGACATTGGTGGAGTCCTGACTTGTATATCAGATGAGGTCTATGTGACCGGATGGCAAAAAGGTGACCATTGTGGGTCTAATCTTTGGGTTAGACAGAGTGGTTAAGCTGGTAGCAACTCGAGGCACATTGCATTGAGTTGCGTGGTAAGGGAGTTAAAAGGGGCCCCTATTGTGGGGTCCGGGGGCCGCGGAAGCGGCCCCTGGCTGGGGGGTCCCAGGGGGGCCAGCGGCCCCCCTGGCGGGGGTCCGGGGGCAGCGCCCCCGGCCCGATGGTAAAGGGAATATTCCCTGGAATATTCCCTGGCCGACTAGTGGAGGCTCATATGGTAGGTCGGTCAGCAGGCCGACCTAACGACCTTCGCGGGCTATAAAAGCTAAACCCCTTCGCAGCCATCTTACACTCATCTTTCACCCAGTCAGAGTTGTTGTTCCAGCTAGCCTTAAGCTCTTCACCTATCTTCTGTCTAGATCGCCATCTAAGCTTCACACAGTGGAAGCGCACGGGTGGACAGAGCCATCTTTGTATCAGTTGTTTGGAGTTAAAGAATTTTACTGATTCTCCTCTTATCTGTTGTGTACTCTCTATCTCTTTCTCAGATTCTGTTCGCTGCGCCGTGTAATATTTTACATGGTATCAGAGCCCAGGGGGCTCTAGAGATCGGAGAGCGTGCAAGAGGCAAAGGCTTCAACAGCAAAGAGAAACGATGTCGACTCCGGGAAGCAGTTCTGGCGCATCAGGAAGCGGTGCAGGAGGTGGTGCTGCTGTACCGGCTATTCAAACACTGAGGATTCGTCCACCAACCTTCAGCGAAGGCAAGTTAGATGGTACAAACTACACCTTGTGGAAGTTCAAAATTACTACTATCCTTGATTCTTATGAGCTTCTGGAGACTGTGCTGGGGACTGACGCAGAACCACAGCCTACCCCTGACCCATCAAATCCTAGTGTGATGATTCCTCCGAATGCAGATCTTCTACGAGCTTGGAAACGAAGGAATGCAGATGCATTGTGTGCCTTAGTTACAAGCTGTTCTGACAGTGTTTTGACTCTGATTCAGCATACAACCAAAGCGTCAGAGGCTTGGAATGTACTAAGGAGTCAGTATGAAACACGAAACCAAACAAGGATTCAAAACTTGGAGAATCAACTAGCAGCGGAGAAGTTTGCTGAAGGAGAGACGGTTGAAGCATTCATCACTCGGATTAAGAATCTGCGCGACCAGATGGCTGGCGCTGGGATACAAAAGACTAGCGAAGAGCTAGCTCGGAGGTGTCTTCGGATTTGTCCACAAAAGTTTGATGGACTAGTAACTGCCCTTAATACTCAGGTGAGACCTCAAGCTTTGACTTTTGAGGAGTTTTGTGCATTATTAATGGAGGAGGAGTTGAGGCTGAAAGCCCGAGAAGGAAGCAACAATGGAGATGCTGCATTCTCTGCCAATGCAAAAGGCAAAGGTGTTTCCTCCACCAAAAATGATGGTGACAAAAAGAAGAAGGGCGGCAAGAAGAAGTTTCAAGGAGAGTGCTTCTACTGTAAGAAGAAAGGACATGCAATTGCAGATTGTCGTGTCAAGAAGGCAGATGAAAAGAATGGTACCCTTAAAAGTAAAGGGAAAGAGACAGCCAATACGGCTGAAGCAGAGTTGGAATTATTCATGGCGACCATTGAGGAAGTGTGCTCCTCGGCGCAAGAAGAATCTACCACTGACTCTTGGGTGTTGGATAGTGGGGCCTCCCGTCACATGACCAACAAGAAAGGTCTATACAGTTCTATGCAGCCTCTACAAGAATCCATCACTGTGACGGTTGGAAATGATGCTAAATGCCCTGCTGCGGGCACAGGTACTATTTCTTTTGTTGCTGCAAATGGTGAAGTCAAAAAGCTTTCAAATGTGTTGTATGTTCCCGAAATCAGGAGAAATCTCTTATCAGTTGCTGCCATAACTGATCTTGGTCATGAAGTGAGGTTCAAGAAGACAGGTGCAGAAATTATTGATAGTGCTGGCACAATTGTTGGCAAAGGAGAAAGAAGGAACAACCTGTATGAGCTAAGTGCTCTTACAGCCACCGCTGGAGTGGGCACAAGTAAGCTTTGGCATGAAAGGTTTGGACACATCGGATTTGCAGTATTGAAGGAGATGCAAAAGCAAGGTATGGTTGCTCACCTACCTACAATAACTGAATTGAAGGAACCATGTGAAGCTTGTATGATGGGCAAGCAACAGAGAAAGGCATTTCCACAAGAAAGCAAGAATAGAGCACATGCTCCTCTAGAGTTGGTGCATGCTAACTTGTGTGGTAAGATGCCTACACAGGCCTTGGGGGGATCTTCTTATTTTATGTTGATTGTCGACGACTACAGTAGGAAGATGTGGGTGTACTTCCTTCGTGATAAGGCTCAAGCTTTTGGTAAGTTTAAAGAATGGCTAATACTTGTTGAGAATGAAACAGGGAAAAGTGTGAAGAAATTTAGAACAGATGGTGGTGGTGAGTTCAACTCAAAGGAGTTTGAAGGCTTTTGCAAGAGCAAAGGGATCAAGCGTCAATTGACGACGCCTCACACACCTCAGCAGAATGGTGTTGTGGAACGCAGGAATCGTACCATTGTGGAGATGGCAAGATGCATGCTAAAGGGCAAGGGATTGCCTAACCATTTTTGGGCTGAAGCTGTTAATACTGCAGTCTACATTCTAAATCGGAGCTACACAAAGGCTCTCAAGGGAAAAACACCTCATGAGGCTTACACTGGTAAGAAACCATCTGTTTCACATTTCAGAATTTTTGGATGTGAATGTTATGCACATGTTCCAGATGAGAAGAGAAACAAGTTACAACCAAAAAGCAGAAAATGTATCTTCTTGGGTTATAGTGATGAGCAGAAGGCTTACAAGTTATATGACCAAGAGGCAAAGAAGATCATCGCGAGCCGTGATGTGGTGTTCAAGGAGGAGCCGCATACAGTGGAGGAGGAGAAGGCAAGGTCTTCCACTTTATCATCAAGCGAAGAAGTAGTCCACTATGAACCTGTCCCGAGAGCTATCCCTATCCTTAAGGAGGAGGAAGCATCATCTTCAGATGATGAGGAAAAAGTTCACCAACCTGACATCACCCCACCGGAAAAGCCATTGCCGCGCTGGGTGAAGCAGCTCTATGACCACAATAATCCTATGCCTGCATCTGTTGAGGAGAAGGCAGACGGACCAAGGAGGTCTCAGAGAATAGAGGAGCAAAGGAGGGCTTCTGCTCACATAGTCAACATGGCCTTGATGGTTGAGATTATGAGAGAAGTAAAGGAGCCAACTGACTTAGAAGAAGCACTTGCAGATCCATCATGGAAGGCTGCTATGCAGGCGGAGTATGACAGCATAATGAAGAATGACACTTGGGTGCTAGTGGATCGGCCAGCAAAGCGGAAGATTATTGGCACCAAGTGGATCTGGAAGGTAAAGTACAAGGCTGATGGTACCTTAGAAAAGTACAAAGCTAGACTGGTTGCCCAAGGATTTTCACAAGTTGAAGGGTTTGATTTTCAAGAGTCATTTGCCCCAACTGCCAGAATGACCACTATTCGCACGGTACTTGCAGTGGCTGCCCACAAGAAGTGGCCAGTGTACCAAATGGATGTTAAGTCAGCGTTCTTAAATGGTGACCTCAAGGAGGAGGTGTACGTGGCTCAGCCACCAGGGTTTGAGGCCCCCCATTCTGAGAACAAAGTGTGTAAACTGAAGAAGGCATTGTATGGGCTGAAACAAGCCCCCAGAGCATGGTACCAGCGGATAGATAGGTTCTTTTTAAACCTAAACTTCAAAAGATGTGCCTCAGATGCTAACTTGTATGTTTACAGGGATGGTAAAAAGTCTGTAGTGATTGTCCTATATGTGGACGACCTTCTTATTACAGGTGACTATGAAGATATGATCAACCAAACTCGAAAGGCTTTGAGTTTTGAGTTTGAAATGACAGACTTGGGCTTGCTGCACTATTGTTTGGGGATTGAAGTCTGGCAAGAGCCAGGAAAGATCTTCATCTCTCAGAAGAAGTATGCATGGGAGATCTTGAAGGCATTTGGCATGACCGAGTGCAAGGAGATAGCTACACCTATGGAGGTGAATGTAAAGTTATCAGTTGAGGATACATCAGCACTAGCAGACATTGGGAGGTATAGGAGGTTGGTCGGCAGTCTAATCTACTTGTGTAACACCAGACCAGATATCAGTTTTGCTGTTGGTGTTTTGAGCAGGTTCTCAAACAAACCTCATGAGAGTCATTGGAAGGCTGGGATGCGGGTGCTCAGATACTTGAAGAAAACTCTTGACTATGGTATCACATACAGTTTCGGAACTTCTCTTGTGGGGAACTGTGACTCAGATTGGGCAGGAGACATTGATTCCAGGAAGTCAGTTTCTGGTTATTGTTTCTCTTTGGGTTCAGGAATTTTCTCTTGGATTAGTAAGAAGCAACCAACAGTGGCATTGTCTTCTACCGAAGCAGAGTACAAGGCAGCTTGTTTTGCTGCATGTGAGGCCGTATGGTTGAGAAGGATTCTATGGCATATGGGAGTGCAGGATGAAGAACCAACTGTGCTGAGATGTGACAATCAGAGTTGCATCGCCATTGCCAAAAATCCAGTGTTTCATGCACGCACCAAACATATAGAGATCCAGTATCACTATGTGCGTGATTTGATGGAGGATGGGATAGTGGAATTGGTCTACTGTCCAACAGAGGAGAATGGAGCAGATATCTTCACCAAAGCACTTACGAAGGATCTGCTTCAAGTTCATCTTCAGAGACTCGGCATTGGGCCGAGGAGATAGTTCACCTATGGGTGGACATTGAGGGGGGGTGTTAGATATGATCAATGCCCCACCCTCATTAGGTACTACCAATGATCCATGGTGCTCAAAGTTGTAAGGCCCCCATTATGAGGAGAAGCCAAGTGTGAGCCCGGACATTGGTGGAGTCCTGACTTGTATATCAGATGAGGTCTATGTGACCGGATGGCAAAAAGGTGACCATTGTGGGTCTAATCTTTGGGTTAGACAGAGTGGTTAAGCTGGTAGCAACTCGAGGCACATTGCATTGAGTTGCGTGGTAAGGGAGTTAAAAGGGGCCCCTATTGTGGGGTCCGGGGGCCGCGGAAGCGGCCCCTGGCTGGGGGGTCCCAGGGGGGCCAGCGGCCCCCCTGGCGGGGGTCCGGGGGCAGCGCCCCCGGCCCGATGGTAAAGGGAATATTCCCTGGAATATTCCCTGGCCGACTAGTGGAGGCTCATATGGTAGGTCGGTCAGCAGGCCGACCTAACGACCTTCGCGGGCTATAAAAGCTAAACCCCTTCGCAGCCATCTTACACTCATCTTTCACCCAGTCAGAGTTGTTGTTCCAGCTAGCCTTAAGCTCTTCACCTATCTTCTGTCTAGATCGCCATCTAAGCTTCACACAGTGGAAGCGCACGGGTGGACAGAGCCATCTTTGTATCAGTTGTTTGGAGTTAAAGAATTTTACTGATTCTCCTCTTATCTGTTGTGTACTCTCTATCTCTTTCTCAGATTCTGTTCGCTGCGCCGTGTAATATTTTACAACCTATATCTGATATGTCATGTTCTTCTCTCCTCTAGGAAAAAAGAGTTCATATTAAAATGCCATTTTAGAAATAACCATCACTAAGTACAATCCAGATGTATGAAAGAACATAAGCATAGGGAATAGACATCACCTAGGTTGGCTGCTCTCTAGGAGAATGTCTACTATAGGAGGGCCTTACAAAAGACCAGGCTGGTAGTCCACAGTACCAAAACTAAAACCATCAGAGATGTCATAGGTCCCAATACCTGGCAGCTGGTCAAGGCCTCTAAACGAACTGCAGCACAAGAGCCTCCCTCAACAATGAAGATTATATTATGCATCTCAGCCCCATATAGTGGATGATGCTGGCTAATTGAGTGCTAATAGAAGGCCCCCCAAGGGTATACACCCCAGGCTAGGTGCAACTTGACAGAGTAGATGGCAGACTTCTCTCCACACCGGTTGGGTTGCCTCGCATGACCAAAGACAATGCTTTGGAGCCTTCAAGCATTGTTGTGGACAAGGTTTATGGACTCCATCTTGCTCCATCTGGGTATGGGAAATGCAATAGAATGGGGAGGCCCCATTCTCGGAACGGGGGTTAAACAGGACATTTAAAAATAGGTAAATTTAGGATTTTACATAATTCTCAAAGTAAACAACTTCAGGAGTATCCAAGCACATTCTATACATCACATTGCCTTTTCACAAAGTAAAGACTCATGAACCAGCCAAAGTACATATGCTATAAGATGAAAGAATGAAAGAACCGAGGCCTAAGTGACAAGGCCAATAGTAGATACATTATAGAAAGATCAAGGCAAACTGCTAAAACAATGCTCAAAGATGGCAAGCTGAAACCACAAGTTGCATCTATGACCAATCCCTAGCTGCAGCCATTTATGACTTAACAGCCTCTGAGATAGAACCATGTACAATGATAATTGTCACTAGACACTGAAGTGTGATGTGCTAAAAGATAATCAACGATACTATGGAAAAGAAACTAAAGTACAAGGTCCATGTGGGTATACAATAAGGGGATGATGGGTGGCTGAATATGATACAGTAACATCTAGCTCCACCTGGTTAAGATTTGTTGGGCAGAGTATGTCATACATCCCTAATGAAATAGTATGGGGATAGCATCTGGACTGATCCCTCAGCTCTATTAGGTACTATTTGTGTCGCTAATAGATCTCCCTCATCTCTCTCCTGTGTAGCCTGTGTCTGGTACCCCTATACCCATGGTGGGTGTGCTACACTAATCTCTCAAGTTCTCTGGACTGTCACCCCTCTCTGTATAGGTCTTGTGTGTGGTCACTATTGGAAGAAGTCAATGAGCTGTAACTGTCGCTGGAGAGTGTCTGTCTAGAGTAATGATGTGTGGACTTTGAATCTCAACTATGAACTGGCCCAAGTAGTGTTTGTCTAGGGACTCCAGGACTAGTCTGAGGGAGATGTCCCATCTAAGTAGTGTAGGGTATCTAGCATGGATTGTATTGTAGACCCTACATCTACAAATATGTACTCCTAGCTCTCCACCTCCTCTTGGCATTGTTTGCACATCCACTTGGCTTTGGGAATGGGGACTACTCTCCCTATCTCAATCTCGAGCTGATGAGAGGAGACCTAAGTTGGCCAATGGCTACCCACATCTCCTGTGGCTGGTATGTGTTGAGGTATCCAAGCCTCTCAAAGAAACCATTTGCTATAGTCCTCATAAAGTGGTCTCTATAGTGTGATATCTTCAGGGGAAGGGACAGCTGGGTAAAAGTCCATGTATGCTGTATGTATAGCTGATAAAGAACTTGTCCTGGTATAGGCAGCTAGGGACTAACTTACAGGAGGATATGTAGCGCTAGCCATGCTAGAGAGGCAGTGCCATGAGGTACACTTCCATGAGCTCCGTACACAAAGGTGGCTATTTGATAGGGTAGTGACACCAGCCTTGATACATGGCACACCTATTTGGATCCTAGAACTGGCTACATACCTATGGAGACAGAATGAGAGACCATAGATCATCATGCTCTCATGGATGATCTGGAACAAACCATCAATACCACATTAGAGTAGAGTTTCTTGCACTACCCATAATTTGTGAAGAAGTGGATTAATGTGTCCAAATCCACAATTCTATAGATGCGGTTCCAAACCTTGATAGTGCGGGCAAAGCCAACCTCCCAACCAACCCACTAGATATGAGAGTGCTTCCCTAGCTGCGACCTATCATGATCTCGAATTTGTGGGTCTGATACAATAGGTTATTTATCAACCTCCTCTTGGCATGCTAGGGCCCATTGCTGTAGGGCCTTACATAGACTTTGCTAGACCCATAGCAAGTTGTGAAGAAAGGAAGGGCTGGATAGCATAATCAGTGCTGTAGTGAAGATCCATCTCAGAGATAGTTTCCACTCCTTGCCTAGTTGAGGTTTGCACTCTTGAAAGCCCTCCTATGTCTGTCTACCTAGAGTGAGCCCTCAGACTATTAGCTTGTTTAGCAAGGTGTGACTTTTGTGGAGTAGAAGCGGAAGTAGAGAGAGAGCACACTTTAATCAAGGTGCTGAATAGTGCTAAAAAGTGAGAGTGAGTCGACGGATAGGTGTGTACCACTGTGGTACACACAAAGAATAAAGAATGTATTTATACTTAGGGTATGGTACCCTTACACTTGCTAGGGTGAGTTCACTTGTGTGAAGGAATATATACTTGGGAGAGTGTAAAGGGCCATCGTCTAGAACCTGTCTAATAAAATGATAATGAATATCAATATGTTTGGTACGTGTCTGAAACATGGCATTCGTAGCCAGACATACAACACTTTGGCTATCACATCCAAGTATAGGTGTTTTGGTGGGTAGCCCAAAATCCTTGACCAAACGACCAAGCCAAATTGCTTCTTTTGAAGCTTTAGTGGTTGAATATAGGCTGAAATATATTGAGTCTTCGTAGTAGAGAGTGCTACTTTTTTTTGCAATCTAGAGCACCAAGATACCACCCCACCAGTCAAGGCAAAGATTTACTTGCTAGTAGACTTGCGAGTATCCAAGTCACCTGCCATGTTTGCATCACAATACCCCTGTAGATTTAACGTACCCTTGCCATAGCAAATACATTTTCTTTGTGTGCCCTTAAGGTATCGTAAGATACATTTCACTACTTCCCAATGTGCTTTGCCAGGATTTGACATAAACCTGCTTACAACTCCTACTACATAAGCAATGTCAGGTCTAGTGGCAACCATAGCATACATGGGTAAACCACAAGCTGAAGCATAAGCAACACCCTTCATAGAGCTGGCTGCCTTATCATCTTTTAGGCAATCTGCCTTGTTAAGTTTAAGATAAGGTGGAAAAGGTACACCAAGAGGCTTAGCATCAGCCATAGAAAAATGATCAAGTACTTTACTGATGTACTTTTCTTGTGAGAGAAATAAGAGCTGCTGCTTTCTATCTTTGTCACACGCATGTCCAAAATATGTTCAGCTGCATCCAAATCCTTTATGGAAAAGGCTGAATTCACCTGTCTTTTCAATGCATTAATCTAGCTTTTACGCTTACCAACAATAAGCATATTATCCACATAATGCACAAATATAATAAGGCTTCCATCATCAACCTTCTTAATATATAAGCAGTGAGCTGCACTACTCCTTTTAAATCCTTGTGATAGCATGAAGGCATCAAACTTTTTATTCCATTGTTTAGGAGCCTGTTTCAAACCATACAAGCTTCTCTTAAGCTTACATTCCTAATGCTCCTTTCCTTGTATAACAAAACCTTCGGGTTGTTTCATATACAACCCTTTTTCCAGATCACCATGCAGGAATGCAGTTCTAGCATTCATCTAGTCAAGTTCAAGATCCATAGATGCTACAATGGCAAATAACACTCTAAGAGTGGCCATTTTTACAACAGGAGAAAACACTTTTTGAAAATCAATGCCCCCTTTTTGTGTATAGCCCTTAGCTAGAAGTTTGGCTTTGTATTTGGGTTTACCATCCACACATTTGATTTTATAGACCCATTTGTTAGGAATGGCTTTCCTATCCATGGGCAATGTAACCAAATCACAAGTATCATTTTGATACAATGACTTCATTTCTTCCTGCATAGCTAGCTCCCACTTTTTCTTTAATTCACATGATAAGGCCTCTTTATACGTAAGATGCTCACCTTATCTATGTGAGCAAAATGTAGTCCAAAGAAGGATCAAATCTTTGTATAGGATGTCTGACATGTGTAGACCTTCTTACCCAATGATCTGTGTTATCAGGTAATGGATCCACATCTAAGGAAATGTCAATGACCTCATTGTTTGGCTGTTGAACTGCATGTTAAAGTTGCTGTAATACAATTTCAGGCTGCTGTAATTCATTTTCAGCATGCTGATTTTGGTTCTCAAAGCTGATGTTCAGCATCCCCTTGTTGCCCATTTTTATCTGGCTCAATAATAATATGTTGATTGTCATAATCAACATCAAAAGGAGCTGAATTTTCAGTGGTGGTTGATGGCTGCTCAAGGTATTGATCATGCTGAAATTTAACTTTCTTTTTGTTTGAATCTTTGGATGTGGCATTTTTCAGCAGCTTTGACTCATTAAATATCACATCCCGATTATGTAACACCTTTTTCATGCTTGGAACCAAAACTCTATAGCCCATTTCATCTTCATCTCCATAACTCATGAAGATGCCTACATGAGATTTCATGTCAAGTTTGGTTCTGCTATCAATAGGTATATGTACATAGCATTTGCAGCCAAAGACCCTTAAGTGGTCATATGAAGAAGGTTTGTCAGACCAAACCTCTCCAGGGATACCACTTTCAACTGCATGATGTGGAGATTGGTTGTAAATATGCACCGTGGTTTTAAGTGCCTCTCCCCAAAACGATTGCGAGAGATTAGTTGTAGACAGCATGCACCGAATCTTCTCACATAACGTGCGATTCATTCGCTCAGCCACACCATTAGATGATGGATTGTAAGGAGCTATAAGCTCTCGTTTAATCCCATTGACATCACAAAACTTATTGAATTCTTTAGATACATACTCTCCCCCGTTATCTGTTCTTATGCATTTTAAATTTAAGCCCTTTTGAGTACTAACCAATGCATAAAGCCTTTTAAAAGCATCCAATGCATCACTTTTCTGCTTAAGCAAGTAAACCCATAGCTTCCTAGAATGGTTATCAATAAAAGACACAAAATAACGGAAACCACTATAAGGTTTTAGTGGCATGGTGTATACATCAGAATGGACTAAATCCAAGATACATGCCTTCCTCGAGGCTCCATGAGAGTATGGACTCTTTACATGTTTACCAAAAACACAATCATCACAAAAGTCAAGCTTTGAGTTTTTCACGTGAAAAAAATGCTTGCAAACCCTTTTGGCTCATGTGTCTAAGACGCTTGTGTCATAACTCCTTGTGTGACTGTACTTCAGTAAAACTGCAACAAACTTTGTAAGAAGTGCCTTGTAGTAGAGATAATACAGAGTCCCCTTTTTACCACCTCTAGTGACTAGCATAGACACTTTTTATATTTTCCACATTGCACCACCAAAGGTAGTGAAGTAACCTTTGCTGTCTAGTTGCCCAACAAGAAGCAAGCTCTTCTTGATGCCAGATACATACCTAACATCATGAAGAATCAATTCTTGACCATTTTCTAGAGCCAGGTGTATGGTGCTTATTCCTTCAATATCACATGTATGATTGTTGCCAAGGTAGACTTTTCCAAGATTACCTTTTGCATAAGAAGAAAAACACTCAAAGGATGGAGTTACATGAAATGAAGCACCGTTGTCAACAATCCACAATTGTGACAAACTATCATGAGCTAACAACAAAGTATCTATCACGTCCGTTTTAGTGATATACATGTCCTCCACTATCATAGCAAGCGGGTCTCAAAATGCAACCAAGAAATTAGCATCTTTATCCTCTTCTATTTCCTTAATAACAACATTGGATACCACATTTGCTTTTTCTGTCTCTTTAGGCGTAGAGCTGCCATCCTTGTCATTCTTTTTGCCTTTTGCATTAGTCTGCTTCTTGCGTTCTTGTTCCCTTTTAAAGTACCTGCAATTGGGCTTTTTATGCCCTTTGCGACCACATTGATAACAAATTACATCTTGCTATTTTTCCTTGCTTTTGTTGCGATTTTTGTTTTTATTTACAACATTTGTCCTCTTTTCAATTCGTCCTCTTACATTGTAGGCTGATCCATTGTTTTTTCCACTTGCCTTGCATCTAATCTCTTCGTTGAGAATAGAACCACACACACCATCAAATGTCAAGTTGGGGCTATTGCTTAATGACAACCAATGCTTCCCATGAATCGGACAATGTCATGAGCAAGAAGATAGCCCTCAATTTAGGATCAAAAGCTGGCAAACTTGCATCTTGTAAATGACTCAAAATACTAGTGAAAGCATTCAAATGCTCTAAGGCAGGGTTAGACTCATCAAGCATCAAGTTGACCGACTTCTGCATGAGATGTACCTGATTGACAAGGGTTGTATTCTCGTAAGTAGACTTGAGTTTCTCCCAAACTATATAGGCAGTATCAAGCCCCTTTATATCAACCAAGATATCATTTGTGACGACCATCTTAATGTAAGCAATGGCTTTTTTATTCATTTTAGCCCAATCCTCATCTGACAAAGCAACAAACTTATATTCTGCTAAAGCATCATCACAATCCTTTAGTATACCCTGCATATGATCTTTCCAAAGATCAAAACCATTGCGATCGAATTTGCGAATCTCAAAGAGATTCTTTGTGTCAGATGTAGATGCACTGCCAGCCATCTTCAGCAATACACAACTGCAATAAAGGGCTGAGTGCTTTCAGCCAATAGCAAGGTTGCTGATTGTAACAAGTACATACTCTTGTATTTCCAAGGTGTCCAAGAAGCAGATGTTTAGCTGCAATTTCAGTCTCAAGTACTGATTACAGCATATACATGAATCAAAACTGATACATTTGCATTAAAGTTAGCTCCCACTTTAGTAATACATCACCAAAATGCCCAAATGCAATGAGCCAAATGCTGTATTTACCACTGTTTCACTGCATAGGGAGTATTCAACAATTCATATACCAAGAGAAGCTGCCCTTTTTCAACATTTGAAGTATCCAAAGCTCAAAAGACTCCTACTCAACGTGAATCTGCCGCAAATTTCACTGTCTAGTCTCAAATCAACTCAAAACATATCACCAATGTGAAAAGCCACAAAAATTTTGCAGTGAATCTGCTCCAATTGCATCAATACATCTTCCCGAGCATCAACTACGGGCAAATATTGCAGAAATTTCATGAATTCTACAAAAGCCCCAAATTTCGGGGTCCAAGAGTGCACAAATTTCCAAGGAATTGGCTCAATCAAGCAAAAAATTTCACTTGCATTTGAAAATCCCATAAAAATTTTGAGACCTGTACACTCAATGTCTGCAATTTATGGATTAAAAATCACTGAAATATGTGTCTGGCACACCAAATCTAGGAAAAGCCCCAAATTTCGGGAAGCAAATTTGCACAGATTTGTATTCTGTGCTTGTATGCATGAACACCCGGTAGAGAAGGGAAAGGAAACTAAAAAATTTCAGATTTTAAAGGGGAAAAAAAATGAGCGTTGATTGTTCATTCCGATTGCCGCCTAGCCCTGTCGGGTCGTTACGCGTTTCCCAACTGATGTCATGCAGATCCCGTCGCGTGTTGGTCTTGTCGTGATGTCCGTTTGACCTGCGCCCGCAGCCCGCACTGGTTATTACGCCTGCAGCAGTATTGTCGCCTTTGCAACCTAGCCTGACGACTGTTTCTGATCATAGCTAGTGCCTGTGTGCCAAATGTGACGGTCAAATATAGCTCACGACTATTGTCTATCACTGTCGGTGTTGCGATTTCTTGCGTGAACCATACTCTAATACTAGTTTGTCGAGTAGAAGCGGAAGCAAAGAGAGAGCACACATTAATCGAGATGCTAAACAGTGTTAAACAATGAGAGAGAGTGAGAGTGAGTCAACGGATAGGTGTGTACCAGTGTGGTACAAACAAAGAATAAAAGAATGTATTTATACTTAGGGTACGGTACACTTACACCCACTAGGGTGAGTTCACGTATATGAAGTAATATATACACGGGAGAGCGTAAAGGGCCTTTGCACCCAACAACTTTGATACCCCGGATAAATAATATATAGGGCCTCCTTGGAGCGATGATGGATGATGGTCTCCCAAATCATGTTAGCATGCAAATCCCTAGACCCATCCAAGCCATACCATAGGAAGCTCCACATTAGGTGGCATAGCTGGGCCACACGCAATGAAGAGAAACACCAATATTCTATCAAGATTTCACCAAAAGAACTTGCAAGGTTGACCACTATAGCCTTACTCTCCATGGAGAGGTGAACCATACTCCAATAGGTCATCTTTTGCTAGATGGAGTCAAGCACTAGGTTGGACTATTAGACTATTGTGATATAAAGTCCCACTTGGAACCCTAGGTACGTGATTGTTGACCCATTTGAGACCCAGATAGATACCCCACTTGGTGCTAGATTTTGGGTTTGTAAAAGAATGAACTGACTTTGGATAGTTGAGTTTTGCATGTGCTACTGTATAGAACACCTCTAGTGTCATTCTCACTCCCTCATTCATCGCCTCATCATCCTTAATACGCAGGGGCTGTGTCGCATTGAAAGTGGCCTTTAGAAATAATCTAAAGGGCAATGATTATAAACTAACTTGCACACATGAATAAATCAACAAATAAACCAAGAACTTACTAAACAAGAGAGCTAGAATACTCTCGCACAATAGGGGACATAGGATAGGCCCCAAAGGTTGGTGCTCCTTTTAGTACTTATTTGTCATTATTGAGAACTTGCATGAATCACAAGTGACTCATTGTCACAAACCAGTGTGCTCTTAATGCTCATGATTTCCATGTCCATTGCTCTTGAATTAGCCGAGACTGATCTTTAGCATAGTGTCCTTGGTTGCTCTCACCAACCTTGACCGAAGTGCAAAAAATTTGTCCATTCACACTCTAACAAGTATAAGGCATAATAATACATGATCGCTCAGTCCAATTGACTCTTAAACATCAAAGGTGCAAATCTGGTCACTTCATGAAAGGTACCATGGCATGATTGGGCTTCGCCCATGAGTGGATCAAAGGGGTTTTTGCTCTATACAGGCTAGCCACCAGCAGGGTACTTCCACAACATTGTTCCTCTCACAAATGAAGGGATTTCTCATGATCCATTCACTAATACAACCTTTGGACATGGACAAGCATGGTGAGCATCTATCTCGTGTCCATCCCAAAGCCATAGTCTATTTAAGCATGCATTTTGCCAACAATGCAAATAGAAGCAATATCCTCAAGTTTATTCCAAAAATCGTAGTGATCGTCTATGAACAAAGATACCTCATATGACACAAAGTATCACATCCACAGTGACTCACATATGTTTGTTCTTCAGGAAACAAAGAGAAAACCATGAATGAATCCACATGGTACACTATACATACTTTCATGAATACTATGCTCCACTAGATGCCATAGTCACTCATAATGGCTGCTTCACAAGACTTATGCTCGCACCTATGGCTACTCCACAAGACTTATGCCCATAGCCATCCCTAGAGATCCACGTTTCTTCACAAGACCCATGCTCTTGGACGTACCAAGAGATCCTCACTTGTGATACATCTTTAACATAAAAGCATGCCATTCAAGGTAAACAAGCATGCATTTAGTGCCCTGCAATCTACATACCAAACCAAATACAATGACATGTATCACAAATGATCTGAAGCAACATGTACACTGCTGCTGCCATAAACATCTCCTTTTGTGTATCCACAGTTGTCCGAAAAGTGCAGTACTTGGTGCTCAAGTAAGCATTCATACCAAAATGTCTGAAAATATAGTGACTATTACATTGATCATAGTAGGTCCCAAAGAGACCACTAGATATTCGAGCCTGTCTGTACTGAAGGAGTAGAATTTACCCCTCTTGAGCATTAGGAATGCTCCATATCTATGCTCTGTTAAACTTATTCAATTGCAATTGCATTTATCTGCTGCTGTTCCACATCAGCATGATCTTCCATAAGCTCTACAATATGCAATGTGTGCCTGTGCTAAGGATAATGATTCCTCATCACTTCCACCTATTCCCTTAGTGACATCTTCCTGAAAGTTTTGAACTTTCTCTGCTGTTATTGCTGTCACCCCACCCACCACAAAACAACCTTGAGAAGCCTTGTATATGTGTGATTTGAGTTGCATTCAACTTCAGTTGGATTATTGGGGAATTGTCCTTTGTTGATTTTCTTTTGAGTAACATAGTCAGCCACGTTTTTCACAAAAAAAAAGATTTGAAAAAGACCAAGTAGCATTTAATCAAGTATTATCTTGCGCGGTGCTCGTTTCAGGGTTGCTTGGTGCTTGGAAATCCTTGGCCATGTTGCTACTTCTTTCTTGATTGTCAAGATATTTCCACTACAGTGACTCTTTCTTGGATTTGGATAGAGATCATCCATACTCCATGGGAGATTGGAGAGGCTGCAGGGTGGTTCTGAGGAGGAGATGCTTTTATGTGGACATGGAATTCCAGCACCATTGTTCACCTAGCTCCTCATATGGTCTGGCACTATAGCCCCCTATTGGTTATTCACCCGACCATTGTATCTATGATGTACTTAGTTTTTCTCTATAGGGCTTTCTTTGAATGGTGTATATTTTACCTCAGAGGGCTTTTCCCTTTGAGGGGTTATTGGAGTTTTTTATTCTCTAGAAAAAAATGGAGCATATGTCGCAGTGGTTGGGCATGGAAGGGTTAGAGCTGCTTTAAAAGCAATGGACTGCTTGGGTAATGAACTTCAAATGGAAGGTTGAAGTAGGATAATTGTGTCTCAGCATTCTTCGTGCTACAACTAGTGGTGTCTTCCAATGGACATGGTGGAGTGGCTTGCTATTGCAAGCCACCCATTTGTACATGTCATCAAAGGCATGCTTGACAGCTTGATCGATGGAGCCGCTCTCTGCAGTGCAGGGGAACAGCTATGCACCAACCGAGGTGAGCACAAGCTAGTTTCTGGTTCACTGTGGTTGCAGGCTTACCTACTGTTGATTTTGTAGACAGTGGGAGGTGATTTCGACAGTCGAGAGACTTTGAAGGACCAACAGGCAGAGGCAGAGAGTGTCATGGTGCCCCAAATGGGGACATAGCCTGTTTTTAACTCTGCAGGATGGCAACCTCCTCTGGTGTTGCACTCCACCTTGGCTGACTTTCAGCTCCAGCTCTGCTGTTGAGCCCTTGTACTTCTGTAATCGACACACTTTTTCCCCAAGTTATTTATTTTTTAAAAAAGACGATTTGAGCTGTTACAAGTTCAAATGGCAAGTGATAGCCCTCAGGCATTGAATGTTAAAATAGTATAAATTTAACGAGTAAATTGCTTAAAGGGTTTCTGTACATGCAGGAGCGAGAAATTCAGTTAGAGAAAAATGGGACAGATGGACAATCTAAATTCAGTATTTCCAAGAAAGGCAAGCATGCTTTCACCAGGTTCAGACGCTTATACACAGATGGAGTTTATAGCATCGTTGAATCTGTGCCTATTACAGGCCGGACTCACCAGGTAGAGAATTGAAATTTGTATCTTTCAGGTGAAGTTGTGTCAAGGAAACTGTTTGGAAAACAAAATGTCATTGTCACACTTGTATGGCAAGTAGCTTACCTCAAGTCCTTGGCAAGTGTGCAGATTCGAGTTCATCTGCAGTACCTGGGCCACCCCATTGCCAATGATGCCCTCTATGTGATGAATGATCCACCCAAGCGAACAGAAATGGGGACAAATGCTGAACGGGCGGCCAGGAGCAGAGATAGAAATAACAAAGATTCTTTGATCGCTGGCATTTCTACAACAGATTCTACTACATTCAGTCCTAACACAAAAAAGAGAAAAGCTGCAGATGATAGCAGTACAAGTCAGATCTGTGATAAATCTGAAGGACTGACAAGGGAGGGGCGTGAAGAAAGCCAGCCATGTGATAAGAGCCTAAAAAGGGAAACTTCATTAGATCTTCGTCTGACTGCTGGCAAGGATGTAGAGTTTGTTGTAGATCCAATGTGCACACACTGTCCATATTTATCTGCTGAAGGGTAAGTGGTTCTTTATAGTGCGGTGTACTTCATTAGTGAAGTTCGCTGTCATTGCAGGTCTGTGCATGTTAGTTGTTTTGTGATTTTTAAAATGGATACAGGTATGAAGATGAAGAGCATGGCTTATGGCTACATTGTAAGAGCTACTCAGGTCAAGGATGGAAGTATGAATGCCCACTTCCAGCATGGGCAAGGCTACCATCAGAATGCTTGCAAGGTGGAAAGTTGGCAATATGAATGCAAGCTTACTAACAGCAAGGTCTCTGCTTGTCTACAAGGCCGATACTCCCAAGTGGAGATCCCTCATCTCACCTCGTGTTTGCATCCAGACTAACCACAGGGTCCACTAACTCAATTTTGTCTGAAGCCTCTTGGCATTGTCTATGTGACATCAATGTCATTGTTGTACTTTTTAATGTCTCACTCATGACGGGGAAAGCCAGGGTTACTGCTGAAGCAATCCATCTCATAATAGGCACCATTAAAAGCTCAGCATATTGGGCTGTGATCTATTGGCTAGTTGTGTGGGTCCACTAACCAGTTTTGTCTGTGAAGCCTCTTGGGCTTTGTCTATCGTGACATATAGATGTCATTGTTGTAATGGTTTAACATCTCATTTGCAACCAGGGAGCCATGGTCACTGCTGAAGCAATCCATCTTTTAATGACCACGTATAGACCTTTGCCTATTAGACAGTGGACTATGGGCTAGTTGTGTGACTCATTCAGTATTCCAAGAAAGTCACACGTTGTTGTTGCAATACAAGAGGTTAAGGTGTAAGTTTATTGGGGGGGGATCTCTGTCACAAATTGCATGGTAGGGGGACTTGAGTTGCTGCACCAAACACACCATATACACAAGAGAGAGCTCACTCAAGAACACTAGAAGAGAGATGGAGGCCGAAATATTGTCTTGCTGGTTTCTTCTTCTTTCTCACATAATATGATGTACACAAAGTATAGATAAGATATGATATAAAGGAAAGTAGCCTAGTAAGTCAAACAATGCGTAACTGACTATACTAATCGACTGGTGCTATAACTATGCCAGTTGTAGGTAGGTGCAACAAACTAAATATAATAAGTGGTAAGTTAGTAGTCATGTGAGGATCATAATAATCACCGACGTGCTAAGTGTAGATGTGTGGGCCTATCTAACTAGGCAGTCCATCATCAATGTTCGCATGTGTTAAGCTTGCGATCTCAACACTCTCCCTTAAGCTCAACTGTATCTCTACAACTCCAAGTAAGCTTTGAAATTTTCGAAGCTTCTTTATACCCAATGCCTTTGTAAAAATATCAGCTATTTGATATTGTGTGTTGATATATATCAAGTCAATCTCTCTTGCAAGTATCTTCTCTCTCACAAAGTGATAATACATCTCAGTGTGTTTTGTTTTAGCATGGAACATTGGGTTCCTAGCTAATTATATGTTGCTCATATTGTTATAGTAAAGGACAATTGGACTATCTCCTTATATATCCAAATCGCCCAATAACTTTTGTAGCTATATTATCTCACATATTGTCATAGCAGTATCTTTATACTTAGCTTTTGTACTCAATAAAGCAACTGTAGGTTGCTTTTTGCCGCTCCATGTATTTACTGCACTACTAAGAGAAAATATGAATTTGTTGTTAAATCTTCTATCAAACATGTTATTGGTCCAATCTATATTTGTGTATCCAAACATTTGTATATTCTTGTCTCATAAAAAATTCTATAATACAAAGTGGGCTTCATATATCTTAATATACGTCTAACGATATGTAAATTAGGCTTTCTAGGCATCTGCATAAATTGACTAATAAGGCTAACAATATTATTCAAGCATGGCATTGTGATAGTCATGTAAATCAAACTCTCTACTATCCTCTTGAATATAGTAGGGTCTTCTGTCTCATTCCCAATATCAATACTTAATCTCACATTTTGCTCCAATGGTATTGAAAGAGATTTATATATTGTCATACTATACTTAGACAATATATCTAAGTTGTATTGTCTTTGGAACAGTCATATAGCATCATCACACCTGATTGTCTTAATACCAAGAAAGTACCTTAGTTCACTCAAATCTTTTTATCTCGATTTTTTTTTTCAAAAGGTCTTTAACTTCAACAATCTCACTCACTTTCGCCTGTAATAATTACGTCATTCATATAGATGACTGCGATAATCAAGTGTGCATTTTTCTTTCTCACATAAAGTGAGTGATCAGTATGAGAATCATAAAAGCCAATTTTAATAAGATACTCTTCGATCTTGTCAAACTATACTCTAGGTGATTTTTTCAATACATAGAGTACATTTTTAAATCCATACACATATGTGGAATACTTTAAATCCTCATAACTTGGTTGTTGCTCTATATACAACTCTTCTTGTAACTCACCATGTAAGAATGTATTCTTGATATCCATTTGTTGCAAATTTCAACCTTTGGTTGCTGCCAAAGCAATCACACATCTAACAATTATTATTCTAACAATTGGATTGAATGTCTCTTTATAATCTATATTATATATTTGCGCATAGCCTTTTGCAACTAGTTTAGTCTTATACTTACTAATAAAATCATTCACATTATGCTTAATTTTGTAAATTCACTTATCATTAATTTTTTTACCCTTAGGCAATGCTACTAAATTTGAAGTCTTATTGGCTTTTAATGCAACCATCTTCTCATCCATTTATGTATTCCAATGAGCATGACCAACATTCTTAAAGTAAGTGGACTTAACATCCTTAACTACCTTTATCATATAAGTATAATGGTGGGTTATATAACTTTCAAAACTAAATCTTTTAATAGAATATTTGACCCTGCTAGACTTGCGTATCATTGGATTACTTAGTGGAGTCTTTATATTACTATATACTCTTTATATACTTAGTGTCTTGATTGAAAAAATACTTAGCTTATCATCCAAATTCTTTGAACCACTGAAATATCCATTGAATCCCAAATGATTAGTAGATACATTATTATCATTCAAGATTTTTTATATTGTCTTTATTTATACTCTTCAAAATATAGAGCTACTTTTTAGTCTTCGAGATCAAGTACTAATTGTAGATGTAGTATCACATGTTTTTTATTTACTAAGGTTTCGTGATTTTTTTTTCTACATAACTATCATGACAATGATCATCATCCAATGCATTACCACTACATGTATATCAATTGCTCATCTCATAAAAAATAACATCTATACTTATTATGGATTCATGTATGACAAGATTATAACAACGATACATTTTTTACTCTCAAGAGTATCCAATAAAAATGTATTGTTTAGTCTTTGGATCAGTCTTATTTTATAGATTTTTTGATATATGAACGTATGTAATATATATGAATATTTTTAAATGTGATATATCATGATTTTTACTTGTAAAGTATTCTTTGAAAGTCATCATATGTAGTGGAGGTGTGAAAGTTTTGTTTATAATATAGATAATAATATTAGCAATTTCAAATAAAAAATATTTTGATAGATTTTTTCAGCCATTAATTCTAGTGTAATTTTTATAATGTCTTTTCTTTTGTAACTCGATTTTGTTCTGGGATATACTTGTAAGTAAATAGTTTTTTTATTTTATGAAACCTCAAGAAATTATTGAATTAATTAAATTCTTTGTGATTAATGACATATATAACACACATGACACTCTTTGTCTAGCTATCACACAAGAAAAATGAAACCTTTTTAATGTGTAAAATTGGATTCTATGGAGTATCATCCATTTGTATATAACTTAGATTTGGTAAATTTTACATCTTTAAATCATTTAACATGACTAGTTATATGATTAGATACACTTGAATTCACAAATTATACATAATCATGTGTTTTTTTTCTATGATAACATTTATCATATGTTGTATTATAAATAGATACTCATTTGTCTTAATTTTATCATGAATATAATGTATAGTTTTTTTATTGTGATTTATGATTGTATATATCATTTTTTAAAGTATAATAATGAGAAAAAATATGATATGTTTTATCATAATAATGATAAATAATATCAAAATTATTAAAATCTTTGTTGTATTATTCATCTCTTTCTTTAGAGTTTTCTTTATCTCTAAAGTTTTTAGTCTATTGAAACTTATATTTTATTAAATTGTTAATTTAATTTTTTTGTTAGTTATTACTAGCACTTCTTATACTATGGTCTTTATAGGATTTATTATGTTTTTTTTTAAAACTTGAGTAAAATGCTTGGATATGTTTATCATTTTTTTAAGATGAGTCATTCTACATATTGATCTCTTTGGTAATCATGAGAGATTAACTTATCAAAATTTAAAAATGATATTCGTACATATATAGAAGTGATAAATGATTTTTAAGTCTTTTTATTATTAAGGCCACCCAAAGTAGATGAAACTACATCATGAGGCATCGTATCAATCATTGCGAAAGTATTTACAATGCTCATCACCTTTAAAGCATACTCATTGATAGTTTTTTTTTTCAAAGAATTCAACTTTTACTTGAGTTGAATTTTTCATGTCTTTGTATTTATTAAAAATATATTTTTAAAAATTATCTAAGCTATATGAAAAGTTTTTGCATTTCTAATATGTCTCAGTATAATATATTTAATGATTACAAATAGTTAGTATATCATCTTTTTGTTCTTTATATTTCATTCTTTTCATGCATTTGATTAATATGTAGTTGTAGAGTTACTCAGCTTTGACTCGTTCTCTTCATCTGAAAACGAACTTGTAACTGTATTTTTGAATAAGAAAGTTTATCGTATGAAACTTTCATGGTAGATAGTTATTCTTTTTCAGCTTCTCAATAATACAAAGCATAAAGTATTTTGTAACCTTTCACAACAAGACAAAGTAGCATTTTTTATTGATTACTTAACAATACATGAATTTTGTAACTTGTTTATAGATTAAATTTATATTTACTTCTTTGAAAATATCTAAGAACTTACAGATTTGAAATTTGTAACTTGTGCATTCACTTTCGATTGATACAATTGAAATTGCAGTATATTATGAAATTGTTATTTCTAACCTTACATATTGAAAATGGAGCTCGAAATGGTTTCATATATCTAAAAAGGCAGTGGCCAAGCTTTAAAGGATTTACTTGCGAAATGTACAATACTCTACTCGTACATCAAATATCATAATAATTTGAGATTTTTTCTCTATCTTGCTTATGGTGCTTTCATATACACTATTCAAGAGAGTGAAATAATAAAAGAGCTTTTTACTTATTGCTTGCTTGCTTGAATCTTTGTTTTTATTTTCACTTCAACCTTCAAAACCAATCTCTTAGTGACGAGACTTTGAGACCATGTCACAAATCATGTGGTGAGGAGACTTAGTTGAGTAGTTATGTTAAACATACACTATACATGTAAGAGAGCTCACTGAAGAATACAATAAGAGAGATGAATGTCAAAACTTTTTTTGTTGGTTTTTTTTCTTTTTTATTACACAATATAATGTACACAAAGTATAGATAAGTTACAACATAAAGAAAAGTGATCTAATAAGTCAAACAATGCATAATTGATTATACTAATGAGCTAGTGCTATAACTATATCAGTTGTAGGTAGATACAACAAACTAAATATAATAAGTGATAAGTCAATGGCTATATGAGGATCATAATGACCGTCAATGTGCTAAGTGTAGACGCACAAATCCATCTAACTAGATAGTCTATCATCAATGTTTGTATATATTGAGCTTAATATCTCAACAATCTCTAAATTGGTCACTTTAGGAAAGTTATAATGATGTATGAAAATTTATAGGATTATCATCAAAGGCTAGAGAAAAAGATTCCTTTTGAATAGACGAGTACATTCCAAAGGAGAGTTGACTAGCTGCTTAGAGTGCCTTATGTTGCAAGGCTCCTAAATAAAAAGCTATTATTAGTGTCAAATTTTCGACTTTAGATCTGGGGTCTAGCTAACAAACCAAATGGTTAGGGTGAGTGGGAAGAAGGCATTGCTATGCAAGTGGGCATACAAGTTGAAAAGTATTATTGGATACCTCAAGCCCGCTTATAAGACTAGAATGGTAGGTAAGGATTTTAAGAAAAAACATGGTATTGACTTCGATGAAGTTTTTTCTCCTATGGTCAAAATGATGATCCTACGCTTAATACTAACATTAGTTGCTTAGCTAGATCTATATATTTATCACGTGGATGTAAAGATGGCTTTTCTACATGGGGACTTGTAGGATGAGATTTATATGCAGGAGCCTAAGGACTTTGAGGAAAATTTTTTGAATATCCAATGAAAATAACTTTCAAACTAGGAGAATCAAGTTTTTTGCGAGTCCCTTTAGATACTAGAAGTGGCAATGTGCAACAAAGATAGATTCTCAAGGTATCTTATTCTTGGTGGTACTAACTAGCAAGGGGTCGTATTCATGTGTCCAAGGGCTTAGTAGATCTTCCTTGGTTGGGGGTTCTAAAGGATATATAAATCAATATAGGCTAGCAAGCAAGCTAGTTGGATCATATGGGTGGTAAAGTCTAGTGAAACCATCCATGAGCATTTATGATTGGTGGACCTCCAATATGGTAAACATGCACCACCACACTATACTTGGATAGATGCTCAAGGCACCTTGTTCTTGGTGGTAGGAGCTAGCAAGGGGCCTTATTTAAGTGTCCAAGGGATTGGTAAACTTTACTTGGGCCTTGGCTAGGGATTTTGAAGGATATATAAATCAATATAGGTTACGGTGGTCGGTGAGACAATTGGATCACATGGGTGGTAAGTCTATTCAAACCGTCTATGAGTATTTATAATTGATAGACCTCCAATATAGTAAACATGTACTGTCACTCTCTAGTGTGTCAAAAGTCAGTGACCACTATGCCTTCTACACTCAATCTTCCCACATCTATCTAGATCAACATGAGATGTTGTAGAAATGACACTTGCCCAAATGAGCACTTGGAGGCGTTTGTAGTAGTGGAGCTAGTCCTTGCTCTTCGTTGTTGTTACTCTCTAATGCTCTTTTATTTAACCTTTCGCTACTTGTTTAGGATGAATCTAACCTTTTCTTGCATTCAATCTTGGGTCTTGGAAAGAAAAATTGAGCACACAATCCCTATAATTTGTGAGTAGTATGGAATGCAAGTAGCTCAAAACTTCATTTCCACAATCATCTTGGAAGATACTAACCCTTTTATTCAACTTAAATTATAATACAAGTGGTGGAATTCTAGGGTTGTCTTGATAGCTTGATGGGTGAGGAGTTACCTTGATGGCTTGATGGTGATGTGAGGGTGGATCTAATGGCATAATGATTGTGAAGGGCTACTCCCATGACCAAAACAACTTGTTAGGACTCTATTTTTACCTCTCTCTCCATATCTAAAATGCCCATGATCACTATCACCCTCCTAGGATAGCCCCACTAATGGCAATAGTGGAGCAGATGTAGCCAAAGTGGGCAACACGAGAATGGATGTGGCGATATTGGTTTGTCTGAAAAGGATTTATAAGGACCTAGTTGCGAACAGAAGATTTGAGCATACTCACCCAATCTCATAGAAGCCAAAAGATTGTCAAGGTTTGATTGATGAAGATACTCGACCAAACACCTACATATAGAGGGGAATAGAAATGCACATGTGCGTGGTTATTGCATGGATGGATAAATGTATGCATGTACTTTTTTACAGTACTTTGCATTATTTAATGACCTATCCCAATTTGGTTTCCTCAATTGTCAATGAAAGACCTACAATACAATGCTTGGTTACTTCAATGGTCAATGAAAGACATACAATATTAAAGGCATTAACCTAGATGACCGTGCTATTACTTGAGATTGCATAATCACGATGCCCTTAAGGTAAAGAGAAGTTGATAACAAATATTCCCAACCTTTCTTTTTTTCAAAGAAAAGAAAAATTTGTCAATTTGGTGGGCTATAATGCTAGACTTCATAAGAAGCTAGGTGAAAGAAGGTGCTATATTCCAATAACCCCTTATGCTAACCATCTTCAATTTATCAGTATGTAGAGTCTACTTTGTAAAAGGGCAAGGTAATGAGCGTATTTTCCTAAATTTTGACTCATGATGCTAGAGTATTAAGCTCCAATTATCTACCTACTTTCTCTTTTGTGTACCACACTATAAAAGAACTACTAAGCAACATGAAATATGTTTGACATTTCTCCAAATCCATCTTAAGTTGATTATGCTACATCATGATTAGCTTCTATACCAAGTTGATTATGATACATTATGAGGGAAACAAAATGATTTAAGATAGTAAACATGTACAATGACCACGTGCTCCTTACACCATTTTATATTTTTTTTTCTTAGAGATCTTCCTTTGATCTATGGAAGTATTAAGAAATTATACAAAAAGGATAATGCAAAAAGAACCAGCGTGATAGTGCATGTAAAATCAAGGATTTGAGATACTCATCTTCCATAATATTCAAACTTTAACATCTTTGGGGAATAAGATATATATATTTTTTAAATATGTACCCTCCCTAGATGATTTAAACCAACAATAGAGTTGAGTAATAAGATAGGAGTTGTTTTGATGGATCATAACATAAATCCCAAGCATTACACAAGCAAAGAAACCATGGCTTTATACATCTATTTAATTAGCAATCCAAGCGATTAAACCTCTCTTACATTATTGCATAGATTGAGGTATTATCGAAGAAATTCCCTATATAATAGTATTAGTGATGAGGGTTACTCCATAGATTTAGCAAAGCTTATAGAGAGTATTAAGCTAGAGAGAGGAGGAAAATTCAAGCATATTCAACTTTGTTATTTATAAAGGTTGGTTGTAGATATAGAATGTTAAGTACTTGTTTTTGTTTCATGGTATATATAACTCTATTTTACTTTTGCCAAATCAAATCAACATGGTCATCTAGCTGACATAAATGAATGTTCCGTGTCGTCTACCTAAAAAGTTCTATCTACTCATTGTGGTTGATTAAATAGAGGGTAGACAATTCTTACATCCATATTTGAATAATCTTATACTATCAATTGCTCTTGAATTTTGATAACTCTTACACCATCTTGCAAACAACTTGTCAATTTATTTATTTTTCGAAGTTTGAACAAGGGATTGATGTGAATTTTTTGGAATGTTGATCTTTTTCTTGCTTTGATGGGAAGATGTGAATTAGTTCCTCATGCATTTTCTTATTAGGCAAGACCATTCTTTAATTTAACAACATACAAAGGGGATAGCTTCTTTAAATCAAGGCTTATATTAAAAAAATGTTTAAAAATTTGGAATATATGTCTATGCAATAATATTCATATGATCACCATAACAAATATCACATCCTAAAAGACTACGCTTTAGAAAATGCATAATTCCTTTCTATATTGCCCAAGCACCAATTTGCAATTAAAGAGCTTGAAAAACTTGGATAATCTATTTAAAAATCTATCAAACTACCATTTTTCTTCTAGTATATTCAAAAGAAGTCTAATGCGTATGCAACTCTTTTAGGCCATGAGCATCGTAAATAAGAAAGTGAGGAATTCATCCCTTATGCCAATATGGCACCATGCACATCCAAATTTGCTACTCAAGGGTATCCACCATATCTTGTTATGTATAAGCATATTTGGAGTTCTCTAAGTTAGGATACATGTGCTCTTAATAGGAAACTATAGACCTTATATTATTTGTTGTCAAACACCTTTCTTTGAAATGTCCTAGCATAGTTATAAGATAGAGATAGAGAGAGTGGAAAAATTGAGGGTCATAAAGGACATTATAGCATGCATCTAGTATGATGATAATCTCCATGAGATAGGTGGAGCACATAATTTGGTCAAATAGCCTCTTGAGATAATCAAGGTTCAATGCTTTTACATGGTATCCTTTGAAACATGGGGCCAATAGAGTTAACTACACACTTGCCTACCTCTCTCTCATCCGCATATGGTGGGATTCAATATCTTTTCTAATCCATTTTCCATGGCACAACCATTCACTCTAAATAGATCATAATACCAATAAAGTCATTTTAGCAGTGAGATCGCCCTTTTCTACACACTTCACAAGTTTCTTAAGCTAATATGGACCCACATATTCCCACTAAAGAGCTTATAGTCACCTTGTAGTCTCACTCCAAGCTTTGTTGCATTTGCGCTCCCATGCTTTCCTACCACTAATAAACTAGGCACACCCATATCATAAAGCTCTTAATAGCCCAAGCCTAAAGAACAACATAAAAAGCCTTGCAAAAATCTATAGAATAAAAGTGAATTCTAGCACCATGTGTTCTACCCTTCTCTATAATAGGCTCACTTGTAAGAATGTGGTCAAGATTCTAGTGACCTAGACAAACCTACATGCCGTGAAGCTCTTAGAACTGTTCCTCAACCAACCTATAGGTGTTCATTAGTGTACTTCATGTAGATGCTGACAAGTCACTTGAAATTTGTGACCTAAAGGACATTACAAATAAGCAAGTCCCAAACCCAAATACATGACATGGTGAAATATGATCATAATAACAAAGAATTGTAATAATGTAGAAGTAAAAATAGATTTGTAATATTTCACATTGATTATTCCTTTGAGAGTTTGATACACTATCAATTCAACCATCTCTCACCTAGTTGGTTCATACTCTAAACTCCAAACTATTTAGTTTAGTGTCACACTCATCATGCAGATAAGAAACCAAAAGACTTGAGATGTATAGTAAACTCACCTACTTATCTTCGCTACATTATAGTTCAAATGTGAGGGTTCATCTCAATAGCCTCATGTTCCACATGTTGTGCTCTAAGTCACCTCTTGTACTCAATTTTCATCCACTCAACATAGATCTAATTTTGAGAAAAGTAGATAGAAAACGAAGGAGAAGGAAAGAATGGACAAGAGGTTCTCCCAATGGGACCTCACTCTCTAACTCTCCCCCACAAACTACCTCTCACTCAGCACCTTACACTTTGAGTTATGGAAGTAAGAGGGGAGGAAGAGATGAAAAGGAGGTGAAGATGAGCTTTACTCTCAGTAGTCTCTCACCACTCAAGTTCACACTCTCACTCACACAAACACGGACCAACAATGGTGCACAAGAAGATAGAGAAGGTAGAATGGTAGAGACTCAAAGTTGGAATACATATGGATGAGCTCTCTATTCAATTTTACACATTTACACACTTTAAGATTAGGGCTAGGTTTCTTTACATAAGTTGGAAAACCTCTAGCCATTAGGGCTAAGGTTCTTTACATAAATTCAACACCCTCTAGCCTTTTTTATTAGGTTGGTCCTTTTTTCTTTTCCATATGCTTAAAATTTCATATAAATATTTTAGATAAAAACGAATAGAGTTTGCCCACAATCTTCTCTTCAATTTTGCAGATTTTCCAAATGTAACTCTAGGAATAATTTGCAATTTTCATAAGAGGGATCCTAACTATCGCAAAATTTCATACTCATTGTTAATGACTAATGACACCTTTACATTCTTTGTTTCTACTAAAAGGAATAATGGCATCGTGATTATTAGTGGATAAACTATATCCTTGCCTGGTTGGATCTATAACAAAGTCACGCAAGCATTTCCCCTTGATAATATTGCAATACATGAGAGATACTCCCAATATGTATATGCCATTAGAGAGTATCCTCCTTTATCCCATCAGACTATATCCCTTAGAGATACTCCCAAAATGTATATGCCATTAGAGAGCTCCCTCCTTTATCCCATTAGAATATATCCCTAGAGATAAGAAAACCTTCTACATTTGTCTGAATGCCATTACATGAATTTCATAATTTAGAACTCTATTATATTTGTATATAAATCCATTTTTGACATTGTAAAACTCTACTTACTTTTATTTTCAAAAGTGAGAAAGAGAGGAAGACTTAAATTCCTAAGGATGAGAATCTCTAAAGTATGGAATACTACAAATCAATCAATGAGATGGTACACCTTTGTCTCATTGGCAAGGCTAGAAGCAATGGTACCAAGATAAAAAATTAAATATAGAGAAAAGAGAAACCAAATTTCAAGTGCTATCATTAGGATGTTATAACTATATATTGTATATGGATTGGCTCAAGCAAAATAGAGTCCAAATCCTATATGTGCCAAAGAGAAAGTTATCTTCTAGGAATTGGGGAAAAGCACTGTGAGGACACAAGGAAAAGATGGAAGGGAAATGGTTCAAATAGCCAAAGCCAACCAACTTTGAAAGGGTCTAAAGAAGGGACAATCAATTTACTTGATTAGGTGGCTGAGAAATGTCAAAAGTCCGAAGAAGGTACATTATCCTCATGGATCAATTACTGGGTTGATGGGGGAAACTACCCTATTGATTCCCTAACTAATAAACCTCTAGTTCTCTCAAAAATCACAAACTTGAAAAATATGTGTAAGGCTAAAAATGGATTGTTTGGTTACACTAGGCAACTCAATAAAATATGTGTATGAGGCTAAAAATGAATTGTTTGGTTACACTAGGCAACTCAATAAAATATGTGTAGGAGGCTAAAAATGGATTGTTTGGTTACACTAGGCAACTCAATAAACAAGCTTTAAAAGTATTCACAACCTACCAAGAAACTATAAGATTGTCTTCATGATATCATTGTTGCATATGAACTTCAAATACGATAGCTAATAGGACAAGTGAAAAAACTTAATGAAATTATAACTCAAAAAGGGAATCAGATAAAGGCAAACACATTGAAAGGTTCTTTAAACAAGTTAAAGTCCAAGGCTATGAAGTGATTGGGTCTACACTAAAAGATGTCTCAAACAAGTTCTTAGTTGTGGGTACACAATCTATTTGTGACAAGCCTAACATTAGCATAGGGACTTACTCAAAAATATTCAAGGGTGTGAAGCTCATGTGTGTTGAAGAGAAACAAAATCATACCTCTTCCTAGACCTTCAAAGTTAAGAGACTTGGATATTATCATATATTTGTTGAAGAAGGTATCGATAAATTGCAATTCATCATCAAATTGGAGGAAATTGAAGTTTACAAGGGAGTAAAGCTCGAAAAATTTAGTGTCACTTTGATAATAGAGCCTTACAATTCGACAAAAACAACACAATGAAATTTTGTGTTCAATTAGAGTGCCATGTTTGGTGGCTTGCTACTCATGTAAAGTTCCTAAGAAAACATTTGAGGTGCTACAACTCTTCTTCACGTACACAAGAATTCCAAACATCATCGATCGCCAAGAACATGGCTATTCCAAACATCATCTATCTCTAAGAACATGGCTAGATGCTCTTTGTCAAAGGGTATGGAGAATACTTGGTTCAATGGAACATTACGTGAGACTTGAAAACTTTGAAATACATGTGTGGAATATCCAATGGTGCAAATACAAAATATTCATGCCTCTATTACTTGACAGAGAGGGTAGAAAAAAAAGTCAATCAGATGAACTCTCAAAGAGTGACAACTGTTGCACTGACATATAATAAAGAAGATCCCACATGGAAGCCCATTTTCAACATTCCATTAGATTGTATTCACATTTATTTGTTGTATGCTTTTGTTAGAATTATGGAGAAATTTGTGTATGAATATATTTTCTTTGCTTATAAAATGCAACCAAAAAAAGAATCCATTACAACAAATAAGAATGTGGATTGAGTGCTATCAAAGATTAGGCTATACAAGCACCAACTAAGGATTGAAAAGGATAAGAAAAGATCAAGAAAATCAGGTAACTTGACAAAGAAGCCTTGCTTTGGAGGAGCCAAGGCTAGGAAGTTTCTTTCGGTACATATCAATGAGGAAGGTAAAGTTACAATTCATAGGTTGCAATACTACAATGGGTGAAAAAAAAGCATGTATGGTTCCTGATTAAAGCAATGGAGGAAAAACAAGGTTGATAAAAGCCAAGGTTTGGATTACTCTCAAAAAATTGGCTTCTTTACTTTTAAAGATAGTATTTGACAATGGAGACAAGTAAAATTTTATTGATGGAGTGTGTGCGAGAAGCAAGATTTTGGAGTGAGCTTTTGAGCGAGCTTTTTTTGGCAACCTCAAGTTTTATTCCACATAGTCCACTTGGTCCTCTTTTTCTTTTGCCACTGCCACCACCACCACCACCATCACCACCACCACCAGATTTTACTCTGCCCCTCCTCATTAGAGCCACAACCAATTCTCCTCTCTCTCTGCTCATATGTTGGGGACCAACCACCGACATCTCACTCCCCTTCAATAACATTACCACCACTAGCACTGCCACTACACCACAACATCTTACTCTCCTCCTTCTCATCAGAACCACAATTCATTCTCCTCCCTCCCTCTCTCTCTCATATCTTGGAGACCCAAAACATGCATCTCCCTCTCCTCCTCCCCCTCAATAACACCCTCTCTCTCTCTATCTCTCTCTCTTTCTCTTTTTTACCTCTAACTCTCTCTCTCTCTCTCTCTCTCTCTCTAACAACACATTAGTAGTTCTCTCTCCTTCATTGATTTACATCACTACATTAATCTTGTGTGATTATTTTTTATAATATTATCACAATGTTAGTGATTAAATTACACATACACAAGTGATATTACACTGTATACATTCACATCTCCCCTCTCCCAATTATTTGTATATATGTTATAATTACATCATGATGTATTAGTACTTTTATTGTGCACACATAAGCAAAACCAAATACACTTACACATTTCACACACACTCTCTCTCTCTCTCTCTCTCTCTCTCTCCTATGTTGGGGATCCACGGCATCCATTTCCCTCTCCTTCTTTCTGAATAACAATCTCTTTTTCTCTCTCTCTTTGTCTTTTTCACCCCCAACTCTATCATTCATCATCATCTCTCTCTCTCTCTCAATCAATCAATCAATGAATTAGTATTTCTCTCTCAACTTATTTGCATTACTAGATTAATCTTATGTGCTTATCTTTGATAATATTATCACAATGTTAATAGTTTAATTACGCATGCATATGAGATATCACACTATATATACATTCACATCCCCCCTCTCTTCTTTGCACATATTTTATGATTACATCTTGATGTGTTAGTACTTTAGTTATGCACACACAAGCAAACTATAGACACATCCACTTATACTTGCACGCTGCCCTCTCTATTCCTCATTTGATTAGGCTTACATATAGATTGAAGTTATGTATTCGTTTACAATAGACCCTTGCAAACAATTGCTTCACAATCTTTGTAAAATATAGCTTTGTATTTCTTTATTACTTGTAGCTATTATTTCTTTCAAGAATTCTTCAATTTAAACTCCAAACTTCAACAATCAAATATTTTAATTATACTGATATATTTCACAAAAAAAATTCTAAATCCACAAATACATTTGCAAGCTAGTGAACTATTATATGCAAAGCAAACGAACATATTTATTGTAAACATTAAATATCAATCCAGCTCCATTGCAGAAGGGTGAAATGGGTGTTTTCTAACAAACTCCTAGACTTTCCCATGAAAACTTACTAGCTCACTTAAACATGGAAGCATGTATTTTAAGAGGATGGTACTCAAGGGATTTTCCTGAGTCAAATAGGGAAGCATCTATTTGAAGTGGATGGTATCCATGGGATTTCTCGAGATGTTAATGGATATGTAAAGGAGTTAGGTGGGTTACATTGCATCTTCTTTAGGCTATCATCCACAAATAGTATCATTGTAGGACTAAAGTGTGGCCAATCAATATCATCAAAACATTTTAGAAATTGTGGCTTCACCCAGACTCATTACCAAAGAATGAGTTAGAAGAACAAATTCACTGTAGCTATCACTTTCATACGATCAGTCATATTCTCTTTTGAAGAAGACATAAAAGTGTGACATATTCTAAAGAATACATGTGGAATTACTTACCAGGAATCTGGATACTTATGTCTCTTGCACCTTTTTTTCTTCGAGTATTTTTTGTATAATGCATTCTCGTTGGAGGAAAATTCACCTTTACGTAGTCGAGGAAGATATGACATCTCCTGTACATCTCCTTGTTCTACTGCTGCTCAATCTAATGATCCTTATATATAAGCTACACCTTCTTCAAGTGCACCTAATCCCTGTATTTCCTTGGTAAAGTTTGCAATATCCCCTTATCCAATTGCCTATACATAAACCTACCATTCACAGTTGTATTACATATAGAGAACACATCAACAAGATACCATTGTAAATATACTTCTATAGAAGGATACTGGGTTATGCTTGTAGAGAAGTCTCCATGCTACTAACTTGCATGAATTTTGAGACTCAATATCATCATTTGGTTTGAAATTCTCTTTATCTTCTATGTGAACTAGAAGAACAAATCATTGTCCACTTGAATGTTGTAGTAGTTTCCTCATTGAGAGAGAGAGAGAGAGAGAGAGAGAGAGAGAGAGAGATTATTATTATCTCTCTAAGGGAATGTGATTTTTTTTTTGTCGAACAGGGGTTGCTAGCAACCCTTTCTGAGAGAGAGAGAGAGAGAGAGAGCTTTGAATCACAACTCCCCTACATCATCTCTCTAAGGGGACATGAAATTTTTTGTTGCCAGATAGGGGCTACCGGCAACCCCTTCTCGGTGAAAAAAATTCAAAAGTTGCCTTCATCTCTCTAAGGGGACTTATGAATTTTTTTTTGGCTAGGAAGGTTATTGATAGCTTCATGTTTAGTGATTTTTTTTATAGAGAGGACTTGTGAAAAATAAATTCATCGAGAAAGGGCTGCCAGTAATCCCCTGTTCGGAAGAAAAAATTTCCTTAAGTCCCATCAAAGAAATGATGGAGAGTTGAAAAAAAAATTCATCTCAAAAAGGAGTTGTAAACAATCCTCTTCTCGACAAGTTGCTGGCAACCCCTTTATTAACCCAAAAAAAAGTCAAAGCAAGTCACATAATCTCTCTCTCTCTCTCTCTCTCTCTATATATATATATATATATATATATATATATATATATATATATATATATATATATATATATATATATATATATCTATCTATCTATTTAGTAAGCTGATCTAACGCCATATTGAGTCTTAGAGCATGGATTTTTTTAGAGAGCTATAGAGAAGGCTAGGGTAAAGTGCCATTTCCTTAAGTTTCAACCCCATCAGTAAATTGCCAACCACCAATTCTATAGATTAGGACACGATGGGTTATTGCAAAGATGTGTGTGTGAGCATGAATTATTGCATGATGTGCTTGCCGAAGCACATGGTGGAATTGCTAGAGAACACTTCAATGGAGACACTATAGCATGCAAGGTACTACAATCTTAGATGTGATGATCCACCCTATTCTATGATGCTGCTAAGTTCGTGAAGCATTGTGATGAATGTCAAAGGAGTAAAGTACCCATTGTAAGGACAAGATGGAGTTGACTCCAATAATAGCACAAAAGCCCAAGCTTGGGCCATTAGGAAGAATGATGCTAGGACCACAACTAAGTTCCTTTGGAAGATCTCACAATTCGGGGCTATTCCAGATCCTAAAGTGAGGTTGCAAGCAAAGATTATCCATGCATTGTTCTCTAGTCAAAGATACAATGCCTTAACGAGCAGAATTGGAGTGCCCTTGCTAGAGAGCCTTGTAGCCAAGTCCCTGGATGAAGTGAATTGGAATGGCTATGTGTGAAAAACCATTGAAGCTTTGGCAAAGGCAGTAGCCATAGGGACAAAACCGTCAAGCGGGGAGTCTCCGACTTCCACACATCAGGGATGGCAAGGAAGAAATCATCATCAAAATTATCAATTATAGGGTTTGGCAAGTAGCTAACCACTGTAATCCAAGAGACTGTGGCAGAAGGTGAAGAAGAAGTAGGGGAGACAACTGAAAGATTACCACCCCAGGAGCAAGAGCAATCAAGTGAAAGGATAGTGAATGAGGGGCCAGAGAACTGGAGATACCATTTGGCTAAGGAGGCCAAAGAAGACTACTCCTCAAAAGCAGTGGCAAGAGACCAGGGAGAGAATGAACAAGGAAGAAAAGGTTGAATTGCAAAGAGTGCAGGCAAAGTCAAGGAGGTCTCAAGAAGAGAGAAGGAGAAAAGCAAAAGTGGAGTTAGAAGAGCTACATAAAAAGAAAGAGGAAGATTTGTCTCAAGCCATCCGTATGTCAATGGAGTAGCCTTCCGAGAAAAAGGAGTTAGCTGTTATGAGTCCACTAAGGGAAGAAGGCCCTAGCACTAGCACAAAAGTACTAGAAATCAAACCACCACCGATGGTAGAAGGCAAAGGAAAAGACTCTTGTATCCAATCCTCTCTACTCTTGTGCCCCAACCTATAACTACCACAACCACCCAAGGCATCACTAGCATGGTGGATGCAAACAACCTCATGGCCTGGGTACAATACCTAGTGAATAAGGTGCAAGAAATAACCCTAGATTCTAGTGGAGGAGCTCCGACGGTTAGAACGAAGAGATCAACAACACAGCTACAGATGCTGAATCTATGTAAGACCCCAAGAAGCAAAGAATAGAGGCATCAACAATGACCATACCTATAGCACTACCACCGTCCATGGGCTACGACGAGTACACCAAAGAGCTTCTCGCATAACTAGATAGAGCAAAGGCAGAGAAGAAGATAGTTGTAGCTGAATTGGCTTATGCAATAAATTATGGAGTGCATGTGTGTATCTCTCTCTCTCTCTCTCTCTCTCTCTCTCTCTCTCTCTCTCTAGAGTCATTAGGACTCAATAGAGTCAAGAAAGAAGAGAATATATATATATATATATATATATATATATATATGAGAGAGAGAAGAGGAGAAGAAAGTTTTAAAATAACATTTGATGAGAGAGAAGAGATAAAAAAATAATTACTAGCTAGGAAGATCAAATTATGTGTATATTTATGATATGTTTTAATGTGAGGCATAGTAAATTGAGACTTTTTGAATGAACTATATTGAAAAGTTTGGACCTTATGAACAAAAAACAGTCCTCTCTTTTGGAAAATATTTTTCTCCTAACATAGAAAACTAATAATTAACATAACATACAATGGCTATTGTCTTTTGCACTGTGTATTTGGAAAAATAAAGACCTTATCAAAGATTTAAAAAAGTTTTATACTATTGAAATTATAATCAAAATGTGACTTTTTAGTCTAATTTTACTTGGGCTAAAAACTTTTAAATAGAGGAATTTGATCTAAGTTAGAGAGAGAGAGAGAGAGAGAGAGAGAGAGAGAGAGAGAGAGAGAGAGAGAGAGAATGTGTATGCATATTTTGATAAAGGTCCAAAGTTATTAATGTAAGAGAAGCCCAAACGTAGTATTATATTATTAAAGGAGAGAGCATGCTATAATTATTTTAAGCCACGCACAGAGAGAGAGAGAGAGAGAGTGTGTGTGTGTGTGTGTGAGAGTTGAAGATCCAAAGTTATTAATGTACAAGAAAGGCCCAAATGTAGTATTGTAAGAGAAAGTTAAAAGAATTTTTTGGAGCCACACATACACACACACACACACACACACACACACAGAGTGAGTGAGTGAGTGAGTGAGAGTGAGAGTGAGAGTGAGTGAGTGAGAGTGAGTGAGTGAGTTGAAGATCCAAAGTTATTAATGTATAGGAAAGGCCCAAATGTAGTATTGTAAGAGAAAGTTAAAAGAATTTTTTGGAGCCACACACACAGAGTGTGTGTGTGTGTGTGTGTTGATAAAGATCCAAAGCTATTAATATAGGAGAAGTTCAAAGGTAGTATTGTGATGCTATATGAGAGAGTTGCTAGAATTTTTTTAAGCCACATGGGTGAGAGAGAGAGAGAGAGAGAGAGAGAGAGAGAGAGAGAGAGTGTGTGTGTGTGTGTGTAGGTGTGTAAAGATCCAAGGCTATTAATGTAGGAGAGGGTCTAAGATAGTATTTGAAGCCAAAGAAGGGGGCGCTTCTTTGGCTTCAAATTTTCTAGCACTCTCTCCTGCAATACTACAATACTACTTTTGGGCCCCTCCTACATTAATTTGAAAAAGGTACCCCTCTTTCCAAACTACTTTTCACATTTCTTTCTCTTCTCTCTTATCAATGATTTTTAAAAAGACACATCTTTCTTGTCTCTCATCAATAATTATTTTTATCTCCTCTCTCTCTCTCTCTCATCCAAAAGTTATTTTTATCTCTCTCTCCTCCCTCTCTTCTTCATTCAGTCCTAAAACCCTTCCATTGAAATTCCTTACATTCAAAGTATCTAGAATATATTTTTTATTTTAAAGACTAGGAAAACCATTGATGAATTACTTAGTTAAGGTGGATTAGAGTTTATATGAGCAATAATATTTAAAGCTATGTCTTTAGTTCTCTAATATACACTAGATAAACCTATCTCTCTATGTGTATGTGTGTGTGCATGCATGCACGCATGTATATGTGTGTGTCTCATTAAGAACTTGTTTCTATCTCCCTCATTAATATATATACATATGTATGTGTGCATGTATTTATGTGTGTATATTAGAAATCATAACACGTGCACATACACATATACATACATATGATTAGTTCAAAGAAGTATAACTATATTTTATAAACTATGAACATTAATATTTCAACAACATGATGTCAACTTAGCAAAGACATGCACAATGAGAGACCAAGATGATGCTCTCTCTCTCTCTCTCTCTCTCTCTCTCTCTCTCTCTCTCTCTCTCTCTCTCTCTCTCTCTCTCTCTCTCTCTCTCATTAGGCATATAAACTGAGCATCGAATTTATACTTATTTTCACCAATCAATATCCCTTCTTGCCACCATAATAAATAATCCAAAAATTTGCAAGCTTTAATAATGAGTTTTATTTTTTAACTAACGTTTAATAAGGTTGCTAGAGACATGTATAAAGAAAAATGTTTAGTGAGTATTTAGAATGGATGCAAATGAAGATATGTTTATACATCAATCCATGCTTACTGAAGAGAACTTACATCTTATATTTGGAAAGAGATGAACTTTTCCAATGTCATCCATAGTGTGACCAACAAAGCAAAGACTTTGCTAATTATTAGAGTAAGTGTATTTTATTTTGTTGAGAAAATACAAACATATCTCGCTTTGGTTAGCTATGATTAAATTTATGATAATCTTTTACTGCCATTATCTATCAATTTATGAAAGAATAGAACAATTACTAGAGGTCAACATAATATGAATCTAGATCCAGATTGCTTGCAGAAATTGTTTTGTATTGTAAATATGAGAGAGAGAGAGAGAGAGAGAACTATTTACAAGTAAAAAATAAACTATTTGCTACAACACGTCTTAATCCAGTGTAAAACAAGTTCTATCAAACCTAGAGTACTCGCATAAATACTTTTGTATTGCAAACGAGAGAGAGAGAGAGAGAGAGAGAGAGAGAGAGAGAGCGAGCTATATATCGGTAAAGAGAGAATTGTTTGTTCGAACACATGTCACAATCCAATAATGTAATACAAGTTCTATCGATTTGGAGTGCTTGCACAAATGTTCCTATATTGCAAACATGAGAGAGAGAGAGAGAGAGAGAGAGAGAGAGAGAGAGAGAGAGAGAGAGAGAGAGAGAGAGAGAGAGAGAGAACTATTTGTTGACACACCTTTCATAATATAATATAATATAGATTCTATCAATCCATAGTACTAGCACAAATTATTTTTGGGTTGCAAATGAGAGAGAAAGGGAGGGAGGGAGGTACTGGTGATGGTGAGATTGGTGACATAATTTGAGAGAGAGAGAGAGAGAGAGAGAGAGAGAGAGAGAGAGAGAGAGAGAGAGAGAGACTAAGAATGTGCATTGCATGATAGGAGAGAAAGAGAGAGAGAGAGACAAAGAGAATAAACTACTTACATGTAGAGAGAGCGAGAGAGAGAGAGAGAGTGTGTGTGTATGAGTGAGTGAGTGAAGGTGGTGGCAAAGGTAGTGATGGTGGTAGAGCTAGCGACGGTAGTAGTGGTGGTGATGGTGGTAGTAGCAGCGACGGCGGCGATGGTGATGGTGATGGTGATGGTGGTGGTGGAAATGAAAGTGGAGGTGGATACATCTAAGGCTTGAATAAGTAAACTATGTGGAATAAGAATAGAGGGGTTGCCAAAAAAAGCTCGCTCAAAAAACTCGCTTCTTACCCTTCCCCTATTGATGATGTATAGAGCTTCTACTTTGCTAAAACATGGTATAAGCATGGCATAAAAGGTCTATCACACACTATATAAAAAGTACAAGTTATTCTAGAATTTTCTATTCATTGTGATGTATGCCTTTATAGCATATCTTTGAGCTGCATGGGTGGTACTTTGCAGAAAAGGAAACCATCGAAATTTGTTCCACACAAGGGATGGAATATTCATATTGGCTATTGTGGTGCATACCAAAGAAAAATTGATCAATATGGAGGGGTAAATGCTAGCAATCCAATGATCTAATTGCTATTTTGGTGGTACAAGATCATAGTAGCTAATAAAGCTTAAATATCATATAAGAGGGCAAATGAGAACACTTATGAATTGGGTATAGACATGATCAAATCATGTTATGTCACTAAAACAGTGTGTTTTTCTATATTAAGTGCCAAAGAAAACCATATCAAGTGGTTAAAAACAAGGCTTTAAGAAGGTAACATATGAGTTTGAAAAGAGCTAAGATAGTAAAATTAAAAATGTGTTTCATATGAATGCAATTTAGTATTTAAGAGAGAAGCAAAAAGTGTGTGTTTATCATTAGGGCCAAAATTGTTTCCAAAAAGGCACTTGTAAGAAAATGAATAAGTTGTTAATTAAAAGATATCTTAGAGTAATAAACCCTCAAAATTTGGTTGTTCAGATATGATTAATAAGATATATGGTTCATTAAAGAGGTTGGCCATTAAATACCTCTATTCTTTAATTCATGTCAGGGGTCACCTTTTCAATTGTTTTTCTCTTGAAACTTGTGAAATTTCGCATAGCTCAAAATTTAGGACCAAAACACATTCATCCATTCTTTCAAGTTCATTTCATGTGCCATTCTCTGTTTTGCACTTTTCTTCTCTATGATATTATCACTTGGTTGATTGTATTTTGCTAAAATATCTAACAATATCTCAAGTAACACAAGTACAAGTGCATGTAAATATAAACTTACTATCCAAATCTATCCAATCTATTCATCTTAGAGAAGTATACATCATCAAGCATTGTTGGACAAAGGTGAGGCCTACTATAATATGACTAGAAGAAAAGAAGTATATAGATTTGTGGGTGGATGGAAATATTTGAAGACTCTTCAACAAGTAAGCCTCCTCATTTTTTCAATGGCTTTGTAAGATATGTTGGAGATGGTTCTAATGGAATGCTTGGGTATTGCATGTGGTTACGTTTTGCATCTTTTGTATATATGAGATGGATGCTTAAAATGAGAGAAATATTAACAACTACACAAAAAAACTTTTTTTGAGCTAATGAACACAATTGATGTTTTGGAAAATACTAACAAGTCCTTGGAAGAAAAAATATAACACTTAAAGAAAACTCCAATAGGATTTAAAGAGAGAAAAAGTCTACTAACAAATATAATTGACTTGTGTAAGCTGGTTCAAAAAAGGAGACTAAATCTTGCAAAGAGATTTGTCTCTAGTATATTAGGCATTGATATCGAAGAGAACGAGGAGAGAATCAAGATTTTAAATAAACTATGAATATATTTTTTAAAAAAGGATTTGAGAGATCACACTTGTGACACTATATGTATTAGCAGTAGATGTTATCATGCTCCATCTAAATTGTGGTTTGAAAATCTTAGATATCATAGAATAAGTGCATTTGGTCTACCTCGACCTCTTACAATTTTAGTTGTTAAGACATCCATGAATAGTAGGATTTCAAATCTTTTTGGAGAGTATATTCGTATTGAAATGTATATCCCCTATTGAAAATAGAAAAAAAGCCATCTTTGGATACAACACATTTAATGATATTTGGGTTAAACTTAAAAGAGTGTAAATTGCAAAGGTCCATATGTATAAACTTGTTGTATAAGAATTTGCTAGTATTTTAAAGTTTGTGCTAAATCTGAATAAAGTGTAAATTCAAAAAGAACAAAAGATCAAAAGAATCAGCATTTGTATCATGAATAAGGCATTATAATACAATAACAGCAGGGGACATGCACAATATCCTAAGATTTAGTTTGAGATGAAGATCTTGTGGATTGATGCAATTGAGGTACTAGTTGAAAGTCATTAAACCTTGAAACGGTCATTCTCTCATACAAGTATTCTTGATGTTATTAAGTCTCAAGGTGAAGGAGAAACATTAATGGGTAATGGGGTTGGTAGTTTTAATGTAGAATGGCATATCAATACAAACTTAAAGACGATCAAATGTATACTTGGGATGTGCAATGGGGTTGATACAAAATACCTTTGTATGTATTGTATGGAAAGCATGGGGTCTAAATATTGGAGTAATTTATGACCAATGAGAAGAGTCCCAACTAGAGAATCTATAGATTTAAGAAAAGTAAAAAATGAGGAGGTATATGGGGTCCTATTCTTCCAATCTCGTTTAGGAATGTTCATAATTTTACTTTGCATGTAGAGACTAGAATAATTGATAAGCTTCTCAAATTGCATTTTGATTATGCATATTCAATTAAGCCAATATCCTTGTCGGATGAGTATATTTATAAATGTGAGATATTATTCTCAAGAACGGGGTTTCATGGGAGACAAGTTTACTTAAGAAAATACCCAATAGCTTTAAGAAAAACAAGAGATGTATTAGCAAATATCTCTATGGGGGGTGCAAAAACTAGAAGATTTCTCAAAAATCACAATGGAAAACAAGTAAACATGGTATGGAAGTGTTGAAGAGAGTTGTGTGAGAACATAACAAATGTGACTAGCATATCTTGAGTTGCATTTTTGTGAATGGAGAATTGGAGACATCTTGATATCATTTTGAAAGTGCTTAGGCAACAACAAACATCATTCGAGTATCCAAAAGAGTACAAATCTTCAATTATAAATCTTATTTAGGCAATAAAGGAAGTATGGGGAGAAAATGATATTACTTTGTATTTGGTCAAATAGAGAAATAATTTAATCCTTACATTTTTTAATAAAAGATCAAATGATATAAACTAACTCTTGCTTCTTATATGATACAACACATTCTTCTAATTCATGGGCATTATTTTGTGGAATAGCATGGGCATTTATCAACTTATAGTAGCCAAGGAAGGAAAAAATCCCACTATCAAGTACGTAGATATTGGCCTAGTTGGAGAGAGAGAAAATCAGTCTTTCTCTCTCCTCCCTCTCTCTCCTCTAAGGGCTGGTGCATGCGGGAAGAAGAAAGAAGAAGAAGGAATGGCGGATGCTCGTCCGGGCAAAGATCGGATTGCTCCGTGGATGAAGAGGGGCTGGAGACGGCAATGCGGGGTCATGCTGAGCATTAAATGCATGCTGGAAATCAGTCCCATACTCAAGACCAAGAAACCGAGATCTAAAAATAAGCGGTAATGCTATTTTTATAAAGAAAAATGATATTTTTATGCTATTTGTTTTATGAAACCTTGTTCATATGGGATGAAAGTTCATTATAATATTGTTTGCCATGAGTTTCAAATGTTTGCAACCTGAAAATCAGAAAATATAAGGCTACATGGCCGGAATTAGTGTTAAAATACATGAAAAACACGCGTTTTAAGGGTAAATTTGGATTTTTTGCTATATAAATGAGACATATGATATGTCACACCAACTAAATCTGATTTTTTTTCTGTCAATGAACCTAAGGGTCACAGCCCACAATCAATTTTCATTTTCAGTCATTATTTATTAAAGAAAAATAGAGAAAATATCCAAAAAATGAGAAAAATGGGTTTAAAATTAGGAAAAAATGAAAAATGGGCTGAGGAAAATTAGGGAAAATTATATCTATGTTTGTGCAATGTATAACGGTGGCAAAGCACGAGGTTGGCCTCGGTTTGTCCCGGTTTCTATGTTTTGTGCGTATTTATCGTTTTTTTTTAAAGGAGGGAAATGCATAGAAACCCTATCTAACCGATCAATGATGCAAAATACTAAGAGTTGGATGAAAAGGGGCTGAAACATTGAAAGATAATAAAAGATTTGATTTATGCATTACACTTGGCAAATAGGAAACAGTTTAAATAAAAAGGATGGTAGCATGAGCATATGGCTCGGTGCCTCCTTTCAATGCAGCATGCACTAGTAAAATTCATGGAAAGAATGCTTTATGCATTATGCACGATGCTGATTTTTCTTTTGTCTGAGCACATAGCCATACACAATTTTCATTAAGCATAATAATTAAAAGGTATCAGAAAAAACCTCCTGGATGCATGGCACTTGTCTTTCTTAGGTTGTGACCAACGATGAGCATGAGAGGATATCCTAAGCTGTAGGTTAGTCGTTGTGTCCTAAGGGGAAAGTGTAGTGAGGAATGGTACATCCTGGAACGTAAAATATTGGTACCTTGAGAGGAGTTTGTGCTCGTTTGTGTTATATGTTTAGCAGCGCATCAAAGGGCCAATCCCTGCGATGTAGGAGAGCTGCAGTGGGGCTCAGACTATTAGTCGATGGAGTGCCTCCATATGTGTGTGATCGTGGCATTGCCAATGTGTAAGGGTTCTCCCTTTGAGGAGTTTTAGGAAAACGTTGGACTATAAACTATAAACGTAAGAATTAAGTTTTAGGGCAGTTTGTCCTTTAGCATTAGATTGACGCTCCTAGTCCGCGAGGCCATGAGGTTTGTGTGTCATGAGCATGAGGTCCGGCTAGTGCTATAGCCAGTGCCGGCCCATTTCAGGTCCCATCAGTGGTGCGTTTGCCGAGAGCCACTTATAAGTGGTGGTTTTCGGATCTCGGGTTTCTAGGGACCAAAAGAAAGTTGGTTTATGTCCTCTGACAAGGACCGTCAAGCCAAAATCCAGAAAGCAGAACGTGCTGAGAGGGCTAGACGGCGGTTAGAGATCGCAAGCCGTTATTCTCCTCAAAGGAGTAGCCCAGTATGTATAAGAAGCAGTGGTCTTAGTCACCCAACTACTCCACATAGTTTGTTAGGTGCAGGAGAAAGCGTAAGTTCTTCCTCTCCTCCACCAAGTCTACACACTTCAAGTGGGGGGGTGAATTCACCCATTCAAGCTCCTATTGCTAATCTGATTGTCGCCATGGCACAGCCTATTGCGATTCCTGCAGGGACGCCGGACTTACTAGCCTTAGGAGTTTCCTTGCCCATTTTTAATGGGTTAGCGGAAGAGGATACAGAATTTCACATTTGTGAATTTCAAAGATTGATGTTCAATTATCGCATCCAAGAGGAGGGACATCTCATGATGTTCTTCAATATGACGTTAAAAGGAAGAGTTGCGGTATGGTATCACAGCATAGAGTCTGGGACCATAACCACCATTGATCAATTCTATGCAGCTTTTCGAGCGGAATATGCGCCTGAAAGAGGTGGCCAATATTGGTTGCGGGTCTTGAATGTAACACGTCAAGATCCTCATGAGAATGTGAAAGCATATGCCAAGAAGTTGAAGAAAGTATTTCGTAAGTTGCAAACTTACATTCCCATTCCGCCGGCTGCCCAATTGCAATACTTTTTGCATGGGTTGGATTTTAATATCCAAGTACAATTGAGTAGTGTGGCCTTGGCAGACATAGACACCGCTATTACGCGGGCAGAGGGAGTAGAAGCACGATTACAAACAGCCTACTCCTCTCGAATGAATGTTAATGGGGGTTTAGTACCTAGCGGCAATCCAGCATTGACGAATGGAAGTCAAGGGATGCCTATGACTAACCCTAATGGGAGAGGGAGCGTGGTTCAGAATGTACCTTTGCTGCCAGCTCCTGCCAGTGTGACTATGCCTATGACAAGTCAGTTGGCTCCACCAAATGTTGGAGACCAAGTTTCGAATTCTAACGTTGTTCCTGTGGGTCAACAGCCAATGCCAAATCAGATTGTTAGGCCAATGGAACGATGGGTCGACGATTGAGGCTATGAGTCGAGTGCATCCAATGTCCTTGGCGAAGTCAAGGATATGATGAAGCATTATACTGATATGATTTCTGAACATTATCGACAAATAGCTGTCGACGTTAATTTCTTGAAGAAGCAACAAAATTTGATAGGGAGTCGATGCCCTGAAGAGGATGGACCCTCTAGATTCAGTTGTAAGTGGTGTGGTGGACAACACTTCCCCAGAAACTGTCCAAATGTGAAATGTGACATTTGTGGGAAGTCAGGCCATTTAGCTGCTACCTGTTGGAGTAAGATTAGTTCTCTCCAACAAGGGAGTAAACAGCCGGGCCCAGTGAATCATAGAGCGCAAGGGAATAACTTGCAGCAGAATGATACACCGAGACAAATATTGCAGAGGGGAAAAACAACTATAGAAGAGTTGCCACAAGGCAATGGAGTCAGCCTTATTGAGGCTATACGAGTCAATAATATTGAAACCTCTAACTTAAGAGCCGTGACAACAGGCCAAAAGGCTAAAGAGGTTGACAAAGATAAGGAAAAACCGGTTGACCCAAACCCTAAACAAGGGGATAAGGGGACGCAAGTCCAAAATCCTAAACAAGGGGATAAGGGGACGCAAGTCCAAAATCCTAGCATAGAAGGGGGACCGCTAAGGCCGGTTGACAGAAAAGGCGACCCTAAGAAGGATGAGGAAGTGCTAAGAAAGAAGGCAAGAGCCAAGAAAGAAGCACCAAAACCGGTCCCAAGACCAAAAGAGAGGATGGTTTGGCGAGAAAAGAGAGCTTTGGCTACTTATCATGACTTTGATTTAGCAAGTTCTCTTTGTGAAGTTAAACCAAATGTGAACCTCTTGCAATTGATCAAATTATCTCCAGGAGTACGCAAGGAATTTAAGAAGATCCTGCGTATTGGGTATATTGTAGAACCCTTGGGCATAGCACGAGTAGGGGAAGATTGGTTTGACCATGTTGAAAAGAACTGCCCTAGGGTCCCAGCTTATGTGGATGGAATATTAGTGGAACATGCCATTGTAGACACTGGATCCTCTGTCAATATCATGAGTTCAGAGTTGATGGAGAGGTTGGGTCTAGGCATCCAGAAAGACAGCTCCACCCTTCTGAGAATGGCTGATGATAGTCTAAGACAACCAGAAGGTTGCGTTACTAAGGTCCATGTTACAGTTGCAAGTGTAGAATGTTTCTTGGACTTTAGGGTGATAAGATTTGCAGGACGTCCTAGCTATCGGGTTTTGCTAGGTAGGCCTTAGATCTTACGAACAGATTGTCAAGTCGATATACCCGTCGGTCGAGTGGTTCTAGGTCGAGGTGCTAATCGAGTAATAGTTTATGCTTATCTTGAGTCTCCTCAAAGTGAGAGAGCTCCTTTATCTTCTAGTGAATTATAAACAGCAGATGATCCATCTGGTAGTGAGACATCATCCAGTGATGAATCTAAAGAGGGATTCACTACAGAGGATATCTATCAGATAACTCTAAATGAGCTGATAGAACCGCAAGATAGGATAAGAGATGCGGATGTGATTGAGTTAGACCTTGGCACGCCGAATGATTCGCGGCCAATTAAATTAGGTTCCATGCTCAGTTCAGCAGAAAGGGAGAAGTATGTGTCCTTGATTCAAGAATTCTGCGATATCTTTGCTTGGAGTTATGATGACTTGAGAGGCATTCCTCCCAGCCTAGCTGTTCATACTATTCCTGTAAAAGATGGCAGTCGTCCTGTGCGTCAGAAGGTAAGGCGTATGCCTTTTGAACTGAGGGACGGGCTGTTTGAGGAGTTACAGAAGCTAAGGAAAGCTGGTTTAATCTTTCCTGTACAACACACAGAATGGTGTTCACCAGTTGTTATCAGGAAGAAGAAAATTAACTAGATCCGATTATGTGTGGATTTTAGAGAGCTGAATAAGCAGACATTTAAGGATTACTACCCGTTGCCATTTATTGACCAGATCTTGGATCAATTAGTAGGTAGGGAAATATATTCATTCATGGATTGCTTTGCAAGATATAACCAGATGGCAATTGCAGAAGAGGACAAGTTGAAAACGACTTTCATTACTGTCTTTGGCACTTTTGCGTACCATGTGATGGCCTTTGGTTTGTGCAATGCGCCTGGATCGTGGCAATAAACAGCAGACAAGACCTTTGGTGACATCTTCCCAGATGAGTTGAAAGTATTTATTGATGACCTGGGGATAGCCACTATAAGGGAAAGGATGTTGATTATTTTGAGAAAGTGCTTTGAGCACTGCAGACAATTTTGTATCGCTCTTAACCCACGGAAGTGTGTCTTTGGAGTACCTTATGGGCTATTGCTAGGCCATGTGGTCAGTTCAATAGGGATAGCAAAACTGACCCTGAAAAGATCAAGGTTATAGTTGTTATGAGTCCAACACACACTCCAAAAGAGGTTCATAGCTTTCTATCATCGATAGGGTACTATCGGAGATTTATAAATGCCTTGGCAGAAAGAACGTTGCCATTAACGAATTTATTATCCTTTAGTTATTCATTTGAATGGAGCGACCCTTGTAAGGTAGCTTTTGAGGATGTGAAACAGGAGCTAGTAAAAGCACCTGTTTTGAAAGCACCTAAAAGGGGCGAGGTGTTCTATATATTTTCAGCAGCCACCATGCATAGTATCAGCACTGCTATTTAGCCCAAATCTGGGAGGAAAAGTGGTATCATCCGATAGCTTTTGCTAGTCAGAAATTGGGCATTTCAGAGATCAATTATACCTACATGGAGAAGTTGTGTCTTGTGATGGTCTTTGGGACTAAGAAATTCAAGCACTACATCCTCTATGAAAAGGTAGTGTTCTATACAAAGGCGAAGGGGCTTAGATTGCTTATGAACAAGCTGCAGCCGCCTGATCGTTTGGCAAAGTGGTTAATCACTTTGCAGGAGTTCGATTATGAGATTAAGAGTAAGCCACCAAGGTTGCAGGGTATTGTGGAATGCCTTGTGGATTTCGGGGAGCCGAAAGAGACTTTGGCTGAAGGTAGTGATATTGAGGAAATGTTTAAAATTGATACATTTTCTATCCCATCTTGGTATGCTGCTATTACGCATTATCTATCAACGGGAGAGACGGGAGCTGGTTTATCAAAGTCTGAAAAGAGAAAAATCAAACAGCAAGCTTTGAAGTTTTCCTTGATCGCAGGGACGCTATATCGGTAGGGTGTTGATGATATCTATCGCCGATGTGTGATGCCTGAAGAGGTTTCTTTTATTTTAGAAGAGTGCCATGACTCTGCATGTGGAGGGCACTTCGCAGGACGGTTGACGGCGCAGAAAGCTTTAAGAGCTGGATATTGGTGGCTGTCCATCTTCCAAGATTCTTTTGAGTATGTTAAGAGATGTGATACCTGTCAAAGACATGACAGTAGAGAGAATAGGAAATGTCACTTACGCCCATCATGGTTGTCCTTCCATTTGAGAAGTGGGGCATTGATTTTGTGGGTCCTATTACCCTGTCGTCTACTACCCAAAAGAGGTATATTCTAGTGGCCACACTGATTATTTCACAAAATGGTCAGAAGCGCGGGCGACGAGGCAGGACAATGCAAAAGAGACTGCAAGTTTCCTTTTAGAGCAGATTATCTGCCGTTTCGGTCTACCGAAAGAATTAGTGTCAGATCGTGGAACCCATTTTTTGAACAAAGTGATCAAAAGCTTGGCTGAGGCTTGGCAAATCAAGCATAATAAAACGACTCCTTATAATCCGCAAGCAAATGGGTAAGTTGAAAGTACTAATAAGCAGCTTGTGGGGATCTTGTCTAAAATAGTCTTTGAGAAGAAACGAGACTGGGACAGGAAGTTGTATGTGGCAGTATGGGCGTACAATACAACGTTCAAGTGAGCTACCGGCCCTACTCCATTTAAATTGGTTTATGGGGAAGAGTGTGTGTTACCCCTCGAGATCGAGTTGCCAACCATACGGTCTGCAATTAACCATTCTTTGGGAGATAAGGATTCCCTTTTTGAACATTTTACAACCTTAGCCCACCTGGATGAGCTGAAGTTGCAGAGCTTATTACACCAGGAGGTGGCTAAACGTCGGATGAAGTAGTTGCATGACCTTAGGGCGAAGAAATATACCTTTAAAAAAGGGCAATCAGTCCTCTACTATGATGCGCGTAGGGAGTTGTTTCCAGGGAAGCTGGAACCTAAATGGGATGGACCCTACAAGATTGTTAGGTTAGGGAAAAATAGGTCTACAGCCCTATTAGCCGATCTACAGGGAGTAGAGTTTAAAAATAATGTTAATCTTTGTAAGATTAAACCTTATTATTTCTAAGTATGCTAATACACAGAAAAAATATTCAACATCAAAGGTGGCGGCTCGACCTAGGACAATTTTAAGCGTCAAGTGCTTTAAAGACGCCCGTGCGACACTTTCGGATTTTTAGTAATTTTTCCATGTGCCTGTGCGAGTCAGGGAAGCTGCCGGCCAGTCTAGGATGCCGGATGCTGGTGCATGCGGGAAGAAGAAAGAAGAAGAAGGAATGCCGGATGCTCGTCTGGGCAAAGATCGGATTGCTCCATGGATGAAGAGGGGCTGGAGACGGCAATGCGGGGTCATGCTGAGCATTAAATGCATGTTGGAAATCAGTCCCATACTCAAGACCAAGAAACCGAGATCTGAAAATAAGCGGTAATGCTATTTTTATAAAGAAAAATGATCTTTTTATGCTATTTGTTTTATGAAACCTTGTTCATATGGGATGAAAGCTCATTATAATATTTTTTGCCATGAGTTTCAACTGTTTGCAACCTGAAAATCAGAAAATATAAGGCTACATGGCCAGAATTAGTGTTAAAATACATGAAAAACACGCGTTTTAAGGGTAAATTTGGATTTTTTGCTATATAAATGAGAAATATGATATGTCACACCAACTAAATCTGAGTTTTTTCTATCACAATGAACCTAAGGGCCACAGCCCACAATCAATTTTCATTTTCAGTCATTATTTATTAAAGAAAAATAAAAAAATACCCAAAAAAAGGAAAAAATGGGTTTAAAATTAGGAAAAAATGGAAAATGGACTGAGGAAAATTATATCTATGTTTGTGCAATGTATAATGGTGGAAAAGCATGAGGTTGGCCTCAGTTTGTCCCCGTTTCTATGTTTTGTGCGTATTTATCGTTTTTTTTTAAAGGAGGGAAATGCATAGAAACCCTATCTAACCGATCAATGATGCAAAATACTAAGAGTTGGATGAAAAGGGGCTGAAACATTGAAAGAAGAAGAAAATATTTGATTTATGCATTACACTTGGCAAATAGGAAACGGTTTAAATAAAGAGGATGGTAGCATGAGCATATGGCTCGGTGCCTCCTTTCAACGCAGCACGCACTAGTAAAATTCATGGAAAGAATGCTTTATGCATTATGCACGATGCTGATTTTTCTTTTGTCTGAGCACATAGCCATACATAATTTGCATTAAGCATAATAATTAAAAGGTATCAGAAAAAACCTCCTGGATGCATGGCACTTGTCTTTCTTAGGTTGTGACCAACGATGAGCATGAGAGGATATCCTAAGCTGTAGGTTAGTCGTTGGGTCCTAAGGGGAAAGTGTAGTGAGGAATGGTACATCGTGGAACGTAAAATATTGGTACCTTGAGAGGAGTTTGTGCTCGTTTGTGTTATATGTTTAGCAGTGCATCAAAGGGCCAATCCCTGCGATGTAGGAGAGCTGCAGTGGGGCTCTGACTATTAGTCGGTGGAGTGCCGCCATATGTGTGTGATCGTGGCATTGCCAATGTGTAATGGTTCTCCCTTTGAGGAATTTTAGGGAAACATTAGACTATAAACTATAAACGTAGGAATTAAGCTTTAGGGCAGTTTGTCCTTTAGCATTAGATTGACGCTCCTGGTCCGCGAGGCCGTAAGGGTGTTTGTGTGTCATGAGCATGAGGTCCGGCTAGTGCTATAGCCAGTGCCGGCCCATTTCAAGTTCCATAAAAAATGTAAAATATCTATAGATACTTATGAAAAAAAAATAAAGTATTATCGTTTTATTTTCATCATTCCTTAGGTTACTTAGATTCCATAAGTTAATTGATGATATTTTCTTAATGTCTTTGAAATCCTTTATATACTCTAACTCTTCTCTCTCAAATTTGGAAATTCCAAGTCTTTCTTGAAGCTTGTCAAACTCCTTATCAGTAGCCCGCAATACCTTCTCAATGTCTTTTTCTTTGGTCAAACACATAGATAAGGCCTTGGGTGCATTGAAAAACTTGTCATTAGACATTTGTGTATTCAGTAAAAGAAATTCATATTTAAACTTGTGTTCAACATCCATAATTCCATCAACATTTTTAGAAGCTTCTGCAATAACTGCCAAACAATAGTTCTCTCTCAAATTGAAGAGCCTTTGGATATGAGACAATAGCAAGTATTCCTTATTTATTGGAAAGGCCAATAGAAAGGGTACAATAAAGTTGGAAGATGACTAAGATACTTTAGGGACCTCAGCAGTGCTTTCTTTAATGATAGTCTCAGCCTTAAAATGAGCAACATCTAGATTCTTTGCAGTAGATGCCTTCATTTGAGGGTCAACTTGGTCCTCCACATCCTTGTCATCCTCCATGATCTCCTTGAGTGGACAATAGCTAGAGGATTTCACTGTCTCCAATTGCTACTCATCAAATCTGATTGGATACTTCACAAGAGTATACATAATGAATGCAGCAAACTACAACATAAGCCTACATTTCCTTGGGTGGAGAGAGCACACAACATCTAACCCATAAATTTTTTCCAAGGAATGTCTTCCACACTTCTTTATGAATAGTGTCTTCTTTATCAATGACTTGCCAACGGGTATGTGAATAAAATCCTTTGACTCCACTTGCATAATTGGACCTACTAAATTTTCAAACTCTACATAGTCCTCCTTGCAAAGATCTTTGGAATAATTTACTACTTGATCCAAATTCCATTCAGGATTGACAATGTCCTTAGCAATTGGAAAAAATGACAATTCAATTTTACTCCGAATAAGAAAATCCAAAAGCCTCTCAAAGGGTGTAATATCTGTAATTTGAGTGAGGCATGGGGTCCTCAAAGGGGATTTTTCTTTGCTAGGCGGTGTCCTCCTTGAAATCCATGCACTTCCCGTGGAAGTTGGAGCAGTGGCTGAAAGAATATCTAGGACAAGGCCTTTCTTTCTTTTTGCAGACTCCTTGCATGCTGTGGAGTGATAGCTCTTTTCCTTTTAAGACTCACTACCTTGCTAGAAGAAATGGGAAGGGATCTTGACTCCTCAGACATGATTCAAGTTGCAAACTTGACAAGGTATGGAAAACCTTGTGTTGGGATGGAGAACTACAAGTCAAGGGCTATGTCCCAATGCAGTGCAAGACCCAATTAGTGTCTTGGCCATGCTATATGGGAAGTACGGGAGCACATGCCTTGATACAACACGAGAGGAGCGGAGCTGGCCGTGAAAGTAGAAGGCTATGTAGTCACATTGTATTAGAAGGGAAGAGCCACAAAGATGTTAAATGAAAACTAATAAGCTTGAGCACAGAGAGAAAAAAAAAAGCCTCAAGCAAGTCTCTGTATAGGCACTCTCGACACGTGGCAAAAGTCTAGGCATTGGATTGAAATGTTGGACATGTGGTAGAAATATGAGCATTGGACATTACCAGTGGAACTAGCCACTAGAGACCCGAGCTCGTCCAACCAATAGTGGCTTTACACATGATGGCACATTGGGTAGAGATCAAATAATGCATTTTTTTTATTGCAAGGCATCTCATTCACACTTTAGCATTTCCATACGAAGGGATTGAGCACCTTGGCTTTCCTCGAATGCACCTCCATCACCTCGAACCAGATTTTCTCTCAGCGGCGAGTTTCCATATGGTGCAACCAACACTCTTGTACCTCTTTGGAAGCACCCTATCGCACCGGATTTGTCTTCCTCTTCATGAGTTCCTTAAGGGATATGATGGCTCCTCAAAATCACCTTATTGCATCCTATCGGCCTCCATCTCTATGAATTCCCCTATGGCACGACCAACACTCATGCGGCTCCATGAACTCTTGTGGCTTCATAGACTGACACTCTCATGCCTTGTTCCTGGTGACTTCCCTTCCCTTACGGTGCAAAAATTCCTCTTATAACTCCTTGAAATCATGCTATCATGTTGTATGGGCCTCCTTCTTTGCCAGCTCGCTTTCCTACTCATCTTACTTGTGACAATACAATTCTTTAGTGGCAAGGACTGAGAAAATTGCAAATACAATAGCCACAACCACATGTTTCTGATGTTTCTACATGGGAAAATGTTGGCCAAAGCTATCCCATAGTGTTCGATAGTGCCTCAAGAGATTCCTATTCAAACTCCAACACTAAGGCCACATCATCAAATGACACTTAAGCTCCAATTTCTCCTAATCATCAACCTTCGACTCCTCCTATTGTTTAGAGGGAGCATTCACCCCTTCTAGATTCTCCTGAGCATGGTGAACCTTTTGATGCTCCAATCAAGGAGCCTTCCAAATCCACTCTAGTGAAGAGAAAGAGGAAGTCAATGTGGTTTTACATGTAAAGGTGCTTCAAAGAAATTAGGAAAGCCCAAAAGGCAACCAACTATCTTATCCCAAAGTAAAAAATGAAGCCCAACTAATGTGTAATGAAAGAAACTTAGAGAGGAAAGGTCGATGAACTCAAAAAAAATATCAACAAGGCTAATGAAAATACAATGGGTGCTAAGAAGAATATTCAACTGCATCTTGAAAGTTAGAAAATTGATAGTCTTAACTGTATTTCATTTTTAATACATCTTTTGTTAGCTTTTATTAGCTTTATGATATTTGGAATACCAAAATTTATCAAATTCCAAATATTTTGGTTAAAAAAGAGGAGAAATCTAGGAAATGGACTCTACTATCTCCAAAGTAGAGGAGACAAGAATATCATATTCTTGCATGTAGCAAACTCTTATTAGTCCATTTCTTAATCCAATGATTAAAAATAGTACCATTTTTAATGCATTTTGGCTCTAATGGGAATGATTCTTAAAGTTTAAGAACTATAATTATTAGGGTTTCACTATCTCTTGTTGGGTAGAAAAGATGGTTGTGTCTAAGATAGCCATAAAGAAGCTTCCTTTTAGAGCCACATATCTTATTAAGCTCAATGGAGCATTTATGGATCATATGCTCTCTTTGACAATTGTAACTTTGTAGCCTACCAACAATGGACTACCTAAGCCACCTTCCTCAAGCTACCCTAAGAGGGGTCCTCCTTAGCAGTCCTAGAAGAGACAAAAGTGGAGGCTAGGTATAGTGGCCCTAAGAGAAATCGAAAAGTATGAATGTTCTTTTGATCTCATCATTCCAAAAGCTAGCCTCTCAATACTTGTTTGCAATATTTTATAAGACCTCTATGGAATAGAAAAGTAGGAGGTGATTTTTGGCATAGGGTTAGGATAGACCCGATTACTTCACAAAACAATGTCTTCATATTCTTTAGGGGATCGAAGAGGCTTTTTTGGTAGACTTAATGATTGATGCTCAACCTTGTGCAATACATGCAAAGCGCATTACTGTAATCCCCAAGGACTTTAAAATTATAATAAATCTTTAATCAATAAAGGATGCATTCATTGCAATGGAATGAATGTTGTTTGCAATGCTATCTTTTTTGCAATAGTCTTCTCTAGGTGAATAGACACATGACTATGTCACATTACAAAATTGTTGTACTAGCTTAAAAGTATGAATACATTTTTTTCTTTCAGCCTTCACTCTCAAATTTAATGTGCATCTTTGCTATTTTATTTATCTAAACTATATTATTCTTGCTATCTTTACCAATTTAAACAAGAAAAACATGTAAAAAGTTATCATTTCTTGCTACACTTTACTCTTTATGCCTTCGTACAATCTATGTGGTGTAGGATTTCTAAGGATTAGTAGTTGCAATGCTAATTCCTAGATTATTAATCCATCCATATTTTTACGCAGGATAATTTTAAAAGTATCAAACTTCACTGGAATGGGTCGAAAGTTCATTCTTATTCTCATTTTCATAGCTTGATTCCTTTTTTTGCTCTACTCTCACTTCCCCAACTTCTATCTCTTCTACATCTCACCCTCCTTGAGCTTGCATGGCATGCACCAAGCAAGTTGCTCACTATTTATGCAAATGATTACTATGTGTATAGCCCTGCCAAGAGCACAAGGTGGATCATCATTTGGCTAACACAAGTGCTCTTGCCAGTGCATGAACACCGGCACAAAATAAGGGGAGATAGAGACCCAACATTATTGTCTTGCACGAGATATGTGGCATTCATTGTGGCTATGATCTATTTATCCCAAAGGAATCCTTTCAGAAGGAAGTTTGGGAAATTTTCTAGGACATGCAATTGATCGAGTTGGGAAGGTACTAGTGGCAAGTGGCTAATGGCCCATTGCCATATGCAAGTAAACTAGATTAGCCATGGAGACCTTACAAATGGCTACAAAGGGTTTTCTCATCAACCTATTTGATGATACATAGTTGGTGGCTTCCATGCAAAGCACATCACTATCATTTACAAAGATACAAGCTTCCTCAATCGACTTCAACATGGCAAGGGGAATTTCCCATAAGATGATGCCACTTGTGATGCAAAAAAATTTGTATACTATGTGACAATGGAATATTTATATATATGTATTTTGTCTCATGTGGTGTGTACTTAATTCCAATAAATTTGAGTAAATTTGTTTGTTTTGTTTCTTGAAATGCATGGCCATTAACTTATGTTTAATATACTCAAGCATTGCAAGTAGTAGCAGGTGCACATATTGCATATGATGTATGTATTGTAAGGATACGAGTCATGTTTTTGCATATATATGATCACATCTATATACTACGTGTTTACATAATTAAATTTGACTACACCAATGTATACAAATGGATCATATATTATCGTATGCAAATACATATCACGTCACTAAACATTCACATACCACACATTATCATGTCATTTACATGAATTACATATTTACTTAATGAATTTGCATTTATTGGAAAAAAGTAAAATAGTGATAGTAATGACTAATATAAATGACAAATATAAATGATTTGGAGAGAGAGAGAGAGAGAGAGAGAGAGAGAGAGAGAGAGAGAGAGGGAGAGAGAGAGAGAGAGAGAGAGAGAGCTTGCCTTTGATATTAAGGTTTGAGGCCACACAGTTGGGACGAGTGCTAAATGGAGAGTAACAAGGAAGTATCATCTCTTCACATCAAAGGGTTAGGTGAATGATTTTTTACTTATCCGATAGGTGACTGAGGATGCTCTCCAAGCACAAAATGATGGAATCAAAATTGTCACATTTCCATATAAGTAGATGGGTTGCTTGTTAGAAGCAAGAGGATTGGTCAAGTTGAGGGCCTACTTTCTCACAAAGAGAAGAGTGTAGAAAAAAAATACCATTCATTGAACTCATGGCCTCTACTCCCCCTTGCCCTAGCAACACTATTCCAAGCAATGGGTACCCTCTCCTCATCACTTATTCCCCTCCTCACAAGAGTTCCCACAAGATCAACAAAGCACCAAAAAATCAACATCACAAGATCCCACATAGTAGCCAAAAGGAGAAAACTTGATCCATGAGATAGTAGCCAATCCATCCTCCACCTTTAGGGACTCCATTGTAACCCCATAGCTTCCATGATTGACAGTATCCCACAAATTAGGTTCAGTCCTAATGTAGAATATTAGAGATAGAGTGGCAGCTTTGGAGGCGTCATCTGTGGAATGCTAATTTGTAGGTCATCAACCACCAATGCTTGCACAGTAAAAGAAATGATATAGAAAACTCTCATAGGCACTCCAGCAAGAGTTACAAAGATTTAGGGTTAGATTTAGCACACTAGAGAAATCTATAGCAATGCTTCATTAGACATCTGAATTGCAGTTGCCTTCTTCGATAGATGGGTTGAGGGAAAGGGTTATTTCACACTTAGAGATGGCATGACTATCATGGTACACCTCCTTGGCCTCAATGAGTACTTTTTGCCTCATATAGCTCAAAGTGGCAAAGATTTTGGGTGTATCCTTTAATGAAACAGGACCTTGATAGATGGAGTGGAAGAGGGATGACCTCAGTACCCATCAATCAAAATCATAAAGGGATACAAGTTGAAGAGGTCCGGCCTTACATTGATGAATTACACCATGGCCTATGCAAAAGATAGCATGCTTGTCTGACCATTTAGTGTGCAATCAAAAAAAGAAAATTTGGTAACTAGTAGTAGCTAAAGTGCCCAAGGAGACCCATAATGTTCTCTTTTGGATCTTCCAACATACTCCATATCTTGATATAATTTCAAAACAAACAAGTAGTAAGAATCTCTATGTGGAAGGAGTCTGATAATTCAACATTAATTGGCACTTGGGCAGTGATCTCAAGACTCTAAAGTGTATTTTTAATTGTGACACTAAGGTATCAACATCATTGCCTTGTCTATTTTGGATGAAAATAAGCAATTCTTCTGAGGCTATAGATAAAGTTGCATGGAAGGGAGGAGCATTGGCCTACAAATAGAAAGAAACCACCAAATAGGTCACATCTTGACGAGAATTGGAAAGCCACATTTCCAATTAACATTGGCAATGTCCATTTTTACACTTTGCATTGCCTCATGCGCATATTTGACAAGTTGTTGAAGTTGCATATCAATTATGTATACAGAATGCATATGAATTACACGGCATAACAAACAAAATCTAAGCAAGGAGTAGAGAACACATAGAAATATGAAAAGAATAGAGAGTGCTTTAATTTCAAATGAACTGATACAAAGATGGTTCTGTCCACCTGTACACTTCCATTGTGAAGCTTAGATGGTGATCTAGACATATGATAGGTGAAGAGCTTGGGATAATTGGAAGAGCTTTGATTGGGTGAAAGATAGATTAACGATGACTTTAGAGGGGTCTTCCTTTTATAGCTTGGGGAAATGTACTCTAGTTGACAAGTATGACCATATTATGAGCTGTTCCTAGTCAGTCAAGGAATATTCCCTTTGGGTGGAGTGCACTAACCCCAAACCCCCATCAAAGGGTCCATTGGTCCCCCCTAAGACCCCCCCAGCCTAGGAGCCGCTTTTACAGCCCCTCAGACCCCACAATAGGGCCCTCTAATAACTCCCACACCCCGCAACTTGATGCGTTGTTCACCTTGAGTTGCTCCTAGCATAAGTACTCTATTTAACCCAAAGGCTAGATAGATAAAGGTCACCTTTTTGCCATCTCATCACATAGACCTCATCTGACATACAAGTCAGGATCCACCCAATATTCGTGCTCACATATAGCTTATCCTCATACTGGGGGTCTTACAACTTAGAGTACCATGGGTCATTGGTGGCACCTTACGAGGATGGGGCATTGAGCATATCTAACACCTCCCCTCAATGTCCACCCATAGGTGAACTACATTCTCAGCCCAATGTCAAGTCTTTAAAGATGAATTTGAAGAAGATCCTTCGTAAGAGCTTTGGTGAAGATATATGTTCTATTCTCCTCTGTTGGACAGTAGACGAGTTCTAATATCCCATCCTCAATCAAGTCATGCACATAGTGATACTGGATCTCAAAGTGTTTGGTGCATGCATGAAAAACTGGATTTTTGGCAATGGTGATGCAACTCTAATTGTCACATCCTAGCACTATTGGATCTTCATCCTATACTCCCATATGCCATAGGATCCTCCTTAACCATATTGCTTCACATGCAGCAGCTACCTTGTACTCTACTTCGATAGAAGACAATGACATATACTCCCATATGCCATAGGATCCTCCTTAACCATATTGCTTCACATGCAGCAAGCTACCTTGTACTCTACTTCGGTAGAAGACAATGACATACTTGGTTGCTTCTTATTAATCCAAACGAATTTTCCTAAACCTAAAGACAAACCATATCCATAAATTGTTTTCTTGGAATCATTGTCATCTGCCCAATTTGAGTCAGAGTTTTCCATGAGAGCACTTCCAAAAGTGTATGTGATACCATAGTCAAGAGTTCCCTTCAAGTATCTGAGCACCCACATCCTAGCTTTCCAATGACTTTCTCGGAGTTTGTTTGAGAGCTTACTCAAAACACAAATGGTAAAACTGATATCTAGCCTAGTGTTACACATGTAGATGAGGCTTCCAACCACATTGACCTCCATAGGTGTAGCTATCTCCTTACACTCGATTGTGCCAAATGCTTTTAAGTTCTCTCGTGCATACTTCTTTTGAGAGATGAAGATCTTGTTAGGCACTTGTTGCCAGACTTCAATTACCAAACAATAGTGCAACAAGCCCAAGTCTATCATTCCAAACTCAGAGCTCAAAGCCTTTTGAGTCTAATGGATCATATCTTCATAATCAGCTATAATAAGGAGGACGTCCACATATAGGGCAATCACTACAGACTTTTCACTATCCTTGTAAACATACAAGTTAGCATATGAGGCACGTCTTTTAAAATTCAAACCTAGAAGGAATTTATCTATTTATTGGTACCATGCTCTAGGGGCTTGTTTTAGCCCATACAATGCCTTCTTTAGCTTAAAAACTTTGTTCTCATAATGGGGAGCCTCAAACCTTGGTGGTTGAGCCACATACACCTCCTCCTTGGGGTCACCATTCAAGAATGCAAAATTTCCATCCATTTGGAAATTTGGCCACTTCTTATGAGCAACCATAGCAAGTAATGTGCGAATAGTGGTCATTTTAGTAGTTGGAGCAAATGATTCTTGAAAGTCAAATCCTTCAACCAGTGAAAATCCTTGTGCAACTAATCTAGCTTTGTACTTTTCTAAGCTACCATCAGCCTTGTACTTTACCTCCAAACCCACTTAGTGCCAATAATCTTCCTCTTTTTTGACCGATCCACTAGCTCCTAACAAGTGTCATTCTTCATGATGCTATCATACTCAGTTTGGATAGCTGCTCTCCATGCTGGATTGGTAAGTGCTTCTTCCAAGTCTACTGGCTCCTTTATTTCTCTCATAATCTCAGCCACATTAAGGCCATATTGACTATATGAGTACAAGGCTTTCTTTACTCCTTTATTCACAGTGACCTCCTTGATCTGTCTGCCTTTGATCTGTCTACCTTTTCCTCAATTTTAGTAGGTATAGGATTGTTGGGATCATAGAGCTACTTCACCCATCGTGGAAATGGACTTTCCAATGAGATGATTGCAGGTTGGTGAACTTTTTTCTCATCGTCTGAAGATGATGCTTCCTTCTCCTTTTAAGAATAGGGATAACTCTTGAGATAGGTTCATAGTGGGCTACTTCTTTGCTTGATGATAAAGTGGAGGAACTTCTATTCTCCTCCTCCATTGTATGTGGACGCTCCTTGAACACCACATCACGACTTGCTATGATCTTGTTTGCCTCTTGGTCATACAATTTGTAAGCCTTTTGCTCATCACTATAACCCAACGAGATACCTTTTGTGCTTTTTGGTTTTAAATTATTTCTCTTATCCTTTGGAACATGTGCATAACATTCAAATCCAAAAGTTCTAAAATGTGAGACAGATGGTTTCTTACCAGAATAGGCCTCATGAGGAGTTTTGCCCTAAACAGCCTTTGTGTAACTCTAATTGAGAATGTGGACTACAGTATTAATAGCTTCCACCTAAAACTCGTTAGGCAATCCCTTGCCCTTACGCATGCACCTTGCCATTTCCATAATGGTGAGATTTCAGTGCTCAACAATGCCATGTTGTTGAGGTGTATGAGGCATTGTCAATTGACGCTTAATCCCTTTGCTCTTGCAAAAGCCTTCAAACTCCTTTCTATTAAACTCACCACCGTCATTTGTTCTAAACTTCTTGACACTTTGTCCTTTTTTATTCTAAATAAGTTTTAGCCATTCTTTAAGCTTACCAAAAGCCCGCCGAGCCTTTTCACAAATGAAGTATACCCACATCTTTCTATTGTAGTCATCGATGATGATCAACATAAAATAAGAGATCCTCCTAAGGATTTTATAGGCATTTTACTACACAAGTTAGCATATACTAACTTTTGAGGAGCCTTTGCTCTATTCTTGCTTTCTTGTGGAAATGCCTCTCTTTGTTTCTTGCCTATCATACAAGCTTCACATGGTTCCCTCATTTCAGTTTACTATAGGTAGGTGAGTAATCATACCTTTCTTATGCATCTTCTTTATTAACACTACAAAACCAATGTGATTGAATCTTCATACCAAAGTTTACTTGTGCCCACACAAATGGTGGTTATAAGACACTTAGCTCATATAGGTTGTTCCTCCTTTCTCCTTTGTTGTCAACTTTGCTAGCACTATTGATAATTTCTACACCCCTATCTTAGTGAACCTCATCTCATGGCCAATATCAGTTACTATAGAAGCAACTGACAGTAGACTTCTCTTAATCTTTGGAACATACAACACGTTTGAAATATTCTTGAGTTCAACATTTGTAGTAAGAAAGGAAATAATACAAGAGAGAGAGAGAGAGAGAGAAGGGAGAGATTGAAGAGAGGAGAGAGAAAGAGGAAGAAGTTGAGAGAAAAATACTGGCAGAGGAGAGAGAAAGATAGGAAAAGAGAGAGAAAGAGAAAGGAAGCCATGAAAGGTGAAAAGAAGGGTAAAAGAGACTTGATTATTGATAACTGATGCCCTAAAGGGTCTCTCAACACCTTATATACCCCATCAATATAATTGGGTATTCCCATGCTAGCTTGAGTCCTACCCGTCTATCCCCACTCTTTTACACAAAGACTTGACATTAGGAAAAACATCATCAACACCTACCAAAATTTCACTGGAATGTAGCCTAAAAAGAAAATGTGCAAGCAACATGCTCGATTCTTGGTTGGTGAACAACATGAAACTCAAACTCTAGAAGAAATAGGATCCATCTATTTCTTTACCAAATAAATCAATATTGAATGATCCACATGAAATATAAAAGGATAACCCAAAAAATAATGCCAAAACTTCTTGATAGAATAGATCATCCCTAAGCATTCCCATTCTATGATATAATAATTCTTTTAAGTCTTGGAAAACTATTGGCTAGCATAATCAATAAGCCCAAACCAACCTTTCGAATTGTGCTACATGAAGGCACTATTGATAGCACAATCTGATACATCCACAAAGACATGAAACTCCTTATTCCAATTTGGGGAAATTAGAATCAAAGCCTTTGATAGCATGAGCCAAAGCCTTCAAAAATCCAAATCTGTGGTCTCATTCCACTAGAGTGCAAGCTTTGAAACATGGGCCAACTTATTCGAGGGAATGGCAACACGGGCCAAAAGCCTCATAATTTTCCCGTGCAAGCATACTTGCCCAATAAACTATAAAATAGTTGATGGAGATTTTGGGACCTCTACCTGCATTACCATAGTTGCCTTCTATATGTCAACATCAATTTTGTCCCCTAAAATGACATGTGCCAAAAGCATGTCTCCCCGCATAGTAGACACACTCTTCATTGGGTTAAAGCTAAGACTGATCTCTTGACATCAAGTAAGATAGAGCCATAGATGATGAAGGTGTAGCCATAGTCTCAATGAACACATTGAAGTCATTAGGAATACCCTCATAAAACCTTTAGGTATGGCCCAAATATTTTTTGCATGTACCACAGAAAGATGTCCCATTGTTCTTGAGTTTGAACCACATGAATCTACAAACAAACACTCCCCAAGCCACAATGAAATTTGTCTTGGATTAATATTCTAGGGCAAGTTGTACCTGGTTATATCCACTAAAACCGTCTAAGAAGGAATACATTTCATGTTAGCCACTTTATCCAAAATGCTATCCTAATAGGGCAAGGGAAAAGGGTCTAGAATGGTTGTTTCATTTAGCTTTGGATAGTCCACCCATGTTCAAAGCTATAGTGGGAGCTCAAGCTCAACTGCCAAGACCCACGGACCGCTTATTGTTTCAAGTGTTTCAAGCGAGCTCTCATGGCTATCTCTCACCTAGCCAATGTGCCATCGATCCTCTGGAGATGCAGCGAGCTTAACTTGATGCTGAAATGAGTTGCCTCCTCTCTCGCACACGTCAGTAGCTCCACGATCCTAGATGCTAGCTCAAGCATCCTCAAGCCTCCTCCATCTCCAACCTCCATCCACCCTAGTCGCACACACGAGGAAAGAGAAGAGATAAGAGGAGATGGTGAAGAGATTCACCCTCTTCATTCGTCACTTCCACACACTCACTCACTCCCTCACACTCTCACACTCCCTCTCTCAAGAGCACACACACAAGCAAGGTGAAGAGAAGAAGAGAGGACTCTTGTTAGCCACACACCAAAGAATGAGCTTCCATTTACTTTTTGAACTTTATATACAAGCCCTAAAATCCCATGGACACCCATCCCTTTTTACATGACCGGCCATTGTGGCAAGGTCCCTTTTTCTAATTCCCTCTTCTTACTTCATGCCCTAAGTCTATACCCATCTATTCGTTTACAAATGGCACAAGAGCAAGCCCGGCGCTCTTTTACAAGAGTGTTTAGAGTTTTTTGACGCGCCTTTCATTTAAAATTGCACTTTTTGCCTCAGCTTAGCTTTAGGGGCCGCCTCTATGCCTTTGCTCTTTTTCCATTCTTTTTCCACTTTTTCCTCCATTTTTTCACCATCTCGAATTGAGGTTAGCATTACCCTCCTTCCGAGATGGGTGCCAGTCCCATGGCACTTCTTGCTGTTTGTTGGAAAAGGGTAGGCGGTTGGCAAGTTGCTAGTCAGGTGATGGTAGGGCCACATGTGGACTCATATGCTTTGGAATCTTTGGCAATGATGGTTGATGGAGAAGCCAATCAGATGTCAAGTGGATGATGGGACCTTCGAAGTTGGTGGTTTGCCGCATTTTGTAGTACCTGAAAGGAGAAGGTGCGGTGCTCTACCTAAGGGGAGTGTCTACCTTACTGTGTGGTGCATTGTGCTTATGCTGGTGGAATGGGGAGCTGGGTCTAACCACATGCAGGGCCTAGGTGATGTCCCACACTTGAGGACCCCATTCGTGCGGTAGGGAGGTGCCGTGTGTGTAGCATAGGGTGACCTGTCTAACCATAGGCGAGTGTTACCTCCCTAGGTATGTCCTGCCCTTGATGTGCCTTAAGCATGAAGTCAGGGGTCAAAAAGGGGCTAGGCGGTTAGGAGTGGAGCCAGCCGACCGAAGCCACCAGACATGCCTAGCTTGAGGACCCCTAGGTGCAGTGATTATGTCATGTGTGGTCCTGGTTATGTCTTCATGTGATTCTTTCTTTCCATGTCTTTTTCTTTTTGTGATGTATTTTCTTGGCTTCCTTTCTTTCTTTTATTTTTTTCTCTTTTTTTAAAATTTTTATTAAGCCAAGATGACAGCCAGTTTCCAACTTTCATTGTTAGAGTGAGGTGGAGAAGGGGGCGAATAGATTTTCTCAAAAACTGCCAGCTCTGCATGTATCCCTTGAGATTCATGCGAACATGGAGTGAAGTGGTGGAGAGGAAGGGGTGGCTACATCAAGTGAACTAGCTATCATTCATATCTTTAAGAAGAGCTAGGAAAAAAGAAGGTAGATAAGAGGCCACATTCTTGTGGGGTAGGGTCTTGCTTAAGTAAGAGTTTAAGAAGCCTAAGGTAGTTACAGGTGGTTATGAAGGCTGGATCAGAGCAAGAGGAAAATTCAGCGAGGAAGCGGGTCATGGAAACGTCTAGGCTTTCAAAGGTGAAGGTGAGAGCTTGTTCAAAAGAGGCACAATTAGGATTATAGATAATGGGGAAGTCATAGCGTCCATGGAGGGTAGCGTCAAAATCCACTCCTACCCTATGAGGGTATGCCATAAATGTAGGGTTGTTCCTCTCGTAGGGTAAGGTGTTGCAAAAGGCCATCCAGGCGAGCATGCTAATGTTGCATACCCGTCTCCTCCACATGGGCTGGCAGTTATAGCCTTGTACATGATGTGGCACTTCAAAGACCTTATTCTACCAAAAGTCTGCCTCGTTGGTCCCCCAGAGAGTGGGATTCTTTTCTCTCTCTTCTAGCCATTGCTAACCTAGTCGGCTTCCCAAAGAATCCCCCAGAGAGTGGGATTCTTTTCTCTCTCTTCCGGCCTAGTCGGCTTCCAAAAGAATCCCCTAGAGAGTGGGATTCTTTTCTCTCTCTTCCAGCCATTGCCGGCCTAATCGGCTTCCAATTGCAATCACTTCCTCCACTACTTTAAGTGGCATGACTCTCCTCAGGAAGTTGGGCAGAAGGAAGCTAAAGGAGAAGGGTTTTTTATCCCTTTCATGTCGCTCCCAAACTATTAATTCATCATGGAAACCTGCTGGGAGGTCATCTGGGCATGGTGGTAGGGGTGCGGATGGTTGCATGACTGGCTTGGCTCTCATTTGTTTCCTGGTTTCTTTCACCTGTTTCTTTCTCCTTTCCTTGAGAGTGGCTTGTCTTTCCGCAGATGTGTCAATTGATGGCTACTCTTGGGAATTGGCGAGGGGGGTTGTGGGATCACCTCTTCTTTAAATCTGCCCATATCAAATTGGAGTTTAGCTTCATCTCTCTGTCGGTCTACTTGCTGTGTTTCCTCTTCAAAGCCTAGTGCATCGACCTCCTGTGGGTTTAGGTTGACCATCAATAAGTACTTTCGTTGATCATCAAGGCTTAGCCCCACGACATCAGGTTGGGGTGGCATGTGTAGTCCTGCTTGTAGGGCCCTGCGGGCTATGCTTAGTTTCTTCTTTACCACCTCGAGGGACTCCCCTTCCTCTGAGTCGGTGGTATCCATTAGTGTATTCTAGATTTGAGGCTCTCTACGAGGATTTTCTCTTTTTCCACAAGAGCCAGGTGATGCGCCAAGGTCTTCATCCTCCGTTCATTCTGTCCCGCCCATTCTTTGGCTCTCTTCTTCATTTCATCCATGCCTTCCCCTTGCCTTTGCACCAGAGTTATGAGGCTTTGCTCCTGGTCTTTCAATTCTTTGCTCATTCTCTCCTGCTCTTTTCTTTCTAAGTTTAGCTTCTCAATCATGGTCTCCATCTCCTTGTGATGTTGTTCTTCCTCTTGCTTCCTTTCCTCTTCTTTGGCAGCAAACTCCTCCATGCCTCGTTTGATCTGATCAGTCTTTGCGGTTAGCTCTTCATGTTGCATGATCAAGAGTTTATACTCCCTCTGCATTTTTACCAACTCCTGATTCTCATCTTCCAGCCGCTGCCTCCAGCTTTCCTCCTTGTTGTCCTTAGCCTTTAGCTCCTGTTTGAAATCAAAGATCTCCTTTTGTTGCATGGCTATCTGTCGGGTCTTTTCAAGTTGAAAAGCAACTACTGACTCTTTTTTCGCAGCTAAATTGGCCATAGCTATCTTCCTCTCCTCTTTAGCTTTCTCTAGTTGAGAGAGCAATTCAGCAACGTATTCATCATAGTTAGCTAGTGGCATCATCGTTGTGTGGATCGGAGTAGTTGAGGCCTCCACTTTTTGGAGTTTTGGATATTGTCTAGATTCGGCATTTGTGGCCGGCCTCTTCTGCCCCGTGGCCGTGGTTTCCATGCTCTTCCCTTGGGCTAATTCTTTATTGATGAAATATTGTATCCAGGCCACAAAGTTTGAGAGGTTGGCACTAGTGGGGATGCTTGGGGTGAGGGCGGCTACTTCGGTGGTAGGCATCAGGAGGGTTGGGATAGGATGGATGAGGGCTTTACCCTTGCCTTCAGTGACAATTGGCAGTATGATCTCCGGCACTTGAGTGCTTGAGCCTGGCCCCTCCTCCTTGGGCAGGCTCAGAGCTCCTAGGTCATCTGCCTTGCTTTGTTGCTCTATAGACTGATGTGTGGCTTTGGCCATGTCTGCCTCCTTCTTCCTTCTTAGCTCCTCCTCTTCCTCAGTAGCCCTTCTCTCCCTCTCTTCATCTACTTTCCTAGATTCTTCCTCCAATTTACCTGCTTTTTATTTTTCTTTCTTCTTCCTCTCTTCGGCCTCTTGTTTTGACACCTTCTTGGCTTTCTTGGCTTCTTCCTTCAACTTTTATACTTCATGTTTCTTCTTCTTTATCCTCTCTGCCCCTTTGAGGGATTCCCTTTTTACTCTCTCTAAGTCCTCCTTCTCCTTTTTGCGGCCTTCGTCGTGCTTCTTCTTTTGTGTCATCCTCTTCTTAGGTTTCTTTGCTTGCTTTTTGCTTAACTGTTCCTTCTGTTCTCCCCCTTCTTCGTCACTTTCGGTCCTGTCGCTAGACAACTCTTGGTCCTGGTAGGGGGCAATCTGTTAGGTGTTTCTGCTTCTCCTTCCTCTGCATCTTGTGCCTCTTTTACTGCCTCCTGGATGAGGGCAGTCAAAACACTTCCATAGCTGATGAAAGAGGCTTTGGATGAGGCTTTCTTCCTCTCAGTGCTTTTGGAGGCTGCTGCTAGCTTGCTCCCCAAGGTTAGTCCTTTTGTTGCCTGGTCTATGGTCTTGCGCACATAGCCATTCTAATCCACCTCATCCAGGGTGCGAGATGCCACGTTCTCCAGTACAGGCACGCTGATCCGATGCATGAGGGAATTGTAGCGCTGGCTAGAGAATAGTGAGTGCACCAATTTTGCATGCATGCGGGCTTCAACATCGGATATCTTGGATGCTGATGTTGTCATTGGTCAGCATCTCTTTCCTCTTCATCTTAAGCATGGCATAGACGTCTCTTTTTTGCTTCTTCTCCACCTTAGACTCTAATCCCAGTGCCTTCTCCACCAAGGTTGGGTTCAAGGGTACCTGTACTTGTTTGGCCTTCTCCCCCCTTCCCACTATTACAGTTCCACATTTCCTGATCTGGGTTGTAAGTTCTGAGGAATTCCACACACTTTGTGTGGTCAGGCTCTTGTGCGAACTTCTCGAGGTACTTAGTGAGGCTGCACTGCTCTATGGCCCTCTTGGCTGCTTCCTCCTTGGCCACTACTTCCTCGATGTTATGGATGGTTTGAAATTTTAGTTGGTTGTAGGCATGGCTTTCCAAGGAGATGCCGTACTGGGTCCTCTCCTCTTCTGTGAAGGGGAGTCGGTGGGTACGGTCTTGTTGAAACATCTTTCATTCTTGTCATGAACCATAACTCCCATTAGTACTTTTAAAAATAATAATTTGCTAAAAAGAAAGACTTTATGTTTATTGAATGAAAGCATTAAGATCCAACATAGATTCTTCCCTTCAGACTTTTTGTCTTTTATTTCAAAGCTTTTGTGACATTCCTCCTACATCACCAGTTTCTTATGTGTTTATGCATTTGCTTGATCTTGATTGGTTTTAAGTTTATTCACCTTACCCCCCCTCCCTTTTTAGATTGAGAAGAATCCTTCCTAGGATTGAAGGTTAGGAGATCAAGGGCATTCAACATTCAGATATAAGGGCTACTTGCACATGAGCCAAGTATAGAATTATGGGTTATATTCCCCAGCTGAGCCTCGCAGTCCAGATCGAAGGGTTGGATACTTACGTGTGTGATGTAAGTGAGGACATCCATTAGGAAATCACTGGAATCGACACGGCTAGCGATGTGTAGCTCTTATTTGGTCAGGAGAAGATCAAGATATGGGTGTCCTTTGACGTGCTCTTCCCTGGGTCAGCCACAAAGAGTGGTTAACACTCTATATGAGGTGGGTGTAACATAGGTTGGGACATACTCCGATGTCTTGATTGTGCGGCGTTGCTCAGCGTTGGTCATAATTTGACATCCTTCGAGTTCCCACTGCAATCGCAAAGTGTGCCAATTTCGTAAAAATGGGGAGTCGGTGTCAGCTAAGCGCTTTCAACTCCTTGACATCTTTGTTAGTGATGGAAGAAGTCACGCGCTTATTGTAGGACGTAATGAGGCACTATTTGATGGCTTGTTCTCTTGATATCTCAGTGCGTAGCAACTCGGTATAGCTGAGTGGGGTGTTTTGACAAATGCGAATTCAAATGTTTCCCAGGAACAAGGTATCGTGTGAACTTCAGTTGCTAAAGGCTCTTGCAACAGGCCTAAGTCCAAGCGGTCATAACTTAGAGCCAGTGACATGAATGTGGCATCTAAGCATCTAGGACAAGCAATAACGTCATCCCCTATGTCTTTGGCTAGTTCTGTGGCCAGAGTTGAGAAGGATTTTCACTCATAGGAGGGTTTAAGGCCTACAGGTCACTAGGGTTTGATGGCGCTAGAAGGCTTGGTGGCAGATGATGGCAGTTGCCCATGAAGTGGTGGTTGAGCCTCGTGGATGAGCGTCATAGTAGTAGCTGCTACGGATGGGCTGCTACACTTAGATTGGGTTTGGCAAGTCTTATCGGCACTAGTAGGGGTTGAAGTGTGTAAAGGCATTTGTGGTTTGGGTCGATAGGCTTGCTCAACTCTTCTGGGCTTATGTGTGGGTAAGCTTGTAGGAGGCAAGTCCTGGAGACGCTACACCTTCTGGTTCTGAGGCTCTATGGGGCTCGGGGTGATCAAGCTTGAGGGCGGCATGTGAGTAGTGCCTTGGGCCATTCAGGCCTTAGGGATCCATATCCAGGCATTTCCCTCATAGTAGCCTTGCACGTGCAAGAGGGTTTTAGGAACCCATCTTGGCTTGATCATGCTTCGATTTCTGTAACTGTGTCTCCGCCTCCTAGGTTTAGAGTTTCTTGTGTTACGAGGATGTGAGCGTCTACTCCTAGAGGCAGTGGTTGCGGTTGTTTAAGCCTCCATTGAAACTTAGGCTATTGGGCCTTAGCTTTTGCTGATGTGAGCGGCGGCTTGTGAGATTCGGTGGATGGTGATCGAGCACTACCCCCTTCCGTAGACTTGGCTGCAAGTATTTCTACCGATGGCCTAGCAGACTTTGATGAGGTCACGTAGCCCTTGCTGAAGGCTCTAACAATGCGGATGTTGCCTATGGCAAGGTGGATGCACTGCGACTCATAATCGACATTGCAGTGAGTTTGCTTCTTGAAGGTTCGCCCTAGTGGCGACTCCGTGTCTGCATCTTTAGTGTTTGGCAACACGTAAAAGATCATTGGTATAGTCTCAGATTCGATAGCAACAGCAGCCCTGCACTTGCGGAAGTGTGTCTGAGTGGCTCCCATATGGGCTTAATTTGGCATAAGTGGGCTATAGTGGTGTTTTACCAAGTTGGGTCCAATGATCGTGAGTTAAGACATTGATGTCTGCTTCCTCGTCGATCAAGGTATTGAAAGTGCATGTTTGCTTGGTAATGACCATGATGTGGAGGTATGCGGGTTCTACGGCTTCCTCATCCTCATCATCAATTTTTGTGATTATGGCGACTTGTACTTTGACAGGGGGTTCTAACATTGGTGGCTCATGCAGCGGATGTGTGGGAGGGTAGTACTTCTTAATGTGACTGCCATTGAAGAAGCCTATGCCCTCGCCATCTAGAGTCTCAAGCTCAATGTTGATAGTTTGACTGATTGCACAAACTTTGAAAGGCCCAAGACCTCTAAACTTCATTTTCTGCTTGTGTCCTTTAACTGAGTACATGAGCACTAAGTTGCCCTATTCAAAGTCGTGCTGCTTGACATGCTTGTCAAACTAGCTCTTGCATCCTGCCTTTTTGCATATGAGTGCATGAGTGGCTAGGAGGTGAGTTTCCCAGAGGCATTCAAGTTTAACCAGGCATTGCGTCCATGCCTCCTTCCCTTCCCATCGTTCTTGAAGCACTATTCTTAGGCTAGGAACAAAGAACTCTACTGGTAGAATTTCCTCAGTCCCATAGGTCAACCTAAAGGGAGTGTGACCGATAGTCATTTTATAACCTGTATGGTAAGCCCACAAGACTGCCATCAGCTTGTTATCCCAGTCGCTGCGCGAAGCAAAGACTACTTTGGTTAGGACGTTTGGAAGGATCTTATTTGTGGATTCTTCCTGCCCATTTTCCTGAGGGTAGTATGGAGAGGATTTTTGATGGATAATTAGAAAGGTGGATAGAAGATGCATTATCACTTCATTGATGAAGTGCGTGCCCTAGTCACTGACTAGTTCGATGGGACAGCTGAATCGTAAGATCACCTGTTCCCATAAGAACTTGGCGATCGTTCTAGCGTCATTCTTTTATGTCGCTCTTGCTTCTGCCCATTTCGTTAGGTAGTCTGTGGCCACAATGATATATTTGGCTTGTGAATACTATGCCGCAGGACTAATGGATCCTATGAAGTCGATCCCCAATTTTTCGAAGGGTTGTTGTGCAATGATTGGGGTCAACTCCATTTGATCCTTGCGAATCAGGACCTTTGTCCGCTGACACTTGTCACAATGTTTGATGAATCGTGTTGCATCATGAAAAAGCATGGGCCACCACAGTTGAGACTGCAGCACCTTGCAGGTTGTAGTGTCTCTGCTAAAGTGCCCTCCAGCAATTTCGTTTTGCACTTTTGCGAGCACATCATGTATCTCATGCTCACATACGCATCTACGCAATAACCCATCTTGCCCTAGCCTATATAGTTGGCTTGCTATCAACTGATATGGTTGGATTTTGAGGATAAGTCACCTAAGTCTGGCTTTTTCTATCGATCGCTCAGGCAGTTAGTGCTCCAGCACTTGGATGATGTCATCTGTCCAATATGTCATTAGATCAACCTTGAATAAATCTCTCCCAGCGGAAAGGTTAAACAGATGGGCGTCTGGCAATTCATCGGCAATGCCTTGTCTAATAGCCTCTCTCGTGGAGATGCATGACATGTGGTCAGCCATGTAGTGCTATTTTCCCTTTCGTACAACCACGAAGAAGTCGAATTCTAAAAGCAGAAGGAGCCATCAAACTATATGTCCTGTAGCACAGGGTTTCTTTACTAGATATAGCAAGGCTTGATGGTCCACAAAGAAAGTAAAAGGCATAGCCAACAAATAATGCTAAAACTTCTTTACAACAAAAACCATGGCTAAACCCTCTCTCTCAGTCATCGAGTAATTCATTTCAGTCTTAGTGAGTTGTCTGCTAGCAAAGCTCATTGGATAGCCGAGGTTGTGTTCGCCAGGTTGGCACAACACTGTCCCCACGGTGAATTTCGAAGCATCAATATGCACGTGGAAGGTAATGGTCCAATCTGGGGCTCGTAGAATCAGTGCAATAGTCAGAGACTTTTTCAATTCCTCATACGCTCGTTGGCATGCTTCAGTCCACTCAAAGACGATCAACAGCTTGAACAAAGGTCTGGCAATCAATGCATAGTTCAGCACAAACCGTCGATAGTATCCCATATGGCCTAAGAAGCATTGAACTCCCTTATAGTTGATTGGGGGTGGAAGATCAACTATAACCCTAACTTTCGAGAAGTCAGTGGCAATGCCATTCTTCAACACCACGTGCCCTAGGATGCATCCATGTTTCACCCAGAACTGACACTTTAAGGGGTTCAAGGAGAGACGATATAGGCGACACTGCTCAAAGAAACTGCTCGGAGTTTGTCTAAGTGTTCTCTCCAAGTTGAATGAACACACAAGTCATCCACGAAAACTTCCAATTTCTTGCAAAGCATGTCTTTAAATATGGTGCACATGAGGCATTGAAAGGTGTCTGGGGCATTAGTCAACCCGAAGTGCAAGGGTGCATAAGACTTCTTGACTTGAGCATTACCTTTAAGCATCGCGGATATGGCATCCAAGTCGACTGGTGAGGTCTTCCAAGTGTCCACCTCTACCCTCATAGCTTCCATTCTATTGCCAAGGAAGATTAAGTCGTTACCCTAATCTTCGATGACTCTGGCATTGCACATCTAGGTTTAGCCTAATAGGCTATCATAGTCCACTACCTTCATGACTATAAAGTCAACCGAGAACTAGATGCCTGCAATTTTCACCAGCCAGTTTTTAAGTACCATGAATGGTTTCACTCTCATACCATTTGCTAGTGTGACATTGAACTTGATGGTCTCGACAAGCAGGTTTCCCCAAGTCTGAAGCACTGCATGGCTCAGTACACTAACCTCCATTCCTGTGTCTACAATCCCCTTTCTCATTGTGTCACCTAGGGCTAAGACAGGTAAGACCGCATGCATCTCGGTGCCTTCCTAGAAAGAATTAATGTGCAAGGACTTAGGCACAGAGTGTATCATCAGACTCAGTATTTGTGTCTCTTCATCATGGTCGTGTAGGTTTGCATGAGCTTGCTCTCGTGATCATTCAACCCACTACTTCAGGTCTTGCCATAGGGTGGAATGCTGCCTAAGCCGGTCTCCCAAGCTCAGCGTCACAGGGGTGGTCACTAGCATGGTAAGGAGGTCATTGGCTGCTCATCTTTCTCCTATTCTGGATTGTTCTTGCCAATGGCCATGACTAATTTGCTGGCCTGTAGCATCAAGGCTTTGCGTAAGCGGTACCACTTGCGGCGCAGTCGCATCTCTTGATTTTGGTTGAGAGGGTGAGATTGGCATGCTTATGCTAGAGAGATCTTTGATCTCATCCTCTAGAATGGGCTCAATATCTTTTAGGTGCTCTTGGGACTCTTTTACCCATTCCTTCACTTTCTTGATAGCCTCTAGTTGGTGCTTTGGATGCGGGTATTCCCCTACCTTAGCACTTCTCTTTTCGACCGTCTTAGGAGCTGAGGTTTCTGCCTCTATATTAGTGACCTTCTTTCCAGCAGGCAGAGTCGTGGCACTCTCAGTTTTCAGTGTGATCTTAGCTTCGGGTATCTTCTTTCTCTATCTACGAATCTTCTTCTCGATCGAGGCTACATCGAGGTTGCTAGGACCTGGCAACGATATGCCAACCTGCTACGGGTCATGACACGCAATTAGATAGGTGTGGCCTCCCCATCATCAAGGTTCTCGATGCCGAACAACCCCAATGGGACATATGGCACGTTGGCTAAACTTGAGGATGGTTTTTGCTTGGGATAGTCAATGAAGAGATGAGTGATTCCACACTCATGGAACCTTAGGTTTGCCTTGTCTCTATTTGGTTGCTCCCTTTTAGGACAATGTGATGAGACATGCCCTGGATGACCTCAAGTCCAACATATGATTGGAGCATGCATCTGCCCTCCTAGGCCTCTACCTCGGCCTCTTCCTAATGCCATCACCGGTACTGGTCGATAGTCCATAAGGACTGCATTGCCCTCTTCGTCATGCAAGACGTATGTGTATACGTAAGTCTCTTTCTCATTTGGCTCCTCCACATAGTGGACTAGAGTGTCCCTCGATCGATGGGTCATGTAGGGACCTGGTGATCTAGGTATGCCTATAGGGTTTATGTCCATTCTAGGAACAACCAGTTTAACATCGTTAGGTGGAGGAAGGGCCAATGGGGCTCCCCTTCCAAATAATTGTTGGGGTCTGCTCGCTAGATATGGCTAGCTGTATGGTTGTGAGTATGGAAGTCTTCTCGGTAATCTGCAATGTGCGATATCATGACCAAATCTATCGCAATTAGTGCAAGGTCGTAACCTAGGGTCTTGACACTCAACCAACAAGTGGTTTTTGCCACTCAACATATCCTGCAGTTTGGCTATCTTCATTTTTACCTCAGCCAAGTCTTGGTTTGTCTCAATGGCTTTTCCTTTGTCCTGGGCTATTGGACCTAATCGTTCACTAGAGGTTGATGCTCTCTCTGAACTCCACGAGGTGGTGTCTTTTGAATTTGAGCTCCTGGAGCTTCGCTCTTTTAGCTAGTCATCTACTCGAATGACCTCTTCAAACACCCTAGCTAGAAAGTCTTGCTGCAAGCTCGAGTTGTCTGCCAAGGCCTTATATAGCTCCTCACTCCGTATTCCATTGATAAACATGGTGGACACCTCTCTTTTGGTAGGTGTTCGCCCACGAAGAGGCTCCTCACATGGGTGACATAGTTGCGAATGTCCTCTTTCTCCTTCTGCTTGACATTCATCAATCTTACTAGTAGATTGTCAGAGTATCCGGGCTCGGAGAATCTCTTGATGAAGAGGTTTTTGAGGCCGTTAAAATCCACTCGTTCTTCGGCATCTAGACTCATGTACCAAGTCCTACCCTTGTTGCCTAAGCAAAGCCCGAATGCTTGAGAGCGTTGAGTCAAGTCGGTGAGGCCATTGGCCTCACAGACTTACTCGAATTGATCTACAAAGCTATATGGATCGTTGTTGGGTTGGTACTTGTCGAGTTGCTTTGCAACAATTGGGATTTTAGACTAGCCCTTAAAGCCTTGGTTTGCTCCTAATCCTGCTAGTAATGATGTTGCTAGTGCTGCAGCATTCTACTTTGCTGCTATGTTTTCGAGTAGTCACTTCATGAGAAGCTCACTCAATGTCAAGTATCCTTCCAGGGCTCTCTCATGATCAATACGATTCCCACCTACTAGGTTCAGCACCTGCTATATCTTGCGCAATTCTACATTCTGCCTTAAGCTCCTAGCAGATTGTTCTTGGTTGTATTTCACTATGCCTTGCAGCGCCTTGTGGGTTAGCTTACATTCCTCTTCCAAGTCTGTTATGATGGCCTCTGTCATTCTGTCGTGGTCCTCATACTGAGCGTGTGCATTGTAGCTGCTCACTAGCTTCTGAATTGCCTTTGGAAAAACTCCTAAGTTGAATTCCTCATTTTTTGGCCTATGGTCTGAGCTTTCCTCTGTCATGATCACGTTCTCATACTCCACCAAGCTGTCGATCAGGTTGAGAAAGTTGGTCAGATCCACTTCTTTAGCGCCGCCTTTCTTGGTCCTACTCTGTGCTTTGGTCTTCCGTCTATGTCTTGAGATCTTCTCCTATTAGTGGGTTTCTTGAGGTGTTTATCTGAGTGAGCTCCTTGACTTATTGCATCCAATCCTCAATTTATCTCTACTCAGTGTGTGTGTGTGTTCTTTCCCGTGCACTTGTACTCAATCAGGCTTTCAGCTGTCCTTAAGTGTACTTCAAGTGCGAAAATTCAAGTTGAGTGCGGAAAACAAGTATCTGAGCAGCTTACGCACTCTCGCTTCATTTTAGGCCTGATAGGCTTGTTGATACACTTCTGGCCATCTTGTCAAGTTTTAGGATTTCTCATTGTGTTGTCTTACCTATTTTAGGTTTGTTTAGGGTCTTTGGCTTAGCTGGCTGTTGCTAGGACTCTAGGTCTCACAATAGCCTACTCGAGCTGCTAAGTGGCTGCGTCCTACGAATTTGCCTATTCCCTGTGTCAGAATCGAGTTTTGCGCATCGGGAGGACTCACAAAGGTTTATGCGAGTCTAGTCTAATTTCCTAAAAATTTAAAAAAATCTTGACTCGGCCCAACTCGTTCGAATTGCAGGAGTCGAGTGATGGATTGGGACGGGTCGAGGGCTGCGGGTCGAGGGCCGAATGGAAATTGTGGGCCGAGTGTGTCGCTTGGACGGGTCGAGTTGTCGTGCTGAGGGCCAAATGGGAAGCTCGGATAGGGTGACTCGGATGGGGTGATTCAGACGAGGTCAAGGAGATTCACTCTGACGGGCCGAGGGAGTCTATTCGGACGACCGAGGCACATGGGCCGAGGGTCGAGTTTGATATGGCTGAGTGAACTTGTGGCCGAGTTGGTTCATTTGGATGGGCCGAGTGCCAAATGGGGTAGATTGGCCAAGGGCCGAGTTGTGAGTGGGCCAAGTGATATGCTCGGATGGGCAGAATTGACTAGTGGACCGAGTCGGGCCGAGAGTAAGTGGGCCAAGGGCCGATTCTGGGACTCAGCCTAGGAACCGGCCACTGGAACAGGCCGAACAGTGCACGACGATGGCAACGAAGGCACTAATTTTCTCAAATCTTGTGACACATGCAATCATATCACACAAGAGCTTCTAGATCAATACACCGAGGCATAAGGGGAAGGGCTTGATATATATGGAACACACGATAGACTCCCTGGCGGCAAGATCGAATCGAATCTCCAAGAGCTCTCTCTCTCTCTCTCTCTCTCTCAATGTTAGGGTATGAAATGAGCTCTTCCTTGACCTCTTGGCTCTTAAAACCCTTCTCGGCTAAGGTTATGATGTCCCCAATCACTCACTTGCCGACATTAAACATCCCAAGCACTCTTTTTTAACCATTTTTGCATGATTTGTGCCCTGTTTTTCCCTGTTTTACAACAATAAACCCTATGCTTTTTCGATCCGATTTCCTAATCCTAACCTACGCTAAATGCAACAAAGATCAAATGCAAAAAATTAAAATAATTTATCCATCTTTTCCAATCATCAAACCAACAAAATAACCCAAAATACTTACTTGTTTCGAAGATAAAAAAACCGAAACACCTATCTCAAGCTCTGTTTTTCGGGGATGAATCCCTTGCTCCGATGCTCCGTTTTTCCAATCATCAAACCAACAAAATAACCCAAAATACTTACTTGTTTCAAAGATAAAAAAACCGAAACACCTATCTCAATCTCCGTTTTTCGGGGATGAATCCCTTACTCCGATGCTCGATATGAGGCGTGCAAGTGCTCAAGCTTAAATCTGTTGGTCCCGGTAACAAAATCAAAATGTAGTGGGAGCTCATGCTCAACCACCAAGACTCACAGACCGCTTATTTTTTCAAGCGTTTCAAGCGAGCTCTCATGGCTATCTCTCACCTAGCCGACGCGCTGTCGATCCTCTCGAGGTGTAGTGAGCTTACCTTGATGCCAAAATGAGTTGCCTCCTCTCTTGCACACGCCGATAACTCCATGATCCTAGATGCTAGCTCAATCATCCTCAAGCCTCCTCCATCTCCAAGCTCCATCCACCATAGCTGCATGCGCGAGGAAAGAGAAGAGAAGAGAAGAGAGAAGAGGAGATGGTGAAGAGATTCACCCTCTTGATCCCTCACTCCCACACACTCACTCACTCCCTCACACTCTCACACTCTCACACTCCCTCTCTCAAGAGCACACACATAAGCAAGGTGAAGAGAAGAAGAGAAGAAGAGAAGAAGAGAGGACTCTTGTTAGCCACACACCAAAGAATGAGCTTCCATTTACTTTTTGAACTTTATATACAAGCCCTAAAATCCCATGGACACCCATCCCTTTTTACATGACCGGCCATTGTGGCAAGGTCCCTTTTTCTAATTCCCTCTTTTTGCTTCATGCCCTAAGCTTATACCAGTCTATTCTTTTACAAATGGCACAGGAGGGAGCCTGGCGCTCTTTTACAAGAGTGTTTAGAGTTTTTTGAGGCGCCTTTAATTTACAATTGCGCTTTTTGCCTCAGCTTAGCTTTAGGGGTTGCCTGTATGCCTTTGCTCTTTTTCCATCATTTTTTCACTTTTTCCTTCATTTTTCCGCCATCTCGAATTGAGGTTAACAAGAGCTTCTTATTATTTTTGGAAATAATAACTATAGGAGAAACCCATTCTGCTGGGTCCATTAGAGCAATAAACCCTACTCCAAGAAATCTATCTAATTCTTCTCTCACTAGCTTTGCAATATGTGGATTCACCATGTACCTTTACATACAAACCGAAATTGCATTTGATTTAAGTGGAATTTGATGTTGGTAAAAACAAGGATCTAAGCCTTTCATATCAAAATAACCCTAGGCAAAGACATCTTTAAGTTCCTTTAACAAGGAGATCAACTGCTCATGGAACTTTGGAGCCAAGTGGGCACTAATTTTAATGGGCTTAATATCATTTGGACCTAGATAGACTATAGCGAGTTCATCCTTAGTGACTCTTGTCACCTTCTATAGATTGGGCTTGCCACATCAAAATTTGCAATTGCTGCAAGTTCACCATTGTCTTCATTGAAAATGAGATAGCTGATTCCAATGCTTCTTGCCTTAATGCCACCTCTTTCACCTTTGAAACATCCTTCAAAAGGAGAGTAGACAACAATAGCGGAAAACTACAATACTACTGATTGATTTGTAGAACATCCACCAAATATAAAGATTCTAGATTGGTGTTAGTCAAGAAAGTGGCTTTCTCATCATCATCTAGTCCCTCCACCATACTGATTGTCTTAGCTACCACTGGTGTGAATGTTGTTGGTGGGGGAGAAATCATATTTAATGAGAAAACATACCTTGTGATGATCACATTGGGGTTAGATGATCCCTATCCCAATTATGGCTAGCCCTAGCTTATCATAACCAAGACCTTCCTAACAAGAGGTGGTAATATTCTCCTACTTGCTCCATGTTGGGAACCACTAAAGAAACCAAGAAGGGATCTCGTCCACTTCCATTATCGGAGAGGGGAGGATCCCTAGTGTTGAACGTGTTGTTGATTAGCCATACAAACTAGAAACAAAAGCTTTACATGTCATCATCATGATTATATTGACCCTTGATCCACTATCTACAAGGGCACAAATAATCACTCTACCTCTACATAAAAAAGATTGACTAGAGTGGTCAAATCTGATAAGGGACCTTAGAAAACACTCCTGTTGTACCTTTCAAGTTTCTTTTGAGAGAATTTTCACTATCATAATCATGACCTCCTACATGAGCTATATAGGACGGTTTATTTGAACCATTCTTAAGAGATGATCCTTAAATACTAGAATTACATTGGATACATTGACTGGAGTGGTCAGATGATAAGGGATGTGGGAAAACATTCATGTTGTACCTACTACATGAGCAATATAGGACGGTTTGTTTGAATCATTCTTAAGAGATGATCCTTAAGTACTGGAACTAGATTTAGCAAATGACCCAAAGGAATAGTTATTGATAATGGTGGATACCCTATGTCTTCCATGAATTTCACCAAATTGGATTCGAATGGTGAGATTGTCAAATTTTGGACTGTTGAATCTCCCAAAATTATGAGCTGGTGTGCAGAAAGTAAAGTAGCAATGGACTATGGATCTTGCATCCATGTTAACTCTTCTACAAAACATCCCACCATGTGATGATGAACCACCTCCTATTTTGCCTAAGATGGACCTATAAGTTTGTTAGATGCTGCTTTAAAATTTTTACTAGAATGGGTCACCGTGTGCATTGTTGGATCCAAAATCTCTTTGATTTTCATAGTGGTCATAGAAGGCATGGAGCCTTTGTTAGGGAGTTTTGAGGTCTTAGAAAAGCCATGTTAGAGATTCTAGAGAGAGAAGATATACTCTCATAGTTGGATCCCCCCTTCAAGTCCCTGAAGACTTTGTGAATACCATTTCCACTTGCATATACTCCATCAAGGGATCCAACATGGCTTGAGTACCTTTGGAATAACTCATGGTACTTCAAGATGGGAAGAACCACAAAAAATGGTGAATAGGTGTTTGGCTCACATGGATCCTTTGCAGAGATCATGCACTAACCTCATGGGGAGTGCACCAGGTATAGCACCTTCATAGCTCATGGAACATAACTATGTATTGGTGATCTACCTCCTTGCATTGGATACTCCCATAGAGGAGGATAGAAATATTGATATAACTCCAAGGGTTGTTGCTATCACATAAAAGGGAGCTCATGGAGCATAACTATATATTGGAGATCTACCTCCTTGCACTAGATACTCCCATAGAGGAGGAGAGAAATAAAGATATAACTCCAAAGGTTGTTGCTATCATATATAAGGGAGAAGAGCCACTTGAAGAGCCAATAAATATTCAAGAGGAACATCAAATGGTGGTGGAACAAGGGTTTGCTCTCATGCCATCCTCTTCAAAAGAGTCACATCTGGACAAACCTAACCTTTCCTCCTTGACATCCATATAAATAGATGGCTCACAATATTTGCTTCTATCCAATATACCACGATATTTGGATATGAAGGAAGAAGAGTTATTCTTGATCCTTGTTAGGAACTCAATGGAAAAAATGATTTATTATGCTTATGTAGATGTTTATTCGACAATGGCAGAGGGGGAAAGATATGAAAACACAATCTTAGATACATTGAGTGCTATCAAAGCAACAGACACACGTACTGCCGTGGGACTGAGCTAGATTACCTTATACACAAGGGTGAGTTTGAAATGTTACAGCATGATCTATTTTGACCAAGGCCTATGGTTACTACCAAGGAATTTGTGGATCCCTCTACCCAGAAGGATGCCTTGTTGACATGTGAGGAGACAAAGATATAGCATGAGTGCCAAGAAAGTGGCACTATACACCAAACCTTAGACACAAGCCTATTGTAGGCATCATCTTGACCCAAGAGTTCACTTCTCAATTCATGTGGACCCGATGTACCATGTGCTCAAGTTTTGTCCCATTTTGATAACTCTAGGTAATTTCATTATCATGTTGTTGATTTGACCATGTGGTTCAAGATATACTATATATATATGAGTTTTCATCTAAGTAAGAAGGATCTTGGCATGTGGCCCAATAGAAGAAATTAGTCCTAAAGGAGTACATCGTCAACCTTGTTGTCAATGTGGTGATCTTCCATAAGAAATGCTCACTAGGAGGGGAAGAAACAATTGAGCATTGACCAAGTTTGAACTTTTTGAATAATATCTATAACATCTGGCTTGGAGAAGGTGATGCTAGTCCAGTAGTCAAAACTAATTTATTTATTTGATCAAGAACATGGTCGAGTAATAATGCATGTGCTTGCTACATTAGGTGAGCTTGCTTGTTGAAAATCAAACTCATTAGTGGTATTGACACTAACTCTATTTAGAATAGTTGTATAGCCAACTCTTACCAATCATGTGTGGCATAATAATGAGTCAATTAGACATAACTGAGGTTAGAGATATTTGGTCAGTTAGTGACCTACTTACATACACTACATGTGTGACTTAGACTTAGAATCTTTTGTGTGTTACACAATAAATGAATAATGGAAGAAGAGAAAGAATATTGCTATCTGCTCATGACTCCCATTCTTGTTCGTCTCTTTGCCTCTCTTTGAACATGGTATCAAAGCTTGGCTTCATGGGAGTTGGAATTAGCTAGACTTGACTTTAGTTTGTGAACCTTCAATTTGTGAGAAACCCTATAATAGCTTGCTTTTTGCAGAAGCCATATATGGTTGCAAAAATGGATTTTGAAGAAATGGCTCGTGATCCACAACTTTTTCGATACAGACTACAATTTTGCAGAAGGAAAATTTCCCAAGGTCTATAAGAATTTCCAGATATTCAACAAAGACTATTTAGACTAGTTATTATTGCAATGGGCAACACTCTCATTTTGGCTTGATATGTTAATAAAATATTTGGTAAATGCTCAAGAATGCTTATGAATGGTAAATATTAATATATTGGAGCTCTTGGGTGATATTTTGATGGTGTATCTCTCTAGCTAAGGGCTAAAGACATTGATTTATGCTTGATAGTGATGACTACAGATTTATTCTTTATATGATTTGGATGCTTCCATATTGAAATGTATAATTCCTTGAGCATTGGCCTTATGCTAGTTACTACTCTTGGCAAAGGATCTCCTTCATGGTTGTATGAGTTCTGCATTTACTCTGCATTTATTGGTGCTCATATGGACATGTTTTGATGTTGACATGTTGTGGTGATGTCCTGAGATATTTTTTAGATAATTTGGGTACGTATTAAGCTTAGTTAAATTGTTATTTTTCTACTATAATACAGTGTATAGCTAACACTCATCGTTATATTTTTCATTAGTCATCGAGACTAAGTGCTAAGGTCACAACAACGAGTGGGAGAGTAAAGGACTCATTTTATCGAAAACATGCTAATTATAGTTGGCATGAGATTAGTAGAAACGTGTACCATAATGTTATATTAGGAGAAGTCAATATCATCTAAGCATTGCACATTGTAGATATGAGCCATGGCACATTGCAACTTAACCAAATCAACAAAAATATTATTGAAGTTATTATAGTCATAAGAAATCTTTCCAACTATAGTTCCCTCCACTTCCATTTTGTCAATGAGATACAAAAATATTCTCCTATTGAATTACCAATGGATATATTTTGTGCTCCTCTTGCAGCTCTCAACTAAAATGCACGAGGCAAAATCATGTGCTTTATTTTGCTACAAGCCAATACAATTGCTATCATAGCGTATGGCCTCATAGCCTTGTTCAACTAACCTTGGTTGTATCATATGCTATTTTAACTTCTTCCATGGATTAAAAAATTCAAATAAGATACTTGAGTTTTAAGAATGTGTTAACCTCAGAACAAGAAAAAGCAAAAAAAGTGGAAAATCGCAAGTCGGGAAGTTGAAAGAGGCGACCCAGAAGGAAATCAGACACAACGAAAGAAGTAAGAAGGGAAACGACTGAAAGCGCAAGGCAACCTCAAAAGCTAAGGAAAATGAAAATTTGCATTTTTAAATGCAAGACGCCCCTAAAACTTTTTATAAAAGAGCAACAGGCTCCCTCCTCTACATATTGTAAAGGTAGATGGGCGGTAGGAAGGAAACTAGGAAGATAGGAGGATAATGGGAAAGAGGACCTAGACCATGGATGGCCATGTAAAAAAGGGGATGACCATCCAAAAGGCATTTAAGGTTTTGTATATAAACTCAAAAAGTGGATGAGGAGATCATTCTTTGGTGTGTGGCAAAGTGGACTCATCTTCTTCTCTTCTATTCTTGCTTGTTGTGTATGCTTGAGAGAGGGAGCGTGAGAGTGTGAGGGAGTGAGTGTGTGAGAGTGAGGGATCTTGGAGGTGAAGCTCTCCATCATCTCCTCTCTTCTTCTCTTCTCTTCTCTTCTCTTGTCTCATGCATGGCTATGGAGGATGAAGCTTGAAGGTGGAGGCTTGAGGTTGCTTGAGCTCACATCTCAAATCATGGAGCTACCGGTGTGCTTGAGGGAGGAGGCAACTCGTTTGGGCATTGAGGTAAGCTCACTACACCAACCCTGGTAGGATTGAAGGTATGTCGGCTAGGTGAGAGATAGCCATAGGTGTTCGCTTAAATGCTTGAACAATAAGCGGTCCATAGGTCTTGGGGGTTGAGTATGAGCTCACCTCTACATTTTGGTTTCGTTTGATGGGACCAACGGATTCAAGCTTGAGCACTTGCACACCTCAATCGAGTGACGAAGTAAGGGTTTCGTCCCCGAACCGGAGCTTGAGATAGATAGGAGGTTTTGGGTTTTTAATCTTTGCAACAAGTATTTTGGTTTTTTAATGATTAGGCAAGTAGAAGGAATCATTTCAGTATTTTGCTTTCAATTTTTGTTGCATATAGAGTAGAATAGGACCAAGAAATCAAAGGAAAAAGCTTTAGGATTTTTGCTATGAACCAGGCCCGAATAGGGCACAAACAAGGAAAAAATGGGAAAAAAGAGTGCTCAGAGTTGTTAGAATCACACGAGGAGTGGTGGAGAAGATTAAGGTTGAGTCTAGCAAGGGCTTAAGAACTTGGGAAGCAAAGGGAGACCTCATTTTCAGTTTTTGTGAGAGAGAGAGAGAGAGAGAGAGAGAGAGAGAGAGAGAGAGAGAGAGAGAGAGAGAGAGAGAGAGAGAGAGAGAGAGAGAGAGAGAGAGAGAGAGAGAGAGAGAGAGAGAGAGAGAGAGAGCTTGCTTGTGAGAGACTTGGAGCTTCTTTGGAGAACCTTACTTGTGGGCATGGCCAAAATCATTTCCACGAAGCAAATTTTTTTGCGATTGTTTGTGAAAGGGATGTAGGAGATGCGGGAGAGAAGAGCACACACAATGTAGGTGTTGTCAACAATGTTATGACAGCCTTATTGCACTTTCATATATATATATGAATAAAGAATATGGGCGGTCACTGTACACGGGTAGGCCCAAGGGCCTTTTACCCCAACAACCTCCCACTAAAAGGCCAATGGGCCAAGGAGTGAAAAAACAAAACAAAAGAAAAGAGACAGGGTGAGGAATCATGACATCTCACCCAACGCCCACCCAACGCCCAATCGAAAAGCAAGCTGTGCAATGAGTGGCGGGAACCTCCTCACAAGAAGATTCAAGCATCCATGAGTCCATGACATCCAGGAGATAAGCGATCCCATAGCTCTAGACAATAGAGAAATCCATGACTGCTTCCCATGAAGCAAGCAACACAACTCATAAGTGCACTACTGTAAAGCATCGGAGTGGGGCATCGCATTAGCGCAGCACATAAAAGACAGCGGAGAGCATACAGACTCTCCAAGGTCGATCACTGAAAGAGGGCCAGCATCTCGGACATAAGTCAAACAGGGTCTCAAGACAATATGCGGCCTCAGCAAAGCGAAAGATTGACATATGGCTGTAGAATCAGCCATAAAGCACACTGAACACGCATCAAGAGGCCTCCTCAGAGGTGTCTGCATCTCATAAAAGACAGCATGACGGCTACATAGAACCTGCTGGGCATCTAAATCCCAAAACCTGTAAGCCGTAAAGTCACCATCTCCATAACTAAGGAGTATGCATCTACGTGACATAGGCTCATGTGGCATACTGAGATAGATGCCTAGTAGCCAAACATCCTCAAGTGATCATAGGAGGGTCTCATGCCACTCCATGCCTCATGCGGAGTAATAACATTCAAAGAGAAAACGACGTCCGATTAACCAAGTAGACTACCATCATAAGGGCCTCAGCCCAAAATCCATAAGACAACCTAGCTGTGGTAAGCATAGAAGCAACCTTTGCCTGTAAAGTCAAGCACATGCCATGAGCAATCCCATAATACTGTGGGCATAAGAAATCAATGCCATATTGCTGACAAGAGATTCGTAAGTTGGGAGAGATAGCATAATTCTCATAATCCATTTGCAAGCAGCTAGGCTTGCTACCAGCAAAATCCATAAACTTGTCAAGCATAGTAACAACATCCTCAATCCGTACCAAAGGATAAGCCCAAACACGGTGGGTAGCATGATCCATGAAGGTCACAAAATACGATGCTCCACCAAGTGATTAGGAAGGCATAGGTCCATATAGTGCAACATGGATTAGATTTAGAGGAGCATGCCTCACACGATCGCCATAAGCCAAAGTGGCTCTGCACGGACCATGAATACAATGAGGGCAAGTAGCATGGGGAAGAGTAGGCAATAAGCCCATATCACATAAAGCATCCATCTCAATGTGTTGTACATGGCCTAGGTTACAATGCCATAACAATGCATGTGGTATCTGTGTAACTGCAACCATAGAATCTCCCACATGAGAGACATGCACTACATAATCACTGCCATATCTAGCACCTCTGGCCAATACCAAGCAACCACAATGGATTTTCCATGAAGTATCCCCAAGAGAGACATAATATCTTGCACCATGCAACTGACTGACAAAGATCAGGCTCTTACTGAGTGTAGGTATATGCAAGACATCACGGAGCATAAGAGAAGACCCATTTGGCAAAGCCAAGTGTATATCCCTTGTACCAATAACATGACAATCCTGCTCAAGGCCCAAAGAAACACATCCGTCAACCTCCCTATAAGAAGAGAACCAAGCTCTATGAAAAGTAACATGACAAGATCCCATACTGTCTAAAATCCAATCAAAGGTATAGGCCATATCACTGAGCAAGTAATCTACAGGATAACACGATGCCAAGAGTATAGGCTCAGCTGCATCATCATGGGTAACTACATGCACCATAACACTTTCAGCAGTGGTCTCACCCACTATATCATAGACTCTGCTCTCATGTCTAGTGCGGCATAATCTTTTCTACTCTCTAATCCACTTGAAGCATTTACGCTTCACATGCCATGTCTTTCCACAATGAAAGCAAACAGAACCTGTAAAACTTGTAGAAGAGGACAATTGCTTTGTAATAGCATGAGTAGGGTTTTGTCTAATACATCCAAGGAGCTCGAAGAATCAGAGGAACTCTCATTAGAGAGATCAGGCTCATCAAGAGGACTGTCTGCATGACTAGAAGAGATGGAAGTCGTCATAGCATACTGCAAAGGGGACTCATCCAAACCAGAAGGGGAGAACACAAAGGCATCGACTATGGATGCAAAAGCTCCCACACATACAAGCCTAGCAAACAAAAGCATGACATATCCAACCACTGTAGCTCACATCCATAAAAGCATAAGCATGCCTTGAAGCCATAAATGCATAAGCATCCCCGAAACATAGGAGTATACATAACTTTGCACTGTCTCATACCATGTACTGACATACATGTCCAGCCAAGAACGGTAGGTGGCAAATAAACCTGCAAGAATCAAGCTCCAATAAAATCCCAAATATCTATGTAAAAGCATCCAGGTAAGAGGCTCTATAAAATACATAGCAGCAGACCATGTGCATACATGGGTGGCCATAAAGATCAACTGCTCCCTGACATACACGGGCAATAGCAACCCAAATAGCATAGATGCCATACAACAGAGAAGCATGACGGCCATAACTGTAAATCCCAAGCACTATCCAAGTCCACTGATCAGTAAGTATCCCGCATATCAAATGAAAATGAGCAATCATAGCTCAATAGGCAATTGCCAAAACACGGGAGCAGTTCACTGCTCAATACTTGTAAGTGCATCCAAGTAATAGCCAAGATCCATAATCAGAGCACCAAATCCCATATAGCATCTAAGGTCGTAATGGAAAAAGCCAAGTCATAATGGAAAAAGTCAAGTCGTAACGGAAAAATCCAAGTCAATGTCCAACTGCTCAAGGGAGTACTCAAATGAATGTCGAGATGAGCTCAAACAACTGCCATCCATAGCCAAAGTGTAAAGCATTCACCAAGACATCATAACCCCTACTGGGTAGCCTAGGCATAAACCATGTCATAGATGAAATGCCAGCTGCAAAGAAGTGACAGTCAAACCCAAATTGAGCTCTAATCTCAGCTCAAAAGCATTGTGAAGCATAAATAAGACATGTGACATAGTCCAAATACATCATGACATCATACCGAGTAGTCGGAGCACCCTTTGACCAATAATCATAACCCAATTGTAGCATAAATAGCTTCAGCCCTGAAGTTTTCAGCAACAAATAACAATCCTAAAATGAGCAAAATAATGCTTAAACCAAGCTCAAATCAAGTGCCAACTCATAGGCATACATTCCCTGACATGTAGGCACCAACCGGGCATAATCGGGCATCAAATGACCATGTAGCATGAGCATAAAATGTAATGACAGGGGGCTGCCCTATTTTGGGCTGCATCTGGACTATGTAAAATAGTCAATGACTGAGAAAGATCAGCTGCAAAACCATCTCATATGATAGGCATGCATTCCCATATCAATCAGGGAGCATTCGGGACCAATCAAGTGACAAATGTCAATGCCAATGTGGCCCAAACATAAAATGCTAATGTAGCATTGTTGTAAACTGTCTGTAAACAGTCCTGGATTAAAGTAAATCAGCCCACAAATCAATGCCATGTCAAATTCCAAGTGCCAATATCAAATGCCAAGTGTCGGGGGCTCTCATGAAGCCATTTTGAAGTGCCAAAGAGTACCAACAAGGAGGGGAGCTGAAGGAAGAGGAGCAGAGTTGCTTTCAAGTGCCAAAAATTGGCACAAATTATAGAGAGGGGAACTGATCACGTTTTTTATGAAGGGGGGGCTCAAGGGAGCCACAAGGGGGCTCAAGGAATCCAATAGAAGCCTCTAAACCAAGCCTCAACAAGCCAAGTTCAAGGGGGGAAGCTTCAAGCTTCAAGGGGAAAGCTCATCAATGGCTGCCCCAACCTGTAAACCCTGCTATACCTATGTGGACTGAAAAATGAGAGAGAACAAGATCTCATGCCTCGTGTAGATGCCAAGAAGAGCTCGCAAAGGAGTGACTCTAACACCAGTTGAAAGGGATGCAGGAGACGCGGGAGAGAAGAGCACGCACAATGTAGGTGCTGTCAACAATGTTATGACAACCTTATTGCGCTTCCATATATATATGAATAAAGAATATGGGCGGAAAATGTACACAGGTAGGCCCAAGGGTCTTTTACCCCAACAGTTTGCATACTAGTGGAATCAAACAATGTCTGCAGGGGTTCGATTCCCAAAATTGGAAGCTCGGACACCCTACATCCATCCGATTCCAAGAATGGGATGACCAAGGACCAATTCGACCTATCCAATCAGACTCAGTAAAATCGGACTTGGACACTCGGACTTGCTAGTGTCGGACACCCCAAGAATTGGCCCTCGGCCATTCGGTCCACTCGAACCTCTGACCTCATCCGATTTTGGAAATCAGACTCTCAAACCACCTTGTCTGGTTTTGGCAATTGGGCACACTCAAATTGGACCAACCCATCCTGTTCAATCAAACATACCTTGTCTAATTTCAAGAATCAAACACATGTCAAATGAAACATCCGATTCATAGAATCAAACACTGTAGAATCGGACTCTGTAGAATTAGACTAGATTTTGACACATCAAAACTGACAAATCTAGCATGTCCGGGACAACGACGAAGAGTACAACTAGCAATAGGAGAATTCACCGAAAGCCTTACAAGCAAATCTAACCCTAGAAAAAGTAGCCAAACAAACAAGAACAATGCTAATACTCATATTAGTATATTTGACACAATTAGAGTAATAGGCTAACCAGAAAACCCCATTTGACCATGATCAAGCTGAACGACGTATCACAGGTCCTAGAGACCAGAGGATGTGGCCAGTAGCTGAGTGCAAAGCCCTATTCAGCCGAGAACTTAGAAGAGAGTGTAAGAGCTGTAATTGTCACTTTGTGTTCACACCCATATTGTTTTTTAGCACTTGAAGTGCACCCATATTGTTTTCTAGCGCTTTGTGTTCGCACCCATATTGTTTTCTAGCACTTGAAGTGCACTTAAGAAAAGCTGAAAGCTTGATTTTTCATGGTGAATGGAAGAGAGCACGTGCACACACACCGAGTGAGTGTAAGTTGAGGACTATTTGTAAATAAGAAGGAACTCAGTCAGACCTAACAATTAGAACAAACCCATCATTATAGATGAAGACCTTGAAACGTAGTCAGGTAATCAAGAACCCCAAGTATAGGACCAAGCAAGGACACGGCATAGCATAGGAGTCACACACAACAAGGACTGACACCATTGGAGAAGTGGATATGCTTGACTTGATCAATCTCATTGACAACCTAGTGGAGCAAAGACTGCAAATATGGCAAAGCTGAGCACTAACCACAAATGTGACGAAGAGCTTGACTTAGGCGGTTTCTCGATGGAAATCTAATAGCTAGTCACTAATTATGATCTACACACTCGTATAGACCACCACAGTAGGACATTCGAGGATATCACAGCAAACCTCGAAGAGGAGAGGAGACTAGTACAGGATGCTTTGTAGGACATAGTGGCCTACAATTAGGAACATCAAGCTAGAAGCTTGCCACAGAATATAGAAATGCGCAAGATTCAACGACGAGCCTAGCAAGTAGAAATAGGATAGGACTTGATGTAGAGAGGGAAAGAGCACTAGAAGGTGATCTCACATTGAGTGAGCTTCTTATGAAGTGACTTCTAGACAACTCATCAACACAACAGAGCGTTGCTACAATTGCAACCTTGTTGCTTGTAGGATTAGGAGTTAATGAGGGCTCTAAGAGCCAATTGAGAATCCTTGTTGTGGGCTAAGAAGTTAGACAAGTACCAACCAAACAATGACCCACATACAACTTCGTAGAGCACTTCGAGCAAGTCTGTGAGGCCAACGGCCTCACTGATCTTACTCAATGCCGCTCACAAGATTTTGGTCTATGCTTAGGAGATATGGATAGGACCTGGTACACAATTTTGGACGCTACTGAGCAAACTGAATTCAACAACCTCAAGAGTCTCTTCATTAAGAGATTCTTTGAGCTTGGGTACTCCAATAACTTTCTAGTGCGGCTGATGAGAATGTCAGGTAGAAAGACAAGGAGGACATAAGAGACTATGTTCACCCACATGTGGAGTCTCTTCAAGAGGATCCCAACTGGTGAGCTACCCACTGAAAGAGCAGTCTCCATAGTCTTCATCAATGGGACACAAAGTGAGGAACTCTACAAGGCATTGCTAAGCAATTCAAGCTTGTAGCGAGATGTGCTAGCTAGGTCTTTGGCGGGATGATTAGAGTGGACAAATAATTCAAAGAGAGAAGCTCTAAGAGCTCAACCCAAGAGGAGACTAACGCTAGAAAATTTGAGAGAGTTTCAATGTCAAGTGAAAGATCAGGCCCAAGTACTCAGGATAAAGAAAAGGGCATGGTTAGGAGCTAGAGAAGATGAAGACGGAGCTAGCCAAATTACAAGAAATGATGAGATAACCAACATGCCCTCACATCCAATGCGTGTATTGTGATGGAAACCACCTGTTAATCGAGTGTCAAGACCCGAGGTCCCCACCTTACACCAATTGCGGTAGGTTCAGTCACGATGTCATGCATTGCAGACTACCAAGGAGACTCCTATATTTGCAACCATACAAATAGACTTACCTAGGGAATAGGCTGCCAAAATTTTTCAGGAGGGGAGCCCCATTGGCTCTCCTAGCACGTAATGATGCCAAATTGACCATTCCTAGATGGAGATAAACCCCCAAGCATACCTAGACCACATGGACCCTATGTAACCCATCCACCGAGAGTGACGCTCCAGTCTACTATGTGGAGGAGCCGAATGATGAAGAGCCTTACATACACCCCTATATATTGTATGAAGAAGAGGGTAATGCAATCCTTATGGATTACCAACTTGTACCAGTGATGGTGTTAGGTACGGATAGAGGCAGAGGCTTAGGGGGGCAGACCCAATAACCAATTTCTTGCTGGAACTGCCGTCACCTAGGACACATCTCCTCACATTGCCACAAACGAGAGCAAGCTAATCGAGAAAAGGGCGATCTTAGATGCTTAGAGAGTGGAATCACTCACCTCTTTGCCAAATTCCCTAGACGAAAGCCACCCTCTAGTGCAACAAATGAGCCATTTGTACCATTGGGGCTATTTGGAGTTGAGACATTTAACAGAGAGGACACACCCATCCCATTGCATATCATAACCCGCGCACAGACAAAGAAAGTTGGCATATCATTGCATGGACCCAGCATCTTAGATGCAGCCTCAATTAGAAAGAAAATCCATAGGTGAAGGAGAAAAAAAATGACGCAAAGGTCACACTAAAAACCAACAGTGCCAGGACGCTGCCTACTGGAAAAAAGGTGACAAACAGAGAGGCAGAAACGTTAGCTCCAAAGACAGTCGAGAAAGGGAGTGAAAGGGTCGGAGAGTACCCCAACCCGAAGTGCCAACTCAAGGCCATCAAAAAGCTCAAGGAGTGGGTGAAAGAAGTCCAAGAGCAGCTAAAGGATGCTGAGCCCATATTGGAAGATGAGATTGATGATCTCTCAAGTGTAAGCACACTAGTCTTGCCTCCATGACCAAAGTTGGGGGATGCGGCTATACCACAAGTAGTGCCACTTAAATAGAGCCTACATGCTACAGGCTATCAAACCAATCAAGGCCATTGGCTAAGAAACACAGAGTTAGGAGAGAGGCAAGCAGCTAACGACCTCGTCACCATGCTAGTGACTCTAAGCTTAGGAGATCTGCTTAGGTAGCATCTGACGCTATGGAAAGAATTGAAGAAGTGGGTTGAAGGACCAATGGAGCAAGGGGCAACTAATCTACATGAGTATGACATGGTAACTCAAATACCCAGTCTGACACTGCACTCAGTGCCCAAGTCCTTGCACATCAATGCTTTTTGGGAAGGCACCAAAATGCATGTAGTCTTACTGATCCTAGCTCTAGGAGACACCATGAGAAAGGGAATTGTAGACATAGGACCAAGAGTTAGTGTGCTAAGCCATGCAATACTCTAGGACGACTGGGGTAACCCACCTATTGAGAATGCTAGGTTCAATCTCACCCTAGCCAATGGAATGAGAGTGCCGCCATTTGGAGTGTTAAAGAACTAGCCATTGAAGATAGCAAAAATCCAATTATTTGTTGACTTTATAGTCATGAAGGGAGTGGACTACGATATCATGTTAGGCCAGGGCCCTGGATGCACAATTGCACAGGTCATAGGAGACAGGGATAACAGTCTAATCTTCTTAGGTAATCGAACGAGCAGTGAAAGTAGAGATGGATACATGGAGGACTACACCAGTTGACTTAGATGCCATCTCAGCCATGCTGAAAGGTGATGTGCAAGTTAGAAAATCATACAGGTCACTCACCAAGTACATCCCTTGTCCTAAGGATGAGTGAGATTGGATGCATGTGCTAGCCACAATCGATCTGCCATTCTCGGATAGTGAGAAGTACGAGCAAGGTGCTAAGGCAATTGGTAAGCCTAGTGGCATGCCCCTAGTACCAATTTGCATAATGGCAAGGAACTCTCATAAACAACCCAACCTTGTCAAGGTACGAGTGGCCACCATCACAGAAATTGAAGATGAAGATGAGGAAGTGGTGGCACGTGCCTACCTATACTTATCTGACTGCCCAAAAGACACACATCTTTGACACACTCATTGACAATGGATTTTTCTATAACATCCTTATGCACATGATCATTGGACCCTCATTGGTCAACCCCAGCTGCAGCCTACCGACACTAAACTCAATCCATTTGGAGAGCAGTCCTACTCAATATTAGGAAAGTGTAAAATAATGGTCTCTATTGAGATTGAAAGCTGACCTACGATCTTCTATGTGATGCCTAACAGTAAGACCACTGGTAAGGAATCACTGGTGGCTAGGATGCACATTCAAGAAACAAGCACACTGCAATGTCGACTATTGCTCGCAACACATTCACCTTGCCATTTGCAATGTTTGGATAGTTACGGCTTTCAGCAAGGGCAACGTAGCTCCATTAGAACTGGCAATGCCACAGATGGAGAAACCCACCATAATGCCTATGAAGGTGGGTCGTGACTTGTCACAACCCGCCAAACCTCAATGCCAACAAACCACAAAAACTAGACCTAAGGTCCATGCACCATAGCTCAAATGGATGCCTAAACATCAAGACCCACTACCTAGAAGCAGGCATACATGATCTCACAATGCTAGAAACTCACACCCAAGGGCTAACAGGCTGCAGAACAAGCGATACAGGCAAAGAAGAATGGTAAGCCACGATGGGTCCCCAATACCTTATTGTAAGCGCAACACTACTACGAGGGTAACACCTAGATTTGGGTACCTAAAGCCAAGATGGTCAATGACACTACTCCAATGCTACCCTCAAACTTAACCACACCAAGCCATGTGACAAAAAGGCACCAATGCCACAAATGACTCAAACTGTGAAACCCATAGAGCCTCAAATGCATAAGCTGGCAGAGACTAAAAAATTCTATCGACCAAAGCCACACCCTACTACTCACACACTGCCTCAACCCAGTCCTACTAGTACCCCTAAGACCTCACTAGCATCTAGTAGCATGGCACCCATGACTCTAAACAAGCCCATCACAGAAGAAGCCCAACCACACTCTCATGAGAAACTAAAGGTGCAACCATCAGCTGTGCCAAATTATCTAGTTCAGTCAAACCCTACCCACCAGTAAGTCTTAAGCCATCCTACGAATGACAATCAATCCTCACATTGACTAAATACCTAATTAATAACACAAGAGACGACTTGATCGCTTGTATCAAGCACTTGGATGCCACGTTCACCCTAATTGCTATGCTTGCAGCTTGATCCATCCTTAGCGTCAGATGTTTGCTCCATGACATGCACCTGGGAGGAATAAAAATTTGTGATGGTAAAAACCCCCATGGTCGCGAACGAATTGATCACCAATGCTGAGATATCTCGAGACCAAGCCCTTAAACAACGGTTGATCACCTCTTATAGCAAGAGCAAAGCTACTGTCATCACAAGCTGAAAGTTGGACGAACTCCACAAGCGAGCCAATAATGACTCATATCTCTTGAGGAAGTGGTATGCTCTTTGAGTCCAATGGGAATAAGAAGGCTACCAAATCATAACCAATGCTTAGCAATGATGTGCCATTAGACCTCCAAGTATGATCCCACTTATGTAGCTCCAATCTCCTATAGGGTGTTGACCACCATTCATAATTGACCCCTAGAAGAGCACATCATGACCCACCCATATTTAGATTGAATTTTGATTGAGGAAGAGTTATACATTGCTAGCAGGATCGAATTTGGTGACTTTGTCATGGATGTCCTCACCTACGTCACTCAAGTAGGCATCCATCCTTTCAACATGGACTACTATGCCAATCTAGAATATAATCCAAAATTCTATGCTTGGCTCATGTGAAAGTAAAATACCGCAAGCAAGTGTTGAATGCCCTTGACCTCTCAAACCTTAATCCAAGGAAGGATTCTTCTCAATTCCAAAGGGGAGGGAGAAAGGTGAAATCAAACATGTAAATAGGTAAGGTGAATGAAACACAAGGATAAAACATCTATCAATATCCAAGAGCGAAAGAGAATGGATAAAAATCAACTCGTGATTGAGGAAGAAAGTCATACAATTTTTGGAATGAATGGACTGCTTGAAGAAAAAATGTTCTTTTTGTATTTAAGCATGTTATTCTTTCCAAGAAAGCATAATCAATTCCTACTTACCTTTCAGTAAGAAATTACCTTAAGGACACCAATGGTGAACTATGGTATTATGACAGGTACCCACAATGACAAGTCAAGATAAAAGCATCAAACTTCCATTCTCTAAGGAGGAGCAAACAAAGTATGGCCTCTCGTTGGAAATGAGGGCTTACAATCAATTCAAATTCAGGCATATCCTGAATTTAGAAGACATAGTCATGGAGGAGCCAGCCATCAAGCAATTAGTGAAGCAATGCAAGCTGTAGAAGTATGTGGAGAGGGTGGGCCAAGCCATCAACTATGGGAAGTGTGTCGAATTCCTTCAAACCTTCAACAAGAATTGTGGCACTATCACAGTGTACCTAGAGAATGAAGCCCGCCAAGTAGAAATTGAGCTAAGCCTTGAGCTGGTACAAAAAGCATTGGGGCCTACCAAACAAAGTGGAGAGACATCCAAAAAGGAATGTGTACGGCATTTTGGGAATGGAAAAAGTGATAGTCCACATCAACAATGACATTAGCCTCTGACATCCCCAACCCCAAGGTCCAAATTCAGGCCAAAATGGTGCATGCCCCATTCTCCAGTTAAAGGTATAATGCATTGATGAATAGAATCAACATGCCAATGGTGAAGAGCATCACTGGCCAGTCCTTCGATGAGGTAAACCTGAATGGTTTTGTGAGGAAGATGATAAAAACGTCGGAAAAAGCATTGGCCATCGGTAGAAGACCCATGGGGGGAGAGTCCCGCGGGGAGAGAGTGTGGATTATGTCTGTCCAAATCCTCGATAAAGACTCCCCAATGGGTATATCCTAAAGATCAATGACCTAGCTACATCTTGCAATCCATATGTACCAAGCTATAATGCTGGAAACCAGCTCCCATCTATGACAATGTCCTTGAGTCCATTGTGTTTGTGAGTAGTCTGGGGTAGGGATCTTGCTCAAATGCTATCCAATGACGAGAAAAGAAATGCTCCCCTGAGTGTCCTCATAGCCGCATGCTAGACCTCTCTCTATGGCACCATGAACTCCACTATACCATGGAATACTATCCTAAGAGCTCTTCTCCAAATCTCCTGGGTTCTCAGATAGTCCCATAGGCAATGTCTTTGCATCTCCTTTGGCTCACCACATTGCGCGCATGCCATTGGGTCCCTGCCATATCCAAGCCAAGTACCAATTGCTAAACTCCTATGGGGTAGAAGCCATAGAAAGAGAGATATCTTCTTGGGCCTAAAGTAGTCATGTAGCCACCTTGGAAAGTCATATAGGAACTCATCTGAGACTCCCTCTCTATGCCAATGAGGGGTGGCTGTAGGCTGTGCTCTAATCTTTCTCAATCTATATCCTCCATCCCAATCTAGTAGTGTAGCCAAAGAAGGGGATGTCAGATGGACTATCAAGGAAGGGATCGCTCCACACCCACTCTCCTGGATCCCATTGAAGTCTCTCTAGAGGCCTCCTCCAGTATGCCCAATATCTCCATCCATCTATAAGACAAGTGTGCCACTACTCTGATTCTCTGCCTTGAGCAGCCCCACTAAGTGTTGTAAGGTCAAGGTCCTCTCACTGGAGGCAGCCATCCTCTTCAATTGTGAAAGTGAATGTCCTATCTCTACTAGATGCAATGATTTCTAGAAGCATATCGCCTCTAGAGAAAAGACCAATCCAAGTCTGAGAGGAAGCTATTTCAGTTTGCCAATCTGGTGGAATCCCTTTCATCGCGGCCTCAATCATAGCCCTGGCTCCCCTATGACCATGTAATCTCTACCTTTGGGTCTTGTATGGTAACTCCTAAAAGGAAAACCACTCCCCATTGATGTAGTGACCTATAAAAAGAGAATCTGCCCCATGATAAGTGTGTCCGCTACATATATGGTGTGGCCTAACTCTAATCTCAAACCACTCTGGAGAAAAGACCAATCCAAGTCTGATAGGAAGTTGTTTCAGTTTTCCAATTTGGTGGAACCCCTTCCATCACGACCTCAATCATAGCTCTGGCTCCCCTTGTAATCTCTGCCTTTGAGTCTCTGTGGTAACTCTTGAAATGCAAACCACTCACTGATGTAGCAACCTGTAAAGAGAATCTCCCCCATGATAAGTGTGTCCGCTACATAGATGGTGTGGCCTAACTCTGATCTCAAATAATGATTAAAGAGAAGAGGTTGTCTCCTCTTCTCTTCAATAGTAGTCGGGGGGAACTGGTGGAGCCCTAGAGATATAGATCTCCAAACTCTAATAATGGCCACTACAAATCTGACCTCAAAGCTCCTCCTTAAATCTTTGATGTTGATCTCTTGAAATATTCAGTGAATGTTGGCCTGCCATGGTCCTCCATGTGTAGGTGTCAAGTCCTATAGCCTCCCCATCAAAAGTTTCTTCAAGGGCTCCTCACTTGGAAGCAAACCCCTAACAATGAGCTTGACCAATAAGGCTTTGCTCTAATTATCTCCTCTGGATCTAGGCTGTATGATGACATCCCAAGCCACCTTTGCTTTGACTAGACTCCCATCTCCTCCTGACCAAATGAAGCTCCTGATGAGGCATTTCACCTAGCCACTGCATGACCTAGAGAATGCCCAACAATAAGTGATGTACCACATGGTCGCTAGAAGAACTTGGTTGGCAACCACTACTCTTCCTACCAATGTGAGTCTCACTGAGCTCCAATACAAAAGCTTCTATTTGATGCTTAAAACGAGGGGCATTAGCTACTGCTGCACTGAGGTAATGTCAATCCCCACATGGCATCCAAGATATCTCACAATAGTCCCATGGGGAACCCATGTGAAATCCTCATGTGGTCGCCACTTTGGCTATCTAGTGTTGCATACCCAAAATCCATAGGATTTGTGCCAATTAATTAATGCACCTGATGCTTTGCAAAATGTCTCCATGGCTGTTACAAAGGCTCTAAAGTTGCCCTCATTCCCATCCAAGTAAACTGATGTATCATCAGCAAACTCCACATCAAGAAGCTCCTCAAATTCAAGGATGGGTAGCCTGATGCCTCTGATACTTGTAGATCGAACTCATGGCCTCTGCTACAAATAGAAACAAGAATGAAGCAAGTGGACATCCTTGCCTAATTGATCTATGGATGGTGAATCTATCTCTTTTTTCCCCTCTCGTCATGACTTGGCTATGTGCTGAAGAATAAAGAATCACTACATCCTTGACCCATAGCTCTAAAAAACCCATCCTCAGCATTGTGCCCTCCAGGAACTCCCAATCCATGTGATCATATGCCTTCTCAAAGTCAAGAAGGAGCACAATAAGGTCTTGCCTCTTAGATCTAGCCAAGGCTGTGGTCTTCCAGAAGGTGAAGATGTTGTCCAAGATGTTGGGCTCTCGAACAAAGCTTGTCTAAGTGGAGCCCCTAATGCCTATCGTGCTTAATGCGCATCCCAAGTATATGTGAGGCCTGTCCCAAATCCTTCATCTCAAAGCTCTTCTTTAGTTGAGATTTAAGAGCATCTAGCTCATCATGAGCTTTCCCTGCTATCAGCATATCATCAACATAGAGTACCAAGATAAGCAAACTGCCATCACGGGCTTTCTTCTTGTAAAGACACGGATCCATAGCACTCCTGCTGTCGCCCTGTGACTGCATAAAGGCATCAAACTTATGATACCATTCCCTAGGTGCCTGCTTCAAGCCATACAAGCTCTTCTTCAACTCGCACACTAGGTGCTCCCTGCCAGGTTCTGCAAAGCCCTTAGGCTGATCCATATAGATCTCATCATGCAAGTCCCCATGTAGAAAAGCCGTCTTGATATCCATCTGATATAGATCTAAGTCAAGCTGTGCAACCAAAGCCAAGACTAAGCGCAGGGTGGTCATCTTAACCACAGGAGAGAAGACTTTATCAAAGTCCACACCATGTTCCTGCTTAAAATCCTTTGCTACCAATCTAGCCTTGTATGCCGGCTTGGGGTGTCCAGGGGTACTTTTCAGCTTGTACACCCACTTGCATGGCAAAGCCTTCTTGCCCTTAGGCAAGGCAACCAAATCCCAAGTCTCATTCTTATGCAGGGAGTCTATCTCAGACTGCATAGCCCTCTCCCAGGAGTGACTGTCACCCCTGCGCATAGCCTCATCATAAGTGAAAGGCTCTCCTGCATCTGTAACCAAAACATAATGCATAGAGGGCCGAAATCTGTCAGGTGGACGTCTGTCTCTAGCAGACCGTCTCACCGCAGGCTCTGCTGCCTGTCTAACTGCCTGTCCAACACCCTGGCCTTATGGAGGAACTGCTGCAGGCTGTACTTGTTGAGATATCAAGCTCCACTCGTGATACGCCAGGGTGACCGTTGTGTATTTATGTCACCGACTTGTCAGTTGCAGACGCGGTTGGTACACCGCCCATGAATAATAGCTATATGATAGCTATCCTTATCTACTCTAGTTCGTGGCTCAGTTAGTATGCCACCTTAGTTAGTTGAGTTTGGTTTGAGACCCATATCTAGGGTTCTTCTATTTCTTTGTATTTGAGTTCTTTTTGGCTTACACAACTAAGAAGAGAAAAACTGTTTTCAGCCTCCACCCTTGTGTGTCTTCCCCCATTGTGCAAGCAAGAAAGCTTCAAGCGAGACTCCTTCCTTCTCTCCCACAATCTTGACATGGTATCAGAGCCTTGTTCGTGGTAAGGAGCTCAAGAAAGCAAGCCAAGCTCGCGGTGGTCTGGTAAGAGGAGCAGTGTTGCTTTCATTTTCTGTTTTGGGGGCAGATCTCTGCAGGTAGCACAGCCGGAAATTGCAGGAGTGCATTGTCTCAGGTTGAGACGCCCTTCGCGGTGAAGCAAGAGGGCAGTATATGCTGCGGGTAAGGGCTTTGGCCCTTGGCGACCTTGTTTTTTTGATTTGAGGCCATTTCGGGGCCTGTTTTGCAGACAGAAGTTTTCTGCACGCACTCAGGAAAAGGCTCAGTTTTATGCTGTGCAGCCACTGTTCTACAGGTCGGTGAAAAGTTACTGTAGAAATTGCATCGTATGCTTGTGCGCAGAGACATTGGGAGTTTCAGAATCATCCGTGGTTCCTGTTTATGCAAAATTGTCACTAGGAAGTGACTGTGTGGTCAAATACCACTTTCGCCAGTTTTGCAGATTTGCCCTTGTGAGGGTGAAGCTGTGTTTTTTGCAGTGACAGAATTTCTTGCAGTATTCCGTAATGGCGTCTGATTCTCTTTCACAGATTGTCACTGAAAAGCTTGACAAGAACAACTTCCAGGCATGGAAGTTTAGAATGACGAATTTCCTTATGGGAAAAGGATATTGGGAATTTGTTGCAGGAAATGAAGAAGAACCAGTTCTTCCTTATGTTCCCAATCAACAACAAATGCAGGCATTTAAAACATGGCATGAGAGAGCCAGGAAAGTTATGTACTGGATGTCTATCAGCATTTCAGACTCTATGATTGTGCATATTCAGGATGCAAGTACGCCAAAGGAGGCATGGGATACTTTGTCAAAAATGTATAGCACAAATACGCAAGCCAGGAAAATGCAGCTCAAGCAGGAGTTGCACAATGTGCAAAGAGAAAATATGAGCATCAACGACTACCACATGAAGGTGAAGAAGATTGCAGATGCACTTGCTTCCATTGGGTCGCCAGTGGAAGATGATGATTTAGTTTCTGTGACCTTGAATGGTCTAGGAAATGATTATGCACAGTTTCGGACATCCATTTCAGTTCGTGAAAGATTTCCTGATTTTGAGGAGTTGATTGCTCTTCTAATTTCTGAGGAACAGAGAAATGGTGGTGCATCTTCTTCAGGAGGAACTTCAAAAGAAGCTGTCTTCTACTCAAATGCTGGAAGAGGTAGAGGCAGAGGTAGAGGAGGCCGATTTGGAGGCCGTGGCAGAAATCAGAATATGCAGCAGACTCAAGAAAACCAGTCCTATGGAGGAGGACGTGGTAACTCTAGAGGCAGGGGGAGCCAAAGAGGTCGTGGTGGATGGCAAAGAGGCCAAAATGCAAACAGTAATGTTGAATGCTACTACTGTGGTAAAATGGGTCATATGGCTAAAGACTGCTATAAAAAGCAGAATGACATCATGAATGGAAAACTGCAACAAGGGAATTATGCATCTTCTAGTAGACAGGGTGATGACAGAAATGAGCACTTGTTTATGGTGCAGCACATAAACAATTCTATGACAAGTGCAGAAGAAAGCAATGATGTATGGTATGTTGACTCAGGTGCATCAAACCACATGACAGGTCATGCAGAATGGATGGAGGATGCAAGGAAAATGGAAAAACCAGGATTTGTGGAGACTGGTGATGATACTGCACATCCTATTGTGCAGATTGGAAAAATTCCCTTGTCTATGCAGGATGGGAAAAAGAAATACCTGTCCGATGTATTTCATGTCCCGAATATCACCAAGAATCTGGTTTCTGTTGGTCAAATGGTTGAACAGGGCTTGCAGGTCAGATTTAATCCTCATGGATGCTTTGTTGAGGATATGAAAAATAAAGGTCGCTTGATAGCAAAAGGAAAGAAGAAGGGCAGAATGTTTACATTGGATGCAGACATGTCTGAATTGAGTGCAGCAATGTTTGCACATGGGACCAGTGTAGTTGCAGATATTGATATCTGGCATAAACGCATTGGTCATGTTAATGTACAGCGACTTAAATCAATGCAGGCCCAAAATATTGTTGCAGGTTTGCCGAAATTCAAGGTTGCAGAAATGCATAAGGTATGTGAAGCCTGTCAGTTTGGAAAACAGGCAAGGAAACCATTTCCTAGACATGTTCAAGAGAGTGAGAAGCCATTGGAATTAATCCACTCTGATGTGTGGACTACTAAAGCTGCATCTCTTGGAGGCTGTCATTATTTTGTCACTTTTATTGATGACTATAGCAGAAAAGTTTGGGTGTATTTTATGAAAAAGAAAAGTGAAGTTTTTGGGCATTTCAAAACTCTTAAAGCTATGGCTGAAAGAGAAACAGGTCTGCAAATAAAATGCCTAAGGTCAGATGGAGGGGGAGAGTACCTCTCAAATGAGTTTGCAAAGTTCTTGCAGGAGCATGGCATAAAGCAGCAATATTCATGCAGTTATACCCCACAACAAAATGGAATTGCAGAAAGGAAAAACAGGCATATTGGAGAGGTATCTCGTGCCATGCTCAATGAAAAAGACTTGCCAGATTTTTATTGGGCTGAAGCAGTTGCTACAGCAGTCTACATAATGAACAGGACTCCCACTGCAGCAATACATGGAATGACTCCAGAGGAGAGGTATACTGGTAGGAAACCAGATATTTCTCATTTGAAAATTTTTGGTTGCATTGCCTATGTACATGTGCCAGATGAGTTGAGATCCAAGTTGGATCCAAAAGCTGAAAAGTGCATCTTTATTGGTTACTCTCTGCAGCAAAAAGGGTATAGATGCTATAACCCTTCTACTCGTAAGTTTACAGTGAGCAGAGATGTTGTTTTTGATGAGATGAGTAGCTGGTATAAACCAGTAAATGTGATTGATGATGTAGATGCACAAAATGGTAATGCTGCACAGAATTCAAAGCAGCAGTCACAAAATATTAGTGGACCTGGAGCGTCCTCTAGCAGTGGTTCACATTCTTCGCCATGGACAGGCAGATTGAGATCAGGAGAATCTTCTGAAGGCAGCGCAAATAGTGGTATGCAGGTATCACGAAAAGGAAAAGAGAAGGTAGATCAGCCCATGTTTGATGTGAATGCAGGTCACTCTTATGTGGATGGTGAATCCAGTGGCTCAGAACAGAGCATTGATGATGAGTTGGGTATTCCTTCTATTGTTACACCTGGAGTAAGGAAGACCAGGGATGTTTTGAGAGCACCTGGGAGTGAACCCACTTTGCGCAGGTCTACCAGAGTTAGGTATCCTGTGGATAGGCTGAAATATGATGGATTTACAGCCATTCACTATGCATATATGGTCAAAGTGATACAGGAACCAGAACCCACTTCTTTTGAGCAAGCCATGGGAAAAGAAAAATGGGAGAAAGCCATGGATGAAGAAATGGATGCCTTGGAAGCAAATGCTACATGGGAATTGGTACCTTTGCCTAAAGGTAAAAATGCAATTGGCTGTAAGTGGGTTTATAAGGTGAAGCACAATGCAGATGGTTCTGTGAACAGATACAAGGCAAGATTAGTAGTCAAGGGGTATGCACAAACATATGGCATTGACTATGAAGAAACATTCAGTCCGGTTGCAAGGATGGCAACCGTAAGAGCAGTCATTGCTATGGCTGCATCAAAGGGATGGTCTTTACATCAGATGGATGTAAAGAATGCCTTCTTGCATGGTGATTTGCAAGAAGAGGTCTATATGGAGCAGCCACCAGGTTATGTGCATGCTGTTCATCCTGAGTTTGTTTGCAGGTTGAAGAAAGCCTTGTATGGCTTGAAGCAAGCACCTAGAGCATGGTCTGACAAGATAGGACAGTATCTTGTCACTATTGGCTTTCAGATTTCCAAGGCAGATTTCTCACTTTATGTGAGAAAAACAGAGAAAGGTATTATGCTACTTGTCATTTATGTTGATGATTTGATTATGACAGGTGACAGTGATGAAGATATCCTTCATGTGAAAATGCTATTGAAGCAGAAGTTTGAGATGAAGGATTTGGGAGAGCTGCGCTATTTCTTGGGCATTGAGGTGATTAGATCACCAAGTGGGATACAGCTCTTGCAGAGGCAGTATGGATTGGACATGCTGTCCAAATATGGGATGACAGGCTGTAAGCCTATTTCAGTTCCTTTGGAGCAGAATGTGAAGCTGAGCACAGATGCAGGTGAGCTTCTGGAAGACCCTACTATGTACAGACGCATAGTAGGAAGCTTGATTTATATGACTATTACCAGGCCAGATTTGAGCTATGTTGTTGGATTGGTAAGTCAGTTTATGCAGGCTCCAAGGAAACCACATTTGGATGCGGCTAGACGCATACTCAGGTATGTGAAGTCCACATTGCAGTATGGACTATTTTATGAGACTGGGGTTCAGATACAGTTGCATGGATACACTGATGCTGATTGGGCTGGTAGTATTTCTGATAGACGATCTACCAGTGGATATGTATTCTCTTTTGGGAGTGCTGCAGTCACTTGGAGCAGCAAGAAACAGCCTACAGTTGCCTTGTCGAGCACAGAGGCTGAGTACAGGGGTGCAGCAATGGCTGCATGTGAGGTAGCTTGGTTGCATAAGCTACTTTATGATATGCATCAGTCTACAGATGGGCCAGTTGTCATTTATTGTGACAACATGAGTAGTATACACTTGGCAAATAACCCAGTCTATCATGCTAGAACAAAGCACATTGAGGTGCATTATCACTATGTGCGAGAGAGGGTTTTACTAGGTCTTATTGATCTAGTTTATGTCAGCACAGAGGATCAGGTAGCTGACATATTCACGAAGGCATTGGGCGCAGAGAAGCTGCGCAAGTTCAGAGACCTGCTTGGTGTGCAGGAATTGGGATTGAGCTCGAGGGGGAGTGTTGAGATATCAAGCTCCACTCGTGATACGCCAGGGTGACCGTTGTGTATTTATGTCACCGACTTGTCAGTTGCAGACGCGGTTGGTACACCGCCCATGAATAATAGCTACATGATAGCTATCCTTATCTACTCTAGTTCGTGGCTCAGTTAGTATGCCACCTTAGTTAGTTGAGTTTGGTTTGAGACCCATATCTAGGGTTCTTCTATTTCTTTGTATTTGAGTTCTTTTTGGCTTACACAACTAAGAAGAGAAAAACTGTTTTCAGCCTCCACCCTTGTGTGTCTTCCCCCATTGTGCAAGCAAGAAAGCTTCAAGCGAGACTCCTTCCTTCTCTCCCACAATCTTGACAGTACTACTGGCTGTGCTGGAGCTCTAGGCTCCTCCTGAAAGATCACTCTGCCGATCTCAACCACCTTCTCAGGCTGCCTGTGCATCTTGTCTTCATGGAAGACGACATCATGGCTGCGTACTATTTTCCGCGCCTGCGGATCCCATAGGCAATAGCCCATCTCTCCTGACTCACCATAGCCAAGGAATATGCATTTAATGCTCTTTGGATCCAATTTACTCCTCTTGTCCTTGGGCACATAGCATAATGCCTCACATCCAAAGACACGGAGATGCGCATAAGAGGGTGGCTTACCAGCCCAAACTTCCTCTGCAACCTGGAAATCCAATCCACTAGAAGGCGATCGGTTTATGACATGCACTGCCGTACTAACTGCCTCAGCCCAAAAACTCTGGGGTAGGCCTGCATGGCTAAGCATAGAGCGCACACGCTCCTGAATAGTCCTGTTCATGTGCTCAGCCAAACCATTCTGGGGTGGGTTGTAAGGGGCGGTCAACTGACGCTTAATACCCTTGTCATCACAAAACTGCTCAAAAGCATGCGAGACATATTCTCCCCCATTATCTGTCCTAAGGCATTTCAGCCTATACCCAGTCTGGTTCTCAACACGAGCAAGCCATCTCTGAAAAACTGCCAAGACATCGGACTTCTGCTTTATGGGATAAGCCCACACTTTCCTAGAAAAATCATCAATGAAGGTAACGAAGTACTTCGCGCCACCCATAGGCATCCAAGGCATAGGCCCACAAACATCAGAATGCACCAATGCCAAGGGCTCACTCATGCGTGGCCTACCCGATTTCTTATGCGTAGACCTATTCTGCTTACCATAAAGACAATGATCACACGAGTCAAAACGTGCATAGTCCAAAGGCGGAAGATACTGCAAACCAGATAACATTTTCATTCCTTTCAAAGACATATGCCCCAAACGGGCATGCCAAAGTGATACATGTGGGATAGAGCCCACTGCCAAAACATGGTCTACAGAAGACCCAGATACAACAAGAGGATAGAGGCTGCCAGCCTTGGCACCTCTAGCAAGCACAAGTCTGCCTTTGGTAATCTTCCAGGCAGAATCCCCAAAACAGACATGAAACCCTGCATCATCCAACTGTCCTGCAGACATAAGACTGCGCGTAAGCGTAGGTACATGACGTACATCCCTGAGCAAAAAGGAACTGCCAGTGGAAAACTGCAACTGAATATCTCCACAGCCCACAATATCAAGAGACCTGTCATCTCCAAGTCTGACTGATCCAGATACAGTACGGTAAGAGTGAAACCACTCACGGTAAGGCGTCACATGGAAGGACGCACCTGAATCCAATAACCAGCACTGTGCATACATACTAGGTGTCTCAATCAAGTGTGAAGCATCAGAAGAACTAGCTGCAAGTATGAGCTCATGACTACCATCGGAATCCTCGGTCTGCATGACATTATTTTCTTCAATCTTGATGCTGGACTTCGCAGGTACTATGCTATGATCAGAGGACTTCTCCTACACTTTCTCTTTGCCCTTATCCTTGTGCTTCTCATTGCGCAACTCATGACACTGTAGCCTGATATGGCCCTTTTTCCCACAATGATGACAAGTGACATTAGCGTTGTGCCCACGCGACTTACTACTCGACTTTCCACGAGATTTAGACCAACCCTTCTGCGAGTCACGGCCACGGTTATTACCACGATCATTCCTGTCATTCCTGCCTCTAACTGTCAAAGCATGTGAAACACGAGAGGCATCCAAGTTTTTGCGATTAACCTCTTCCTACAGAAGAGCACTCTCAACATCATTCAGTTTCAGAGTAGCACTAGAGGCACATAGGGCAGTGCGGAATACATCCCATGACTCATTCAGAGTCCCAAGCAAGAAAAGAGGAGTTACTTCCTCTCCAAAGGTGATATCCTGCGAAGTCAGGTTCTTCAGTATAGCATGGAACTGGCTCAAGTGAGCAGACATAGTCGCATTATCCTTCATGCGCAGATCCATAAGCTGCTTCAACCAGTACATCTGACTCGCCGGACTTTTCTTATCATAAAGATTCTTGATCTTATTCCATAGATCCCATGCACTCTGTGCTTCCTCAAATACATTATAATGTACCTGTTCAGTGAGAGACAATACAATCGTGGACTTGCATAGCTCATCAAGTTCAAGCCAGTCGTCATTGTCCATAGTTTCAGGCTGCTCCCCACTCAACCGAAGTGGCTTAATCTGAGATTTCTACACCAAGACCTGCCAAATTTGACTCTTCCAATAAGAGTAGTTAGTACCATCCAACTTTGTGATGTTAAATATGGCATTATCAGTCGAAGAGGACGCCATAATGCAGGCTGGAAATGCACAGACAGTCCAAAACTGCTTGCTGTTTTACTGCAGAAACTACCCAAAAATGACCAAAACGGGGTCCAAAGGGCGAGCAAAGTGTGCCAAAAGTTGCTGCCCACTTAGTACTAGGTGCGGTACACCAAATCAGGATATTTCAGCATGAAAAGTACACCTCAGTCCACCAATAACTGCTTGCTGTAATAAATTGCAGGTATGCAGTCTAGAGAGCAAACTGTCCCAAAATAGGATCCAATGTCAAGCAAACAATGCTAGGTCCAAAGCCGGCATGAAACGGACATAAGCAAGGCCAATGACAGTGAAAATAACATGAGCTCAACACCGAAGCATGTCAAAATAACATCTGCCAGTGAAAGGCACACCCCCAAACACTCTAGGCAAAGTGTTCCTGTAACTGCCAAAACCTGATACAAATAGGTGTCTGCTCAAAGAGAAAGATCCAAATATGAGACTCAGCTCATAAGCATCCTGTGAACCAAGAGTACATCAATGCATATCCATAAAGATCGGAGTATGATCCCAAAGTCTCAATGCGTATGTAGCTGCTCAAGACATAAACTGCTCCAAATACATGTAAGTGCTCCAATAGCATGCAACTGTCAAAGGTCAAGCAAGCATGTAAAATGCTCCCACTGGCACAAAAGGCGTACAAAGCGAGCTCAGAAGCTCAAACAACCCAAGAGAAAGCACCAGTGATAAGTGACCCTGTCAATGCATCAAGCGCATCCAAGAGAGCATGACATACATGAAGCACCGCTCGTATTAACCATGAAGCAATACATAAGCCCAAATAAGCTCTCGATCAACTCAATGACATCCAAATAGCAACCAAGATCAGTGATCAAGTAAGCCGGGAATGCTCAAATACATCCAAATCCAAGCTCCAAATGTCGATATGGCATACACGAACCAAATAGCATATGTCACGAACCAAAGCATGTAAAGTACCTTCAGCCCATTGTTATTCCAGCATGTATTTACTGTTCTAAACAATAGATTTCAGCCCCAAATTCAAGCCAAAATCATGGTCAAACCAAATGCATACATCCCCAATACATCCGGGTAGGAAGTAGATCGCATATGGGCATCAAATAGCTCCAATGGAATGAGGCATAAGCAACAAATGTCAGTGTCAGGGGTGCTGCCTTGTTTCCAGCACTGTTATGCAGTGAATGACAGTTTCAAAACTGAGAATGATCAGCTCCCAACCTCAATGTCAAGCCAAAGCATCAAAATGACATCCAAAAAATGGCTCAAATGCCCTCCAAATAGGCCAATGATGAGTGCTCCATGAGCAACAAAGCATTCAGCTGTAAAACGTGGAGGTCAAAGTCTGAAAATGGGTGCCATATTCAGCCTGTTGAGGCCTGGAGTGCTACTGCCAATCACATGGAGTTATGATGGTTGGGGGGCTCCAAAATAAGCCCCAATAGGCCACACACAAGGGCTTGATGAAGATCAAGTGGCTGCAGCTTCAACACGTGAGGAGGGGAGGGCTGAATAGGTGCGCTGAAATTAGCATGAGTTGCTGGAAAATGGCTGCTGATCAATGTGGCTGAATGTTGAGTGTGGGGGGGCTCAATAATGGCCCAAGGTAGGCACATACCAAGCCATGAAGGCCCAATGCAAAGGGGAGGGAAGATATGAGCTATGGAGCTCAAGAAGAGTGGCTACCCTTTATTCCTGCCCTGTTTCAAACTGAGAATACACTCAAATGCCTGCAAATGCTAAAGCAATACCTCAAGGGCAAGGCCCTATGAAGCTCAAGAAGGCCGGGATGGAGCTCGGGAAGCCGGGGAGAGTGGAGAGCTCGAGAGATCAGCTATGGCTGCCGGGATGGAGACCCAATGCGTGAAGCAAGTCGATGCGAAGGTCGGGAAGCACCGAGTTGAGCTCGAGCAAGAGAATGCCAAGCTCTGATACCAGTTGAAAGGTGAGAAGGATCGAAGCTTGCACGCGAGCTATGGCGGGAGAGCAAGAGCAAGAAAGAGAGAGACAAGAAATGGGAACTCCAACGGTCACAATGTGTGACCGGGCCTTCCTTTATTCAAACTGTCACTAAAAGAATAAAGAATAAAGTGACGTGACGGGCGCCCGCCACCTGCAGTGTGCAGTGGCGGGTACTGTCAGTGTAGTAATACACGGGGCGGCACGGCGGAGGCGCCTTTACCCCCAACAGTTATAGATGTAGGAGAGCCTCTTACTTATTATGTAGGGGTGATTGTCACTCTTGGGAGAGGGCTATGCAGTCTGAGCTTGACTCATTGCATCAGAATAAGACTTGGGATTTGGTTTCCTTACCTCAAGGTAAGAAAGATTTGCCATGCAAGTGGATGTACAAGCTAAAAAGTACCCTTGGACACCCCAAACTGGCATACAAGGCTCGATTGGTTGCTAAGGGTTTTAAGCAGGAGCATGGTGTTAACTTTGATGAAGTCTTTTCTCCTATGGTCAAGATGACCACCCTATACTTAGTCTTGGCATTGGTTACACTGTTTGACCTGGACTTGTACCAGATGGATGTCAAGATGGCTTCTTTACATGGGGACTTGCATGATGAGATTTACATGGAGCAACCTAAGGGCTTTGCAGACCCTGGTAGGGAACACCTAGTGTGCAAGCTAAGGAAGAGTCTATATGGCTTAAAGTAGGAACCTTGGGAATGGTACCATAAGTTTGATGCATTCATGTAGTCACAGGGCTACAACTGTAGTGCTATGGATCCGTGCTTGTATATGAAGAAAGCCTGTGATGGTTCTTTATTGATTTTGGTACTCTATGTGGATGACATGCTTTTAGTAGGGACAGCTCATGAGGAGCTCGATGCTCTTAAGGCTTAGCTCAAGAAGAGCTTTGAGATGAAAGATCTGGGACAGGTCTCTCATATACTTGGTATGCGCATCATGCGCGATAGATCTCAGGGACTCCTCTATTTGTCACAAAGGGAGTACGCACATAAAGTCTTTGAGCACTTCTGCATGCAGGATGTTAAGCCTATTGGCTGTCCATTACCTTCTCATATGAAGGTTTCATAGGCCAATTGTTCGCAGATAGATGAGTAGTGGGCCAAGATGACCAAGATTCCCTATGCATCAGCCGTGGAAAATCTTATCTATGCCATGATAGCCACCCGTCCAGATATTGCTTTTGCAATTGGGGTTGTGGCACGTTATATGGCTACACCTGGCAAGAAACATTGGGATGTCGTGAAGGGTATCATGAGGTACCTGAAAGGCATAGCAGATATGTGTCTTTGTTATGGCAGCCAGGATACAGGAGTCGTGGGGTACACTGACTTTGATTATGCAGGACGTGAAGATAGTAGGAAGTCCACTTCTGGCTATGTGTTCACTTATGCTAGAGGGGCTATCTCTTGGATGTCCAGGGCGTAGAAGTGTACGGCCCTTTCTACTATAGAGGCCGAGGATATTGCAGCCACAAAGGCTTGCAAAGAGGCTATCTGGTTAGGCCGTTTGATTGCAGACCTTGGTATGATAGATGCTATGCCTACACTGCATTCGGATTCTATGAGTGCCATTCAGTTGGCCAAGAATCCGGTCTTCCATACGAAGACGAAACATATTGAGGTGAGGTATCACTTCATTCGCAAGTTCGTTGAGGACATGTCTGTTGACCTTGTCAAGATTCCAATTGAGAAAAATCCTGCAAACTTACTCACGAAGAGCCTCACTACTAAGCGCTTTGCCTTCCTCAGGAGATTGATGGGCATTGGATGAGATGACGTCTTTTTCCTCATCCTACTGTACATGTGTACATGTTGTACTGTCTTTTCTTTTTTCTCTCTCTCACTGGGGCAGATTCGCCTTTAAGTGGGAGGTTGTTGGGGGTAAAGGCGCCTCTGCCTAGCCGTCCGTGTATTACTACACTAAAAGTATCCACCATTGCACACTGCAGGTGGTGGCCGCCCATCACAATCACTTATTCTTTATTCTTTTAGTGACAGTTTGAATAAAGGAAGGCCCGACCACACATTGTGGTTGTTGGAGTTCCCATTTCTTGTCTCTCTCTTTCTTGCTCTTGCTCTTCCACCATAGCTCTCACGTGCAAGCTTTGATCATTCTCACCTTTCACTTCCCTTGGACACTTGCATGAGTGTAATGCCTGAAGTGCCTCCTCCAACTCCTCCTGTATAAAATGGACCATCAAATGTCTGCTCATCCTGTCTTTAACCACCCTCTACATGCTCTACTTAACTACTTCTCTATCTCTCTCATATGTAGGGGGTCTAGTGGTGAATCCTAGTAGGGATGTATAATATTGTGTGGCCACCTATCTTGCCTCTAAAGGGCCCAATGCAATGGATCCATCAGCTCTCTTGAGTCTCCAAAGACCCTATCTAGAGTGTTTAGGCTTGTGGTGTGGAAAAAATCCCCATTAACCTTGTCCCTAGACTAAGTCCAAAAAGAGGCTGTTGCGTGAAATATGTACTCCGATCTAGCTTCCTTCATGGAGTCAAACAATCTCTGCCCTTGCGGTATGCATCCTCTCAAATATCCATCTGTATCCTAGCCGTCTCTCCTCCTCCCTCTATAAGGCAACTAATGATGCCCTAGCAACTCTTTCCTTCTCTAGAAGGCTCTGTCGTCTCCTCCCTGTGGCCTCCTCTCTTAAGAGGGAACTAATCTCCTATAGGCTCTCATCCAAGTCATTAGCTGCCCATCCAGCTGAGAATGGTCTAGATCTCCAACATTGTGTGATTGTGTCTCTAAGATCATCCTCATTAAACAAGTGCTCTGAAATCCTAACACTGGAATGGGGTTCCCCTAGTCTCTCCAAAAAAAGTATCTAAATTGGTGAGTGGTCCGAGAGGGTCGTGCCATGTATGAATCTTGTAAGGACGCCTTTGTTGTAGGCCCAGTCATCCACATAAAATCTATCAATCTTGGAGAAAGTCTTGGCTCCTATCACCTTGTCTCTCTTGAAGAACTGAAGTGAGCCTATGGTCCTGCCAAACTCTTCTCTGAACCATGGGTCCTAGCCTCTAATCTGGAATAAGAACTCCTCCCAAGCAGACTGCTCTCCTCCCTTAATGATTTTTGTGCATTTTCCTCTCCTATCCTCAAGAGCCTCCACCATGTTAAAGTCACCCCCTACCATCCAGTGATCAACCTATGGTAGAGACTGATTGAGAGTGGTCCAAAGCTATCTCCTGTCTCGTTGTCCATTCGAGAGGTAAACAACAAACCAATGAGTGCCTCCTCCACTCTCACTGAGACCCACATGGCTCTCCCTGGAATCAAAATACCCCAACCCTATACTGATTGATTCTACTGCTTCCCAACACATATGCATACTCCAGCCTGTATCTCAGTAGCACCTATAGTTCCTGTCTAGTAAGTGTGACTCTAACATGGTAGCAACTTCTTGCAACATTGGGATATCCTATCTGCCAAAAGATGGTGCTCCTATAACATAAGAAAATCAATCGATCATCCTACTAGATCTCTGTGAAAATGCTGTCACATGAGACTCTAGCCCTGCCTAAAGTGACGACCTCCGAAGCCTTGTACATTCCATGAGAGTATCCTCATGGAGTGTGTCTCAACCTCTTGGACCACCATGGTTGTATGGCCCATGCTTGCCTCTGTTGCCTCCTAGTATATACCCAATCATGTGTCCTCTCTGCTATCTCTGTTGCGGGATGTAATGGGGGGAAGTCCTCAGAGTAGTCATCTGAGTCCTCTACCTCCTACTCACTATACTGGGCCATCACGGCCTCCCCTGCCTACTGTGTGTCGGGTACCTGAGATGGGTTAAGCTCGAGAAGCTCATCCTGATGAGGCGATGGTCTAGGGGACTGTGGTGTATTTGTAGCCTATTGTAGCTCTTGAGAAGCTACTGGTGTCCCTACCTCCATGGGCTAAATCACATCCATCTGCATTGCTACCCCTATCAATGGTTATGGGACCTCTGGCTCTAGGCATCTACTTGAGCGTCTATGGGAGTAGTGGGGGGCTGCAATGGCTCTACATGGGCTGCCGACTTGAGGTCCTTGATCACTCTCCACTGTCTTGGCTCTAGGCCCTCATGCCCCTACCTCTTAGCAGCACACTCTCTCTTTACTGGCATTGTCTCCTCCTTTGTCTAGCCTTGTGCCGTGGTGCTCTACATCACTCCTCTCCACCTCCCTCATCCCTGAAGGAGGTATGTTGTTGGTGTGCCTTGGGGCATTCAGCTATGAGATGTCCAATCATCCCGCAAGAAAATCACTAACCAACGAGGCACATATAAGAGACTGGTTGGATAAGAAATCCCCCATGAATGGAGGGAATCCTAATAGTCTGGGGAAGGCAGTACAAAGACTTTGTAGGTATTATCACTCGGACCGAAAGGGTATATGTGTGGACCTTCTGAGACTACGTTAGTAAAAGTCCTATCCCTCTGTATGGCACGGCCGAATGCACTGTCAATCTCAAAAAGGTATGGCGTAAAATACTCATCAAGGCCAGGAAAAGAGATGGTGATGGCAATGCCATCTCTAAGTAAGGAATAGTCCCTAGCCCTTGATCCATCTGTCAAAGTATGCTACTAAGGTCCTGACATCAAGTGGGCTGGTAGCGAGTGCTGCCTCCATCGACTTGGGTGAGGTGAATTGGAGTTTGAAGCATCCCTTTCCAACGGGCACCACTTGCGTAATCTTGGCGCTGGGGTGCCAATAAGAGTAGACTAGATGGAGTCCTTAAGACTATGGATAGGCGCACGATCTCCAAACATTTTGCAGGCCAAGGATGATGCTTCTAGGGCTAACACTCTCTCCCTGAGTGCCAACTCTGTGTTCAGAGAGAAAAGCGGATTGGTGGGAAGGCATCGGCCGAGTGTATGCGAGGGGCTGCATTGGAACCCCCTGGAGATGGTGGAGGATCGGCTACAACCTCGAGCGATATGCTAGCTCCATGTGTTAGTGGTGCAGGTGCTTCGTGGTCTGTGGCGCAAGGTATAGCCGCTCGTCTGCCTGTTGAGGTTGTGCGGGGGAAGGGGAGATGGAGGTTACTTATGCAAGGAATCTTACGAAGGCTGCAAGGGTGGATGAGGAAGTGTCTATGGCTATGAAGTGAGGAGAGAGTTGGTGGTAGTGGCAGTCGGCCAGCAGGTGTTGTGGTTGATGGCAGGGTTGACAAGGCAATCCTAAAGGGCCGACAGGCGACAGAAGGAGTCACGTCACGTCAGCTTTCCCCAAGGTCAACACACAGTTGGCGGCCATCGGTAGTCTCACCACGTCCTTGACTATTAGAATCTATTCTAGTAATGAAATAAATAAAGCACTTGTATATGTGAAGTGATTTTTTTGAGCCAATTAGAACTAATTAAGGTTAGTCCCATCTTGTAAGGGAAAATTGAGACATGATAGTTTTGCTCGTGTTAAAATTTTCCATGGATTGGAGTTTTAAGCAACTTGCAAACTAGTCCAAAAACTACTCATTGGAACGACTCCCAACCAACTTATTGCATAAAGGGGGAGTTGCGATAGGAGAGTTGAGCCTTCAAAAACCCCTCCTAGGATAGCAAAGCTTTACAAACATGTTATTGAGGAAACAATAATACTAACATGTTAAGAGCTAAACTGGATTATGAAGTTATGGTGGCAAATTGTCATCAAGCAAAATTAAGCACATATTTAGTGATAATGATAGGCAAGATTAATATTGAGAAATGAGAAAAGTTGAGATCAAGAAATGAAGAAAAAATGACACACTTGTTTATTCATATAGACCTATTTGTCAAGGTAAGATTTACAGCTCCAAAAGAGCATCCCAAAATAACTCCACTTCTCCATTGAGTGGCCTAAATCTAGATGTTTTCCACCTCTTTGACCACTCTATGGCGCAACATAGCCACTACTTGGATCCTAATATGCTAACATATTTGATGACTTGAGAATGAGAAAATTGGAAGCTTCTATGCAATGCACTATGTGAGTTTATTAGGATTATAGAAGAAAAACATAGGGTGTGATGGAGTCATGGTCTTACTAATATAGAATAACATCCCCAATGGATAATGTGGGAGATACAATAAAAATGGGGCAATAATTGGGGGGAAGATAGAGCTTAAGAACTTTAGATAGGGAAAGAAAAAAGGTACCATTCGAAGCATTGTCGTTAACAACTATGACAACTTGAAAGTTTCCATATATCCCACCTTGATATACAAGCATATTTTAGATGCCATAGCTTGATTTTCTTAGTACAAAGCAACTTAGATTAAAGAAGAATTCATGTGCAAATTATAACTAGGCCTAAAATTGAGAGGTTGCTAGATGTCATTCTAACACCATAGTGACAACTAATCTACCATGAAAACAGCTAGTAGTTAGATATCCCCTTATTGAGGTGAGGGCATGCTAAAGTACTTTTGAACCTAGTTAGTTAAGTGATTGCCATTCATAGTAAACCCAATCAGAAGCTTGTTAGGTGAATATAATCATCACTTTCAAGATACATTAACGGCCAAAACATGTCAAGAATTACACTTTTATTAATCACTAGATTAAGGAAAGTGCCAATAAAGGTTTGCCACATGTGCAAGAATATGGTATTCTTGTCTCCTCTACTCTGGAGATAGTTGTAAAGAGGCTAATTCCCACAAGAATCCATTAGATTGAAAATACAAGAAATAGACTATCTAACCAAGAAACCACAGCCAATGTGGCTAGGCATGAATTGATATTATCATTGTTGGCTGAGAATGATATTACCATTGTTGGCAAAGGAGATGTAACTGCATCCAAATTAAAAAAATTCTCAAAAAATTCAATATAATTTTTAATTTGATTTGAATATTTTATGTGCATATATTTTCTAATTAAAGCACATAGTAAATAGTGGATTATTGATGTTAGATATCTTTCCATTGATAAGTTTTAAAAGGCATCCCATGGAAAGCCTCGATGACACATTGTATACAATTCATAAAGAATTCATAGACATTATCTATGCTAATCAAAGTACAAATTCTTTTAGTGAAGGTAGGTTTTTTGTTGAAAATCCATACTACATAGAAACTTGCTTATTCTATCACACCAAGCTCTAGGTAATTGCTTCAATCCATACAATGCCTTCTTTATCTTACATACATAATGCAAATACTTTGGGTGCACACGCTCTTCTAGCTATTCCATATACACCTCCTCTTCTAGTGTATCATTCGAGAATGCATTCTTTCTATCAACCAAATACCCTACTCTTTCTATCAACCCATTATAAGTCAATCTATCAACCAAATACCTTACTCTTCCTAATATTCTCAACTGAGGTGCACTAGATTGTGTCTCAATCACTCTTGCATGTGGTGATACATACTTTCCTGTAGTTCTGATGCTTGGAGTTTTAACATGAGGTATCCTAAACTCATCATCCAATGAGTCATCTTTTGAACTTTCACCAACCGACCTTTTTTACTTTGCAATTTCAACCCTCTTTTGTATAGACTTCAATTTGCCACTCCATGGGCTAATACTTTTAGTACTTTCCACATTGTCTTGTGGTCTAGATACATCCTTAATATGATGATTTAATTAGTATGTTTTGCTTTAATTTTCTTCCCATAAACATCATCATCAATACTCTCAAAAGCATCCATGTCAACTATAGCCTTAGGTTTATACCATGACTATACTCACTAAATCTCACATCCCTGCTTATGTAAACCTCTCTAGAAATAGGATGATAGCACTTATATCCTTTCTTTTCATTAGGATAACCAAGAAAGTAACATTTAACTACCTTTGGCTCCATCTTCCTTCTCAAATCATTAGGGATATGCACATAATATACACAACCAAACACCTTGAGGTAAGATATTGTAGGCTTCCTCCCATATATTTTCTCATAAGGTGACATATGATGTGTAAGTCTTGCAGGTGTCCTATTCATAATTTGAACTACAGTATGTATAATAATATGATTTTTTCTATTTGCTACACCATTTTGCTGTTATGATTACCGATATGTAACCTACCTATTTATCCCATGATATATCAAGTAATTTAAAAAATCATTAGACATATATTAATTCCCATGATCTAATCTTAGCGACTTAATGTATGATCTAAACTACTTTTTTGCCATTGCTTTGAAATCCAAAAAACTTCTCAAATGTTTCACTTTTGTGCTATAAGAAATAAACCCAATTCACTCCACTTAAATAATCATGGAAGTAATATAAAATCTACATTTTCCACTCAATGACATATTTTGACATGGACCCCATGTGTTTGAATGCTCCATTTTCAAAGTATATGCATTGATTCTCCCCCTCCTCTTTGGAAATGGGATTCTAGACCTTTTTCCAAATTGACATGCCTCACATATATGTTCAAAATTTACATGGCCAAAGTGCAGGAGACCATGTACTTATATCTGTCTAGACTACGTCTGGTTCAACCTTTGCAAATTTACATGTCCAATCTATCTATGTCATAGTTTTGCATCTTCATCATATGCATGTCCTACCTCTTACATATATAGAGCTTTGCACAATGGGAGTGCAAATATCCAATGCAAAAAATATTCCTTTCTTTTGTCCTCTTGCAATCAATCTACTAAGTTTTCCATTTCTAAACTCATTAGTGAAACAACCAAACTTATTAAACTAGACTTGCAAGCTTGATTAACTATTTGTCCAACACAAGTAATATTTGTTGTTATAGTAGGCACATACAATACATCTCCAAGTTTATTTTGAATCCCATATTTAGTGACCAATGGAACACTTTCAATATGCATAAGTAATGCAATGCATCATCCCTAATGGCTACATACTCTTTACTATGCATTTCCTACTTCCTATCAAACCATTATTCATGATGCGTCATGTGGTTCATAGCCCTTGAATCCAAAAACCAATCTTCATCACTACACGGATAAGTCGTGCTACCAAGTACATGCTCCATGGAAAAATAATGTTCACTAGTTAATCCAACTCTAGAGACATAAATATCAATGACCACTTGTATAGTGTCCATACTAAGTCCTTCCATAACCTCTAGATAGAGCATTCTGCTTTTGATAGCATCCCTTCTCATAATGATCAAAATGTCCACAATAATGGCATGTACCATGTCTATGCAAACTAGATTGTCCTTTGCCTCTAGAGAAATCTCTCCCTTTGTCTCTAGGCATGAAATCTCCACATTCTTTCCTTTATCTTCCCCCTTTTTCCTTTGAGGGCAATTCCAGGCAGCATGGTTAGGAGATAGGCAGTTGAAACATAGCCTTTCTTTTTTTGCCTTATCAAAGTCATCTTGACTTAACTTCGCCCTTACATATTGTTCCTTTTCAAAGGGTTGTTTCTTACCCTTAAGGAATGGCATTTTCCTTTTAGATTTGCCTAAAAATTTTGAGGCTTCAAATTCCTTAGCCTTGGGCTCCATATCAGTGAGACTAGTGAGTGCACCTGGATGCGTATTATCTTCATTGATTAATGCAAATTTAATTGCCTCTTCAAGCGTCTTAGGTGAACTCCTTTTCACTTCCTTTTTATAGGCCTTATCTAGTCCCCTTATGAATCCTCTTGTCTTTTGAAATTCATCTATTCCTTCCAATTTGAGGATTATCTCACGATACTCCTTGAGATATGTCATCAAAGGTCTTCCCTTTTGTCTGACAAAATCCCAATCTTCCCAATTTCTTTCCATTTCATTTTCAAGAAGGAATTTTTTCAAAAAGACCGATTCAAATTGAGCCCAAGTTTCATGTATTTTATTTGCCTCCTTTAAAGTTCTCCACCATTTATATGCTTTCGGCCCCAAGGTTAGACTAGCCCATGAACAAAAGGATCTCCTCAACCATAAGAAGTTTCTCTACCTCTGGAAGGACTACCACATTCTCTCTAATGATAAGATGCTATCATGAATAGTGTTCTCCTAGTGTGTGTTGGATGTATTAAGCCATCTTTCACAAAATTAGAAGTGTCAAAGGACTTATATATAGGGCCTATTCCATTTTCGTGACTAAAACCAAGTCATCATAATCCACTAGTGCATTAATCGAAGCAAGATCCAATGGAATATGCTTAATCTATGTAACACAATCACTAATGTTTTGATTTCATTGCCATGCACCTTGTAGCCTTTGCTTCAACCATATCTTCCTTGCCTCCATACAAGTGCCATACATTTTTTCAATTATCTCCCATGCATGCTCACATATACTTGCATTTTTTATGTGTGGAATCAATGTCTTTAAAATGCATATGGAAATCCAATGTAATACCTCCCTATTTTTTCTTATCTAATCCTTATAGGCCTTATTCTCCTCCTCCATTGTGTCATTATGGAGCTCAAGATATGTGTCATCACTTTCTTTAAGGTTCCAAATACCTCTTTCCATAATAAAATTTTCCATGCAATAGGACCAAATACTATAGTTGTCCTTTGTCACCAACAATCTATGTAATTTGTATAATTTCTGACACTATGACTACTATAATTTCAAAAACAAAAAAGTACAATTTGATAGATCACTATTCAAGAAGTATACTGAACTAGCATCATCCACCTAAATTCCAAGAACAAAAGCATAAAAAATGGATCAAAAATTTACTTGTAAATTGAAGTCTAATGATTGGAGAGTAATACATGTGTCTAATTTTTATAAAAAACATCAAAACAACATGTGCACATGATAAATGTGTACTATCTAGCAAGAAACATTGAATAAATAGCTCATTTAATGGTGCTTATATGATCCAAAAAGCATCATACGAGCCACAAATGATTATTTTCTATACAATTTTTGTGTAGTTTTTAATGTTGAAATTGATGTACAAACAATACTCAATAGGTGGTAATTTTTTAAGATTTAGTTTGTAAGTTTTTGCCCTCCAAAATGGCACCTGAAAGTTGCACAAAAATGGAAAATTTTCCCTTCAAAACAACTAGTTGTCCTCTTTGATAGTGTGAGCACATGGATGTATGAACCATGCTAATCTAACTAGTTCAATGCAAGCTCAATATGAAATGAATTCTCCAAAATAACTGGTTTTGCATAGGCTCCAATATGAATGGGTGATCATCAAACCAATTTGGTTTACCACAGTGTGAAAGGGGTTGTGATAATTAAGGCTAATAACCTTAGAAGATTAGGGAGAAAGATTTTTCAAGTAGAACGATAGCCTTTGCTGCCATCAATTTTTCATTGGGGCTCCATAGTATGTCGACACTGACTCCAGTTTGAACAATGATATCTTTTCACATCACATGATTAAATCTGGAGCTCAACTCTCTAGCTAATAGCCCAAATCCATTTGAATTTCTCTTTTTTGTTCACTTTGGGTTCCTCCCACTTCTTCAATAAGTAGACCATTGTGCTTCTTCTTTCAACCTAGCCTTGTGATTTTAGTCTCAAGTAGGCCCCCTTGTTAAGTAGGCCTTGAGCTTAAGCAACACTTCCGAGAATTAATACATATACGGATTCATATTAAAATCAAACTAAATCCTTTGTGCAATACCTCTATTTCTAGCCTTCAATGGCTTCGAAAGCGCATCCAACGTAGGCAATAAAGCCCCCAAATCAAGCTTTAATAGCTCTTTCAATTCATGCACTTGTTTTGGGTTGACTAGTTGAAGATTTATACATGATTTAGTTGTAGATAGAAAGCTTATATTCGATGTAAGTCTCATTTAACACACTCATCAAATGAAATCTTCACTCTTGCTACCCTGATACCAACTAAGAAGAATCAATATAGACACATAATGGAAGGTACATAGACACAAGATGTGAAGGCTCAATCCATCTTCTTCTTCTCCAGTCTTCATTCTCCTCTTCTTCCCCATTTTCCACACTACACAATGTGTATCTCACAAAATGGATAGATACTCGTTGATATTTAAGTCACTTTACACACAATCTTACTTTATTTCATGCATACATAAGATATAAAACCTTATGACATATTTCTTAGCAATGATGGCTTTCTACATGAGGAGAAGGGAGAGAACGAGAGGCTGAGAAGGAGTTGGAGAAAGAGGATTAGTTTGGGGGGGTTATGTATTGGGGGGCATGAAGTGGCACGCCCCCTACATGCATGTGAAGAAGGGGGGTTACCTATGGGCAAGGGGTGTGGGGCCTCTCAAAGTTAGTTAACTAGTCACTGGCCCCTCCCCATCTAATGTTCTTCTTCTTCTCTATTATTATCATCATCATTATTGCTAATTTACTTAGTTATCTAACTAATGACTACATTAATCGAGACTTAACATTATTAACTAATATCACAAACTTCATCTATTAATGTACTAACATGATTAAGTAGGTCACTAACCTATGTGATTCTTTACACTTCTCTTAGGTGTGTAGGGGCTGCATATCCAACTATAAAAAGCATTCACATTTGCCTATAATGTCTCAAATATGCACAAATAATGTGCTTTTTTGTGAGCTTAGCCTTTATAAAAATGTGTGAGGTCTAAGTTACCCTTATTTTATAGTACTATGGGAAAGACATTTTGGATTGAAGGAGTAGGTATGTTACGTTCTCTTCTCAGAGAAATCAAGATGTTCTCATCTTGAGAGAAACTTATGGCGATCTTTGTGGAGGAGGATTCAAGAGATAGTGAAATCTTTTTGGATCAAGAGACCCTGATAAAGACTATATCCTCTTCTTTAAAAAGTTGATTGGTCCTCTTAGGATCCACATAAGCCTTCTATCGAACTTGAGATGCATTTATGTCTTGATGAATGTCCTTAACTTTCTCCTAAATAACTTCTAACACCTTTCTAGAGGCTTTGACTCTTAGGGTGGGGTTAGAGAAGTTGAGGGGAGATGTTCTCATCTTGAGAGAAACTTATGGTGATCTTTGTGGAGGAGGATTCAAGAGATAGTGAAATCTTTTTGGATCAAGAGACCCTGATAAAGACTATATCCTCTTCTTTAAAAAGTTGATTGGTCCTCTTAGGATCCACATAAGCCTTCTATCGAACTTGAGATGCATTTATGTCTTGATGAATGTCCTTAACTTTCTCCTAAATAACTTCTAACACCTTTCTAGAGGCTTTGACTCTTAGGGTGGGGTTAGAGAAGTTGAGGGGAGATATGAATTCTTGTCCATATAGTACTAGTGGAAGGGAGTCATTTTGATACTCTACAGAAAGGATACATTTATATGTGAATTCCACCAAGGAAAGGTATTCTATTCATCTTCTTGGCTTCCTATTGCACTAAACTTTGAGAATATCTCCCAAGACATTTCAAACCATTCATGCACCACATTTTCATCCTACCCATTCATGCACCACATTTTCATCCTCCGCCTATTCATGCGTTGTGGCATAAAGGCATCATGCATAGCTCAGATGACCAAATTTTTGGAACTTTGAGGCAAAACTAAGCACTCTGGCATTTCAAACCACAAACTTTTTATCCACCAATTTTTATTTTATATTTTTCATATTTGTTGTACTCTAAAAATATTAATACCTATATCACATAACATTGGTTCATGAAATACTTCAATCTTATCACAATTGAATATTAAAAATTAGAAAATATTCTTGAGAGATAGATTGTAAGAAAAATATATTTGTATTATAGTGCTAAGTACAAAGGGATTTTCCTTTACATGGCTATGCTTGGAATCCTATGGCTCAATACAAGTTTTAGGCCATTTTCAGGTGCTTGATTTCCTCATGGACCTACTTATGTCTCTTCTTGGCCTCTGACAGCAACCCAACCTTGACACTCTCCTACATAGCAACATGATTGGCTCCTATGGCTTTGCCAATACCCATGGTAGTCAGTAGTACTCTTTCGTGTAGGCATGTGCCAAAAATGTGCTTCACTAACTCCTTTTTAACATGAATAATCTTATGTGCATTAGAGCTTATGGTGGATGCACACACCACTTTTGATAGGGCCTTCAAGATAGAAGAGCTGAGCTTGTCTGGTGTCTGGGGTGAATGTGGCATGAACAATGGCTATGTCACCAATGGGGATTCAACCAATGTAGTTCCCTATCGGTATCCTTCTTAAATGATCCTTGGCCCTTCTGGTGATTGCAAAATCATTGATGTTGAGCAAGGCCTACATACATGAAGTTAGCTCAAAATAGTATGCATAGTAAAACAAAGTATCTAGACGAACTATTGATACACTTACTTCTTGCTCAACATTGATGACAATCTCCAAAGGTTTGGTCAAGTCCATACTTAGACTCATTGATTGAGGAGGCTTGCTACTCTCCTCTAAGGGAACCTGTCTTACCACCAAAAGCTGGCCTACAACATTGCCTCAAACTCAAGTCCATACTTAAATGGGACTCATCAATTGAGGATGCTTGCTACTCTTCCAATGGAACCTATCTTACCACCAAAAGCTGCACTACCTCAAACTCTTGGGTGCAAATGGTGACATAGTTTTCCATGTCCATTTCTTATGGAAATCCTCAAACCCAACCATATACTCTGGTAAGTATGAGTTCTTGTACTCAATAGGGTATTGTAGGCTTGGACTATGCCACAATACCATATCACAGTACTTGTAAATTCTATGCCCTGAAGGAATTGCATAAAGTTAGTAAGAGTGTGATCCATCGTGAAAGAAGGGGTGTAAAAGGCAAGTGCAATGGGTGCTTGGAAGAGGAGAAGTGATTGGAGAGTTGGAAAATGAAAATGAGGCCAAGTGAATGGTTTTTATAGGCCATGGACTTAAAGTTTTAGTTTTAAAAAATCTATTAAACTTTTAAATAAAGTTTTGAAAAGTTTAAAAAACGAAATTACAAAACAATCCAAAATATAAAAGGCTAGAGAATTTAAAATACTAATATAAAGAATTAAAAAATAAAATCCCTTAATCTATTCATCATAAATTTTCAATACATCATTTTGTATACAAAGTTTAACTTGTTTTGCAAAGCACTCAATAACATATAATTATTCTCCATTCTTTTGCCCATCTGAAAGAAAAAAAACTGTATAAGATTTGAAATGTTGTGTTCTAACCAAAACAAAAAATTTACAATATTAAACAAGTTCACAATTTCTACCATCAATATAGAAGTTGAAGCTCTTTGTACAAATGCTTCCCGTCAAGACATGATGCTCCTACAAATTTAAAAGACTCCAACAATCACTCACTGTGATTGACTCGATCATTCCACCTGGCATATGTATTTGAATATCAAATGCTTGTCCCATGTCTTCAATGGACTCCAAAGGAATCCAATGGCCCGCTTCTGCCATCCAACATCGATAATAGAAGTACATATTATACAATGATGAATGTGTAATCAAGTAACGAAGAGTAACATTAGAGACCACAACTTTGCATGAAAAGATGTCACCTTTTATGCACCCCATCCATCTCATTCCATCCTTCTTCAAAATTAGAATTAAGAAAGTCCTTAGTTATGCCCTTACAAATGAACATGGAGGGACATTAATGTGTAGTAGTGTTTTTTTTGAAGATATATGCAAAAACATGATTTGATACAAACCATGAAAGACCCATTGGTCTTGAAGCTCTCTCGAATCTCAATGAGCTATGAATATCATGTATAATCTTCATTTTTAATATATGAAGCATTCACTCATTTGGAATGGGCCATTCCAAAGAATTGAGAGATGGACAAGGAAGTAATTCAAGAGAACCATATGAATCAACTTATGTAAGCACTATATACATGAACTTATAGAAGAAAATCTTGCAACCGTAAAAGATATTGGGATGACTTTCCAATCATCATTGTCTCACCCACATTCACATCAAAGCTTTCTATGTCCTAAATAGGCTTCCCAAAGATTGATCTCAATAAGATTCGAAGGAAAAATGTCTGACAAGAGAGTAAAAATCTCAAAAACATATGAGAAGTTAAAAATATAAAAGCAGTGATTAACAATTTGAGGGGAAGAATTGTCAAGTAGTCCTAGGAGGTAGCTTCAAGTCCTTCACACTATATACATGTTGAACTAACCACCATCTCAAGCTTCCTGAAACCCAAGCGCCCTGTCCTTTTAATGATTTTGTAGAATATCACAAGGACAAACTTGATGAGGTCCTATTACTGAAGGGTGTATGTAGACCCATGAATCCTTTTTGAATAATGCTCCTTCCCATTTTCCATGCTCATTCTTTTTGTTGTGTACATAGACAACAAATATGTAATCATGGGGTTGCCTTTGTTGCTGACATGTAGATGCCATTGGAATGGTAATAGACGTAAGGAGACCTATGTGGCTATGGCTATGTGACCACACAAAAGTGAGAAATTTTGTGGAATTGAAGAAAGAAAATTGCCATCATGGAAGGAGAGAAGTTGGGTGTTGGGTAGCTATGGCTGGAAGAAGATGGGGGATGTGTTGCTATGGCTATGATCAAAAGAAAGAGAGAGACTTGGGTTGTGTTGCTATGGCTGTACTCAGAAGAAAGAGAGAGATTGGGTGTTGTGTGGCTATGGTTGTGTGATAATAGAAAGAGAGAGACTGGGTAATGTGTGGCTATGGCTTTGGGAGTTGTGTGGCTATAGTTGTGTGAGGATAGAAAGATGAGAAGGTTTGTGAAATGGAGGTAAAAGAATACCATAAAAGAAAGGGAGAAACTAGGCGTTGTGTGGCTATGGCTGAGAGAAATGGGGGCTTGTGTGGCTATGCATGTGTGAGGATAGAAAGATGAGCAATCAAACCCACCTAACATGAGGTGGTAAAAGTGGACTGGGGTGGGGGGGGGGGGAGGGGTAAAAGGGGACATAGGGGGACAAGCCTATAAGTAGTAGGGACAAGGGAAAAAATGGGTGGATAAAATGTGCACACCATCGCCTCTCCCATTGGTCCACCTCAAATCTATTGTCATTAGAAGAGTCATTAACTCTTAAGCTAAGGGGATCTTTTTGAGTCAGTATTCCCCTTAATAGTTAGTTCCTACTTAAGTTTATTATCACAAGTCATGATCTCTTAATAACAAGATGGCTCCCCACAATCTATCAACATCACATAGTCAACTCCAAGCTAAAATCTCTCAAGGAGGTGAGAGATACAAGTAGATCTGCGTAGCACAACATGCTGACTTGGAGTGTGAATTTTAGTCTCCATTCTTTCTTCATGAGGTACACTATGGTTCTCAACTTACTTCTCAATAAATCTCATTGCCTTTCCTACTCACTTCTAGGTAGCTAAAGCATCACTTGTTTATCAAACACATAGTAGTCACCATAGCCTTAGCCCAAAATCCTTGAGTGAAACCAACATTAGATAGTATTCTCAACATCCTTCCATTTGTTGTTCACAAATGGATTGAAGGTTTCCTTATTGATTGAACCTACATGCTTTCCATATATACAATGCTCACAAATAGAAAGATCAAAATAATCAAGAGAAGATAAGTAATTCGAATGAGATAGCATTTCCATTCCTTTTCTCGATATATGTCCCAACTAGTGATGCTACAAAGATACATTTGGTTGCCCGATTGCTACAATCACATGATTTTGACAAAAGATACATGAAGGGGATAAAAGTGCCACATTTGTCTCTAGCAACAACAAACAATCCCTTGTAAATTTTCCATGATGGACTTCCAAAAGTAGTAGAGTATCCCAAGTCATCCAATTGACTACTCATTGATATCAAGCTCTTATTAAGCTTGGGCACATGGCATATATTTTGAAGAGAAAAGGTGGATCAATTCTAAAAACAAAACTATGTATTACCTTCACCAACTATATCACATATATAGTCATTACCAAGATGGATTGATCCATGCATATTGCTATCATATAAATAAAATCATTCCTTATAAGGAGTCACATGAAAAGATATGCTAGAATCAAGTATCCAAACTTGAGCTAGGTATCTTTATCCTCCTTAGCTTTTTACTCTCATTTCCATTTGTAGTAGTGCTTCCTTGTTATGACTTGTTTTACTACAATGAAAGCACTCAATGTCTTTCTTGGACTTGGATTTGCCCACCAGCTACAATCCTAGTTCTTACCTTTATATCGTTTTTTTGTCTCTTTCTTTCTAAGTTGTCAATGCCTATCATTTCTCCCTTGCTCCATGGATTTTCTATGTATCTCTTCATCCAATAAATTGCACACAATATCATTAAACTTCAACTCATTATCTAGAGCTAAATTACCAATGGTTATTTTAAATGAGAAAAGAAAGGAGCACAACAAAAAGATTGCCTTATATCTCATTTTCAAACTTCAAGTTTTGTGCCTATATCTAAGTAAATGTGATGTTGAATGCATGTTAGACAAGATTTATGTAGATGTAGAATAAGGATATATGGAGAGAGAGAGAGAGAGAGAGAGAGAGAGAGAGAGAGAGAGAGAGAGAGAGAGAGAGAGAGAGAGAGAGAGAGAGAGAGAGAGAGAGAGAGAGAGAGAGAGCCTATTGATGATGTTATTGGTGACCACCACTAACAATGGTGGGTACTTGGGATCATAAGGCACGAGTGTTGAGAATAAGTGTTTGTATATGTGACTTCTAGAATTTATCAATTATAAGTACTACCTAGCATGGCCAGTCCCTAACACACTTGCACATTAAGATGAGAGAGAGTGTGTGTATGTGTATGTGTGCATGTGGGTTTGTGTTACATTCATGTTACATGATGATAACAATATACTACTGCTAGATACTCCAAATCGATCACTTATTGCATGCTTTTTCCTTTGTATCGGTCACCCTTGTTTATCTCAATGAATTGAAACTTCAATTGAAGACCTAGAATTTGATGTGAGCTTACATAGCATTTGTATTGTGGATCTATGTCTTTTATAAAAAAGTATTTAATTCAAATATAAGTGTTACAAAAACCTAGAGAAACTTTGATCACTCTACCCCCTCTCTCTCTCTCACAATGATATATGTTGTGAACAACCCTTACCATGCATGATTTGCATACACACACACACAATATCCTCTCTCTCTCTCTCTCTCTCTCTCTCTCTCTCTCTCTCTCTCTCTCTCTCTCTCTCTCTCTCTCTCTCTCTCTCTCTCTCTCTCTCTCTCTCTCTCTCTCTCTCTCTCTCTCTCTCTCTCTCTCTCTATGTCCCCCAAAAGAAAGCATGTATAGAACATTGCCATAGTATTTCACAAGGGCAAGGAGATCTTGAGATGTCTCCATATTGTAAGTTTTAAGCCATCATTTAGAGACATTTTCAAACTTTGGAGTGAGCATATTAAGGCAAAGAAACTATTCAATGTCTTCATAATTGCGCTCAAATAAATAGAATACTAATTTTGAACTCCTCGATGTCATTGTCTCTAATATGCATGCCCTTATTGTCCTCACGATAATTAATTGAACCTTCAACATAATCCATGCTTCTTTGTTAGCTCATAGCCTTGCATGTCCAAGTACAATTTGAAGAGAAACTGCATACGAGGTGACTATGTTTGATGCTTTGGATAGACTTGGTTGAGTAAGTGAGTTTGGTGAGCTTCCTTTGATGAACCTCCTTGTACCTCCATTTATCATATAAACAATTGTCATAATGCCATACATAAGATATCTAAACTTTCCTCTCTTTTAGAACATCGCTCACCTCCTTTTACCCTTTCAATTGTTTCTGACACCTAACGTTTTGCTGGTATGGTATCCTCATCAATTTCATGGCTTGTGAGGATAAATGAAAACTAGTCATGGCCATATGTGCAAAATTTTGATCATCAAATTGTGGAAATATATAAAAGAAAATGGCCTCAGGATAAAATTCCCTTGATCTTTAGGGAGATCAATAGAATTAAAGTCTAATTTAATTCTCTGAGATAGAAATTAAAGTGTGTGGGCTACTTATAAAATTATAGAACTATTAATTTTAAAATGTTCTAATACTCATAGAATATCTACTCATGTTCTACCATAACAGATTGTAAGTGATTGCAATGTTTCAAAGGCAACTCCCTAACATAATTTCAAGGACATGCTTATAAACTAGGTCCCATGTGGAGATGTGTGCATATAGAGGTTTACTTTCTTCACATGATTCAAGCTCTATATCTCATCAAATGTTCTTAACTCACCTTTAAAGACCAACCTATAAAAAATGTACACATTGAGCTTAAGGGGAATCTAGCCCCAAGCATAACCACAATAGCATGCCCACCATAGAAAGCTCCCTACCCAATTTGACCAATGAAAATTTCAAAGAAAAATATTTTAAAAATAAGGTGGCTATAGGTAGACTTCCATGTAGAATCACCAACAGAGATATGATATCCTACATCATCCAACTATCAAGTAGAGAATAGCCATTGTACATGGCATACATCATGAAAAAGAAAAAGATTTGTCTAAAGCAAACTACAGTTAACATCCCCAATGTCAATGATATCCAATGCAATGTCATTTTCCAGTCTCATAGAATCTGTTATATTGCGATAGGTATGAAACCAATCATGATGTGTGGTAACATGGAAAGAATTCCCCCCAATCAAGTAGCCAACATTGAGAGTAAGTAGACAAATCGTTGGTCAACTAAGTAGCATTAAGAGACAAAGCAACAAAGATATATTCATCATCAGACTCAGGCTAGACTATATTTATCTCTTTAATCTTTACATTAGACTTACTAGGAATAATGCTATGATCATTAGACTTTTCATTATCCTACATTTTCCCTTGCCTTTCTCATTGTGTATTTTATGGCATTGCAGCCTTATATGACTCTATTTCACATAATAATGACATATCAAAGAGGACTTATGTCCATGGGACTTGGGTTGTGAGTCTCTACCATAGTTACTATTGCCATTACTACCATCTCTACCTCTAATAGTCTATGCGTGGTATAAAAGGTGTCCCATGATGTAGGTAGTATGACAAGTAAAAACAGACTCGATATTATCTTCAAGCCGAATGCCTTGCGAGACAAGCTCGTTGAAAATGGAATAAAACTCATTCCAATAAGTAGATATACTCGTACCTTCCTTTATGCAAAGGTCTAAAAGCTTCATCAACCAATACAACTAAGATGTAGGACTTTGCTTGTCATAAATATCACAAATCTTTTTCCATAATGCATAAGCACCACCCTCAGTGTCAAACAATGACATTAAAATACACTTGCTTTGATAATGACAAAATGATAGAACGATAGTGGACTTACATAGCTCATCAAGTTATGCCCAATCCTTTACATCATAAAGCTCAGGAGTTATACCCTCTAACTTCAATGGTTTAACATGCCTCTTCTACACCAAGACTTGCCATATGTACATCTTCTAATATTGGAAGTTATTGCCATCAAGCTTTTCAATATTAAAAATAGCATTATTAGCTAATAAACTTGCCATAATGACTGCAATTATTTGAAAATGATAAGAGTATGGGTTGCTGTAAATTCAAAATTGATGCAAAAGGACAAGCAAAAGTGTAGGAACAAATGAGGATATAGCTATCCACAAACTGCAATCAAAAGAGTGCCAAAATAAACTTCTGCTCTCCAAAAGAATATTGAAAACTAAAATTACAACAATGTTAACACAAAGATAGCAGCATATGTCAATCCAACTATGGGAAAATAGCCAAGAAAGCAAGATCCCACTGCATGGGATATCCGAGTAGCAACCAGGATACAAAGAATGTAACTATCAAGGACTAAGCACAGACCTCTAGTACTAAAGACTATCATCAACTCAAAGTGTCAGTAAACTATACATCCCATAAGCATGTAAATCATGCATATAGAAGATCTCAAAAACAACTGCAAAGATCTGCCAAATGCAAAATTGATTAAGCAAAGAGCAATGATGCTTGGTACACAACCAATATGCATGTATACATCACTGACAAACTACTAAGGTAAGTGCTGATGTCCAAAGCATATGAAATCAAGCAACGGTAACTGCATCCCAATAGCATACAAGAGAGTATATACATGAACCAAGAGTCCCGCTATCTCAAAGAACCAAGCTCTACCAAGTACAAGCCTTTTCCACTGGAAGCAAATCTAGAATGCAAAGTAAGCAAGTAAAGATTAAGACATATACATCAAAGCATCCAGGAAGCCCAAGCACATCACAAATATATCTCGAAGCATAAGTGTCCCAATGAAGCTTCAATACCCGAAAGTGAGTAGTCATGAAAGCTCACAGCAATTGAACAAAGCCCAAGTATATGAAATGTAGCTCAAATCCAAGTTTCAACATATTTCATAACCATATTGGAGCTCATACATCAATGTTAGACATCACTATAGACATGTAATATACTTGAAATATTGTGTAGGCACAAGGGGTATTCAAAGCAGGAAGCTCATTGTTATATGCTTACTGTTCAAACTATTTTACATCAATGAACTCCTTCAAAATAGAGCTAATTGAGATATATCCAAGCCAAATAGCCTCACTGAAGTATTAAGCATGCATATGAAGCTTACTATTTGCTATACATAAAGTATACACTAGACGTGTCTTGAGAAAATAGTAAATGACTAAAGGTATTCAGCTCCACTGCACACCCAAATGCAAATGCTCAATGATAGGGAGATTATCCAAGTAAAGAAGCACTGTATTGGCAAGCCAAAAGCTGTTGAAGATGCTAGAGATGAGTGCTAAGATCTAAATAGGAGGCATCCAAGAGACAACTAAGATAGCTAGTGCAAATTATGATGCTATCTTGGAGCTTTTGCTACTATTACTCATTAACCAAGGCACAATAGAGCACTCCCCAAAGTTCAAATGGTACCTTGGAAGGGCTCAAACAAGGCCAAAGAAAGCTAGAGTGAATGGAGAATCAATGGGGTTGATGCATACCTCAAAGTGTGGCTACCCCAAAAGGTTGAATTGAAAATTTGAATTCGGGCTAAAGCAAGGGATGAATAAGCTCCTCAAATGTCTACTCAGTGCGCTTGATAGTGTGATTTTTCCATTCCTTAGCTACTCTAAGTTGCTAAAGACCCATTCTCTCCCACATTATAAGGCCCATGAATAAGAACAATGTGCATCTACATCATATAAAAAGTAACTATTTGTTTATCTTATTTGGTCTTTTATTTTACAACTATAGGGATTGAATTCTCTCTCTATCTTAGCAAATAGAAAGTAATATCATTTTTTTCCCATGCTTCCTTTATTGTATGAATAAAGTTTGTAATTGAAGATCTATACTCTTCTAGATACCTAAATGACATTTGTTGTTGCTTGAGCACTTTTAGAAAGATGTCGAGTTGTCTTCAAACCTCCTTTCATAGAAATGCAACTCAAGGTGTGCCCCCCACATTTGTCATGATCTCACACAACTCTCTTCAACACTCCCATATCACATTTACTTGTTTTCCATCATAATTTTCCAAAAATCACTTGGCTTTTGCGCCTCCCATAGATACATTTGCTAAGACATCTCTTGTTTTTCTTGAAACTATTGAATGAACTTGTCTCCCATGAAATCCCATTCTTGAGAGTGATGCCTCGCATTTATTAATGCACTCATCCAACAAGAATATTGGCTTAGTTGACTATGCATAGTCACGGTGTAATCTAAGAATCTTGTCAACTATTCTAATCTCTGCATGCAAAGTATAAATCCAAACATTTCCAAGAGAGATTGAAAGAATAGGATCCCATATGCTATCCTCATTTAAATTTTTTTTCAAATCAATAGATTATCTAGTCAGGACTCTTCTGATTGGTCATAAATTACTCCAAAATTTAGACCCTATGCTTTCCATGCAATAAATATAGTGGTATTTTCCATCAGCCCCATTGTATATTCCAAGCATATATTTGATAGTCTTTGAGTCAACATTGATATGTCATTCTCCATTAAAACTATCGAGCCCATCAACTATTAACACAATATTAGTGAGTTTGGGAATCTCCCAATTCCCATTTTTCAATATTAAAAAGGTGGCATGCGGATAACATGCTTGTAAGTTTCTCAAAACTATATGATGTGACCTATCATTGGAAAGCGCTTGAAAAATGGAATCTATTGAGCTATAGAGCGCTTGATTTGGAGTTATAGTGTTCAAGTTATAACAAATCTAAATATTTGACCACATGTCCCAAACTTATGGGAAATTCCCATATTCTCCAATATGTTGTTTATTAATGTTTCTCCTTCACCTTGAGACTTAATAATATCAAGAATACTTGTATGAGAAGACAACCATTTCGAGGTCTGATAACTTTCAACTGGTACTTTAGCTATACCAATCCACACGATCTTCATCTCGGACTGAATCTTAGGATGTTATTTGTGTCCCCCTGCCATTATTGTATTCTAGTATCCTATTCATGACACAAATGCTGGCTCTTTTCATATTTTGTTCTTTTTGAATTTGCACTTTGTCCCAACTTTAAAACAAACTTTAAAATACGACCACATTCTTGTACAATAAATCTATACGCATAGACCATTGCAAATTTCTCTCTTTTAAGATCAACCCAAACATTGTTAAATGTGTTGCATCCAAAGACAACTTTTGTTTTCTATTTTTTGTAGTTATGAACCCTTCAATATGAATATACCCCCGAAAACATTCGAAATCCTACTATTCATAGCTCTTTAAAGCAGCTAGAACCGCAAGAGGTCGAGCCAAACCAAACACACTTATCCTATGATATCTAAGGTTTTTGAATGACAATATAGAGACATGACTACTTCATTTGATCTTATAGTCCCTTTCAAGTTTTTTAATAACTCTTTTAGAGTTTAGCCTTTCAAACATGCATTTTTTGATGATTGAAGAATCCTCAAAATATCATTTTTATTCATAGTTTCTTTTAAAAGTTTGGTTCTCTCCTTGTTTTCTCCAATGTTAATGCTTGATATACTAGAGACAAATCTCATTGTAAGATTTAGTCTCATTTTTAATATTTATTTACACAAGTTAGATGTATTTTTAACACCCTTTTTCTGTCTCTAAATCCAATCAGAGTTTCCTTAAGCGTAATAATTTTTCTTGCAATGACGTTAGTATTTTCCAAAATGTGGACCTTGTCTCTCAACTCAGAAATATTTTTTAATGCATTTGTTAATGCTTCTCTCATTTCAAGCATTTTTCTTGTATATACAAAAGATGCAAAACATAACCTCATGTAATATCCAAGCATTCCATCACAACCATCTCTAGCATATCTTATGAAGTTGTGAATATTAAAACAAGGAGAAGGCTTACATGTTGAAGGGTCTTTTGGATAAATATTTCTATCCACCCACAAATCTATATGCTTATTGCCTTCTAGTTGTAACTTGTTAGTCTTGTCCTTATCCAACAATGCTCAATGATGTATATTTCTCCAATATGAAGAAATTGGATCTATTTGAATAGCAAGTTTATATTTACATGTAGTTACAAGGTATAAGCAACCATATCTAGGCGATGTCCTAAAGATCTTCTCATTTTCATGACTAAAATATTTGAAAAGATACAATGGATAATGCCTAGAACAAGCACATCCTTTCAGGTGAAATCATATGACATCCAAGGTCACATTATATATGTTGATTCTATGTGCTTACACACATACAAGTACTAAGGTAGACAAGTAATAAGTGGATGATGCAATTCAAGCCCTAGCACCTGGCATAGCCCTGGGACAATCAAGTCTCAAACCTACCAATATACAGCTAAGTATTAGAAAGCATAAGAACTAACTAGTATGTAAACAAACTCAGAGAACACAACTATACCTTGCTAGAGACCTTGCATGCTGTGATAGGCCACACTGAGTAGCAAGAGTAAATTCATCACATTTGTCTTGCTTTTCCTGTAACTGCTTAGCCAAATTTTTAGATTTTTGTTGTTGAGTATGGAGCTAAACCTGCAATTTTTTCATCATTGCCACAATTTGATTATTGTCTTTATCATATTGATGCAAATAGCCCATTACTTTCTACATAACATCAACTACATCAACCATAGAATGCATAGAAGTACATGGAACATTAACTCCATGAGCATCCACATGCTCATCAACAGATTAATCCTTAGAATGAAGTTTAGAATCAATATAAACATCTTGATGCTTATCATCCAATATATGCATACTTTGTAGCCAAAAATTTCCAATTTTTTACTTTTTAGAATACATTTTACCTTCAACTTTAGGTACGTCCACATTGCCCTATTTCACTACATCCACTGCATCATCAAGATGGGCATCACTATTATCCCTTTTTTGACAAATTTGGAAGCAATCTGTTTAGCATAGTTCTCCAGATAGCCAGCATGCACCAAATCCCTGTAAATAGCTTGTTTGTCCTTACCACCATCAGACAACATTTGCATCATCAACATTATCCCACAAACCATTTGGATTCAATTTCAACAAGTATTCTGGAGTCAATTCTGGATACATAGTCCTGGCATGCTCATACAAGGTAGCAAGAAAACATCCCATTCTAGACTTATGAAACACCTTATTGGACTTAGAAACCTTGATTTCAGCCATAAGCCTCTCATGTATCAACAGGCCCAATTCGGCATCCCAACATGTTCAGTATAGTAGATAATTCGATATGTCTCCCATGCAATACTATCAATCTTGATAAAAATCATAAAGCACTCCATGAATCAATGCAATTGCAATTTGCAAACAACATTAAGCTTTTTCAAGGACATAAACGTTCCTCAGACATGTGGGATCACTAAAAGCATGATTCATATGCTCTTCAAAACATCCCCACGATGTTGGTTTGGCATTTAATGGGAGAGCAGAGACATGGCTAACCACTTCAATAGTCAATTCCACTCTGCTTGCAATTCAGCCATTTGTCTATTGTAATATGTCCAATTCTAGTGATGCATGAGTATTTGAAGACCATCTATCCCATGGCAATCGAGCATAAGCACATTGCCCGATTTTTTCAACCACATTTGATGTACATACTCATCAATATCAATAACAAAGGTAGAATCGACAAATGGAGTATCAACAACACTCAGACTAGAGAGAATAGTAGCAAGCTTAGGAGTTACCTCCTCCCCTTTGGTCTGCGTGAGCTTGTCGTCGTCACCATATTTAGCATCATCGTCCACATCAACATCTGCTCCTGTACGTTTGGAGAGTGATAACTTGTGTGCCGATGATTGACGAGTGTGTGTGATGGTGGCTACAACACGTCGATCCTAGAGTGACAATAGTAAGAAAGAAAAATGACAAATTTTAGGCTCCATTTGAATGGAGTACAAGTCCTTCCCCCTTTTGTGCCAAATGTCAAATCATACTCATGAGTATGTGACTCTTCACACAAATAACAGTCCTTAACTAATTACTTTTTCTAAGTGGGAATAATAAGAATAATGAGTGTATAATAAGGTTGAACCAACCTTTTAAGCCTAAAATCATTCACTGTTGCAAGTCTTAATACATCCTTTAGCAAAACTGTACCTTGTCGTCCAAGGACCTTCCAAATGATAAAAGGTCCCGGCATATCGAAGTTTCAATTTGCCTAGAAATTTTCTAAGTCTTGAATTGTACACCAACCCAATCCACCTCTTCAAAAATTTTCCTTTTGATGTGCCAGTTCACCCATGCTTTTCTCCTTAGCTATGTAATTGCTAATACATAGGTAGCTAACACCCTATCCTCCTCTAACTTCAAGAGCTATTCCATCTTATGCTGCACTAGCCTTTCAAGTTATAGCTTGTGCTCTATAGCAGTTCTCAAGCTTGGAACCACAAACTTCATATGCACCATAGCCTCTAATCCATATACCAACCTGAAAGGTGTAAGTTTTGTTGTAACCTTTATGCAATCTTGAAAGCTTATAATGTAGAATCTAGCTTTGTATCCCAATCCTTCCTATTAACCTCAACTATTTTTTTCAAAATACGGAGGAAAATCTTGTTGGAACTCTCTGCCTACCCATTAGCTTGTGGATGATAGGGAGTTGACTTTTTATATAATATCAGATTTATTGATCATGAACAAGAGAGCCTTGTGGTCCACTTGAAAGATCACTTGATTACCTTGCAAGTAATGCCTCAATTTCTGCATAGAGTAAACCATTCGAAGTGCTTCTCTCTATGTGACTAAATAATTCTTTTCAGTAGTGTGGGAGCTTTCGCTCAACCGCCAAGACCCACGGACCGCTTATTGTTCAAGCGTTCCAAGCGAGCTCTCATGGCTACCTCTCACATAGCCGACGCGCCACCGATCCTATGAATGCAGTGAACTTACCTTGATGCTCGATCGAGTGCCCTCCTCTCTCTCACACTTAGGTAGCTCCACGATTCTTGATGCTAGCTCAAGCATCCTCAAGCCTCCTCCTTCTCCAAGCCTCATCCTCCATAGCCGCGCACGCAAGAGAAGAGAAGGAAGGAGAAGAGGAGAAGGGGGGAGGAGATGGTGGAGAGCTTCACCCTCTTGATTCCTCACTCTCTCACGTGCTCACTCCCTCAATCTCTCACACTCCCTCTCTCAAGAGCACACACACAAGCAAGGAGAAGAAGAGAAGAAGAGAGGAAGGAGAAAACTAGTTTACCACACCAAAGAATGAATTCTTCATTCACTTTTCAGCTTTTTATACAAAACCCTACTTCCCTTTTGGGCGGTCATTCCCTTTTTCCCTTTTTTACATGGCCGGTCATAGCCCAGGCCCTGTTTCCCATTGTTCTTTTCTCTTCCTTGCTTTCTTTTCACTACCCTTTTATCTTTACAAATAGCACGGGTGAGAGCCCGGCACTCTTTTACAAGATTTTAGAGTGCGCTTTTTATGCGCCTTTCCCTTTTTACGGTTGCCTTGGTCTTTGACGGTTGTCCTTGCGCTTGTTGAGCTTTTCTCCTTCTTTTCCTTCCGTCGGGCTACCTCTTTTCGCCTTTGCCCTGCGTCTTCTCCGCCTTCTTTCGCTCTTGTCGTGTTTGAGGTTAACATTGCCCCCCTCCTAGACGAGTGCCAGTCCCATGGCACTTACTGGTGGAGGGAGCAAGTGGTGGTAGGCGTTGAGGACTTCGGGGTGACCGGGGCTTGGGGTTTGCAGTGGCGACTGGGTATGCGGGGGTTGGTTGAGGGTGCCGGGTTGGTTGAGTTGGTCAGCTCGCTGGATGCCGGGTGGGCAATTAGCATGGGAGGTAGATAAAGAATGCATGCCACTTGGGTCGTGGTTATCGATACCTGCAATTGAAAAATCTGTCAGGTGGTCTCTCCCTAGGGGGGGTGCTAGTCGCTGTATTGTGCGCAAGACTTAGTTTGGGAGACAGGTCGAACTCTGAGCAAGCTGAGAGTGTTGTCCTGCACTTGAGGACCCAAACTGTGAATTAGTTCTATGTAGGTATTATAGGAGTGTCGTGCGTGTGTATACTTAAGTATTACGTAGTTAGAAGACTAGGCGACGGGGGCTGCGGGGAGCAGGAGAGTGGTAATGGGGAGATAAAGTTTTTTTTTTTTTTTTTTGCCATGGTTACATGGGAGCAGCAATTCAAGGGATAATGGGAGTTCTACCCCTCATCATCCGAATTATGGGGGAGTGTGGGTGGAGGCCGGGGGGCCTTGTTGAGGAACTTCCGGCTTAGCAAGTAGCCTTTAGTATGGAGGCGGGTTTTAAGGGTGGTGGTGGAGAGAAAGGGGTGATTGCACTGTGTGAACATGCTGTCATTCATGTCCTCCAGCAGGGCAACACAAAAGGATGGCAAAAGGGCAGCGCGCATCATGAAACGGGTCATGGTGGTGCTATCTATGGCGTTGGGATCAAAATAAAGGGGCGGAAGATGGCGCTCTTGGGGCGCAGGTTCGTGGTGTACTAGTATTCTAATTAATCTGAGGTAGTTACAGGTGGTGATGAAGGCTGGGTCAGGACAAGAAGAGAATTCAGTAAGGAATTTATTTATGGAGCTGTACAAATCGGGTAGGGTGAAGAGAAGGGCGCTCCTATGGGACGTGGAGTTGACATTGTAAATAATGGAAAAGTCAAACCTGCCGTGGATGGACGGGTTAAAATCCACGCCTACCCTTCGAGGAAACGGCATATAGGTGGGGTCGTTCCTTTCCGAAGGGAGGGTGTTGCAAAACGCCATCCACGCCTCCAGGTTGACGTCAAAAATGCGCTGCCTCCAGGTAGGTTGGGAACTATATCCTTCCACGGTGCGGGGTACCTGGAGGACTTTGTCCTGCCAAAATTCGCGGTCCTCGGTCCCCCAAGCAGTTGGGTGGGCCTCACGCTCTTCTAACCATCTAGCTTTGAGCCGGGCCCCCATGGCGATGACATCCTCCACCAACTGAATGGGCAACACCCTATTCAGAGCGGTGGGCAATTCGAAGCGTTGGTCGAAGGGGACCCGGCTATACTCCTGCTGCTCCCAATGATCATCTCAGCACGGTACTCAGCGGGTGAGTCTTGGGTGCGCAGCGGGAACGGAACGGGCTGTTTCAGGGCGGGTCTGGCCTTGAGTTTTCTTCTTGCCTTCTCCACTAGGTCCTTCCTTCGAGTGGTGTGGGCCGCTCTTCGTTCGGCGGGTGCATCCTGGGGTGGCACTTCGGTTTGTGGGGGTTGAGGGGGGTGGCGGGGCATATTCCTCGTCCTGAGGCCCTAATTCAAGCTCGTGCTCACCCCCTTCCGCTTGCTCCTCCTCCTGTGTCTTTTCTTCAGTGAACCCCAGATCATCCATTTCCTGTGTTGTGAGTCCTGCTTGTGCCAGACATTTCCTTTGTTCCTCCAGGCTCTGCGGAGGACCTCCCAGTTGCAGTGGTACGTGTAGGCCTGCCATAAGGGCCTGGCGCGCAGTGGTTAGCTTTTTGTGCAACTGGTCATTGGTCTCTCCTGTTTCTGCGTGGGTGGTGTGGAGTAGCGTGTTGATGAAAGTGTGCTGCTGAGCCATCATGGCAAGTTGAGCTGCCTCTGCTTGGTTTTCCGCCATTACTTTGTCACCCTCAGCCTTGGCCAGCCGGCGCGCTAGGTCTCGCACTCTCTGCTCGTTGTGAATTACCCACTCCTTCGCCCGCTTCTCCATGTCCTCCAGGCTCTCTCCTTGTCGGAGGGTCATCGCCCTGAGCTGCTGTTGTTGGGCTTCGAGCTCCTGGTGCAAATGGGACTGCTCTCGTTGTTGTTCTGCAATCTGCTCGTTGAGTTGGTCCCGCGTCGCCTGTAACCGGCGCACCTGTTCTGCCCGCAATTGATCCAGCTCTGCAACGTCTTCTCTGATTTTTTCGAGTTGGCTCTGTGCTTCCAAGTTAGTTGCAAATAGCTGGTCATTTCTGCGCTGAAGGTGGGCATTTGTCTCCCTTTCCCTGGTGAGACGCTCCATCAGAATTTTCCTTCGTCCTTCCCAAGTAGCATCGCGCTCCTTCAGGGCTTTCAGCTCCTCCACCTCCTTGGTGCTGGCTTCCTCCTTAAGCGCAGCTATTTCTTTTTGATATTCTGTTATTTGTCTTACTCTGTCTAGTTGGAGGACCGCTTGCGATTCGCGCTCCGCTGCCAGCTCTTCCACTGCCACCCGCCTTTCCTGCCTGGCTGTTTGCAACTGCGCGAGCAGCTCCTTTACATAGTCATCATAGTGGCCTGTTAGGGGTGGAGAGTGGGGCCGGATCGTAGTAGTAGCGGTCTCCTCCACCTTTTGTCTTTTCTCGTCTGGCTCCTGCTCTAGCTTGGTCGTCGCTGTCCTTTTGGCCCCTGAGACTGGGGTGGCCTTGGCTGCGTCCCTTGCCAATTCTCGTTCCACTAAGAATTGTAGCCAGGTAACTATATTGCTTTCATCTACCTTTGCGGTGTGCACCAGGGTGGCCGTGTCAGGGGGCGTCATCTTGAGGGGAGTGGCTTGTGTGGCTGGTGCGGGGGAAGGGGAGGAGGGTCTGATCGGTTCTTTTCCCTTCCCTTCTGTGGGAGGCGGCGGCACGGGTTCTGGTGCACCAGTGCTGGGGCCGGGCGCTTCAGATTCGGGCTGGTATGTCCTGCCCGCTCCTTCTATTTCTTTCCTACGCTGTTCTTCGATGGAGCGACGCGTTGCCAACTCCAATTCTTCTTCTTCTCTTCTCCTCAGCTCTTCCTCAGCTCTTTTTCTTCTTTCCTCTTCTTCTCTCACCGACTCTCTTCGGGCCCATTCGAGCTCCGCTCGCTCTTTCCTCCTTCGCTCCTCCTCTCTCTTTCCATGCAGGGCTTTGGTTCGTTGCTCCGCTTCCCTTTCTGGTGGCGCCTGGCGCTCCTCCTCCTTGTCGGTGTCCGTCTCTGTTTCATCCGACTGTTCGTCCGACCGGGGCTGGGACTGCGACGGGGATTCGCCTCCTTTTCCGCCGCCTCCCTGTTTGTCCTCTTCAGCATGTTCCTGCCCTATTGCCTCATGGAGGATTGCAGTGAGGACACCTCCAAACCCTACTGTGGAGGCCTTGGAGGATGAGGCCTTGCGGGTCGATCGAGGCGAGAGGGATTCTCCTGCCCCGGCCCTTCCTGCCGTTGCCAGGGCCTTTGCTGAGGCCTCGATCGTCCTTCTCACGAAGCCATTGAGGTTTACCTCATCCAGTGCCTGAACCGCGATGCTTTCGAGTAAAGGTACATTTATCCTGGACATGACGCTATTGTACCGTTGACTAGAAAATAGGGCATGCATCATTTTTGCCTGCAGCTGGATCTCTGGATCAGGGATGTCTGCCAAGTTGACTCCGTCGTTGGTGTGGACTTTCACCTTTTCCATTCCCAACATGGCGTAGACGTCCCTTTTCGGCTTCTTCTCCACCTTGTTTGGAAGTTCCAGAGCTCGTTCTACCAGTTCCGGGGTTAGCTCAACCTGCACCTGTTTGGTGGCTCCTGCGTCCCGTACTGTGATGGTGCCCCTGTTTTTGTTGAAGGTGCGTAGGAATTCTGCGCACAGGGCATAGTCTATTCTCCGGCCTACTGCTTCCAGGTACCGTTGCAAGTGGCATTGCTCCATGATTCGTCGCACTGCTGGCTCCTCAATAACTACATCCTCCAAATTGAGCATATGGCGGAACTTCAGCTGATTGAATGCTCTGGTTTCCACCGTGAGGCCGTACCGCGCCTGTTCCTCCTCCGAAAAAGGGAGTTTGCTCACCTTATCTTGGCCTGCCATGGTCACTACCTGTACATCCAGTCAACTCGCTCCTTAGTATTTTGGCAACCAATTTGTGGGACAACCATAACAGATTTCATCATTTATAATAAAAAATTATTATTATTTTTTCAACTTCTATCACCTGTTCCTGCATGGCATTTTAATTTGGAGCTTTTCCATGCGTGGTTCACTTTTTTAACTTTCATGCTTGGTTTGCTTTTTAGATTTACTGCCCCACTATTTATACTGATTTACTGCTCCACTATTTCCTGCCCTTTCCCTGGAGGAAAAGAAAAATCCGTCCCAGGATTGGGGTGTGGGTTGCAGGTGGTCAGGTTGTTTTAAGGAGGAGCCAATCGTAGAAATTGGGGTTATATTCGAGGTGTGCAGTGTGGTCCAGGTCACAGGGTCGGATGCCTACGTGGGTGATGTATGTGAGGACATCGGTAAGGAAATCTCCGGAGTTGGTCCGACTTGCGATATGGAGCTCTTCCTCGGTCAGGATATGATCGAGATAGGGGTGTCCTAAGATATGATCGTCCATGGTTCGACCTCGAAGAGTGGTTAACACTCGGTACGAGGTGGGCGCGATGTATGTGGGATCATACTCGGCCGCCTTGATGGCTCGGCGTTGTTCGACGTTGGTCATTGTGCGGCATCCCTCTGTTGCCCACTTTAATCGAAGAGTGTACCATTGCTTCAAGAAGGGAGATTCGGTGTCCGCGAGGCGGGACAACCTTGCTGTTTATTGGTTGGTGAGGCTGGACACCGTGCGCGGGTCAAACGATGGGATGAGGCGTTGCCTAATGGCTTGCTCTTCGGAGACCGAGCGAGCGAGTAGCTCAGCGGCAGAGCGTGGAGCTTGCGCGAAGGCGAATTCGAAAGTCTCCCAAGAGCAAGGCATAGTGCGTACGTCCGTTGCAAGGGGTTCTGCTAACAGTCCCAAGTCTAGGCGGTCATAGCTAAGGGCCAGTGCCACAAAAGTGGCGTCGAGTTGTTTGATGCAGTCCACAATGTCAATCCCTGTGTCCTCAGCGAGGTCCGCGGCCAGCGTTAGGAACGACTTCCGTTCATAGGAAGGCTTAAGGCCGCCGGGTGGTTGAGGTTTGTTGGGGCTAGAAGTTTGGTCGGCACAGGGCTGCCGGTGGGGGCCTGTTTGAGTCAGCGGCTCGGCCAACGGTTGAAGGGACGGGTCGAGGTTGGTCTGAGGGACCGTGCTCGGGCGGTCGGCAGGGCTGCTGGGTTGCAGGCCAGGGTGGTTGGGTGAGACCGCCAGCAATAGTGGCCGGTGCTTGGGCAGTTGGGCATGTATGACGCCTGTGGAATGCCTATCAAGGAAGTCGGATGACTGGGATGGATTGCGCGGTTCGTGGTCTTGAAGTGTCCAAGGACCGGGGAGTGTCCGAGGACCGGACGTTGCGATTGACGTAGGAGCTGGACCTGTGTCAGTGGGGACCTTGGGGATCCATAGCAAGGCATTCCCTTCATAGTAGCCTTGTGCATGCAGCAGGGTTTTAGGGACCCATATTTTCTTGACCACGCGGCACTTGTGATGATGGCATCTTGGTCGTCTAGGTTTAGGTTTGTATGAGTTTCCGAATCCGCACGTCTAGTTGTAGACTGATCCCGCGGCTTTTTCGGCACCCAGTGCAAGCGAGTCTGTTGGGGTTTTGCCTTAGGTCTGGCGGGTTGCGGTGCATGGGGATTTGGGGGTAGTAGACATGTACGGCCTTCTTTCTTGGTCCTTTGTGCAACTATTTCTAATGGTGGTTCGTTGAGCATGATTGAGGTTACGAGGCACTGGTTGGAGGTCGTGGTAATTGTCACATTCCCGATTGTTAGGTGGATGCGTTGTAACACATAATCAACATTTCAGCGGGTCTGCTTTTTAAAAGTTCGCCCGAGCAGTGACTCTGCGCCTGCCTCCCTGGCATCGGGTAGGACATAGAACAACATGGGGATAGTTTCAGTCTCGATAGAAACTGCAACCCTGCATGTGCCAAGGAGAGGGTAGGATTGGGCCCCATATGGGTTCAATCTGGATGCTGTGGGGTGAAGTGTTGGAGCGCCCAGTTGGGTCCAATGCTCGTGTGCTAAGATGTTAAAATCCGCCCCCTCGTCGATCAGGGCGTTGATGGAGCACGTTTGCTTGGCCGTGATTGTGATGCGGAGGTAGGCGGGTTCGACAAGCTCGTCCTCATCTTCTTCGATTTCTGTAAGTGTGGCTACTCGTATTTTAACAAGCGGTTCCACCATTGGTTGTTCATGCAGTGGGTGCGTGGGCGGGTAATACTTTTTGATTCGACTGCCGTTAAAGAAGCCGATGCCCTCTCCATCCAGGGTTTCCAGCTCGACATTACCAGTACGACTGATTGCACGGACCTTAAAGGGCCCAAGCCCTCTGAATTTCATCTTTTGTTTGTGTCCTTTAACTGAATAGAGGAGTACTAGGTTGCCCTGCTCAAACTCTCGTTGCTTGACGTGTTTGTCAAACCAGGTTTTGCATCTAGCTTTCTCACAAATAAGCGCATGGGTGGCTAGCAGACGTACCTCCGACAGGCGTTCTAGCTCGACTAAGCGTTGCGTCCATGCCTCCCTCCCCTCCCATCGTTCTTGTAGTGCTATCCGCAAGCTGGGGACAAAGAATTCTAGGGGGAGAATAGCTTCGGTCCCATAGGTTAGCCTGAAAGGCGTTTGCCCGACGGCCGTCTTATAAGCTGTTCGGTAGGCCCACAGGGCCGCCATCAACTTGTTATCCCAGTCACTTCGTGAGGTTGAGACAACTTTGGTCAGGACATCGATAAGAATTTTGTTGGTTGACTCAGCCTGGCCGTTAGCTTGAGGGTAGTATGGTGAGGATTTGCGATGGATGATGAGGAATGTAGATAGGAGATGGGCTATCACTTCGTTGATGAAGTGCGTTCCCTGGTCGCTGACCAATTCGATGGGGCTTGTTCCCATAAAAACTTGGCAGTTGTCCTAGCGTCGTTTTTCCGCGTGGCTCTCGCCTCCGCCCATTTGGTGAGGTAGTCGGTGGCTACCACTATATATTTAGCCTGTGAATATTGTGCCGCAGGGCTGATGGGTCCTATGAAGTCAATACCCCACTTTTCGAAAGGTTGGCGAGTGATGACTGGGGTTAACTCCATCTGATCTTTTCAGATTGGGACCCTCGTTTGTTGGCACGCATCGCAGTGTTTGACAAATTGTGAGGCATCCCGGAAGAGCGTGGGCCACCATAGCTGGGACTGCAACACCTTCCGAGCTGTCGTATCCCCGCTAAAGTGTCCTCCTGCAATGCCGCTGTGCGCCTCTGAGAACACATCGTGCATCTCATGCTCACATACGCATCTACGTAGCAGACCGTCTTGCCCCAGCCTATAGAGCAGGCCTGCAATTAACTGATAAGGCTGGATCTTCAGGATTAATCGCCTGAGTCGTGCCCGTTCCATTAGTCGTTCGGGCAGCCCATGCTCGAGTACTTGGACTATGTCGTCCGCCCAATATGGTGTTAGGTCAGCCCTGAATAGGTCTTTTTCGCTGGACATGCGGAATAAGTGGCTGTCTGGTAATTCGTCCACTATGCCTTGTCCAGCAGCTTCTCCTGTGGGTATTCGGGACAAATGGTCAGCCATATAGTGTTGCTTTCCCTTCCGTACTACCACTGAGAAGTCGAACTCTAGGAGCAGGAGAAGCCATCGTGCTATACGCCCGGTAGCGCAAGGTTTGTTGACTAGGTAGAGCAGGGCTTGATGGTCGACAAAGAAGGTGAAGGGGGTGGCAAGCAGGTAATGCCGGAACTTCTTCACGGCGAACACCATAGCTAGTCCTTCTCTTTCCGTTGTTGAATAGTTCATCTCTGTTTCAGTAAGCTGCCTACTTGCAAAACTTACTGGGTAATCTAAGTTATGCTCGCCTGGTTGGCACAGCACCGCCCCCACGGCGAACTTAGAAGCGTCGACGTGTACATGGAATGGCATGGTCCAATCTGGGGGTCGTAGGATAGGTGCTGTCGTTAGGGCTTTTTTCAGTTCCTCGTAGGCTTGCTGGCAGGTCTCGGTCCACTCGAAGGCAACTAGCAGTTTGTACAAAGGCCTAGCGATAAGCGCGTAGTTTAGTACAAACCGCCTGTAGTATCCTGTGTGACCTAAGAAGCATTGAACCCCCCTATAATTGCTTGGGGGTGGGAGGTCCACGATAAACTTGACCTTTGAGAAGTCCGTGGCAATGCCGTTCTTGGACACCACGTGTCCCAAGATGCAACCGTGCTTTACCCAAAATTGACATTTCAGGGGGTTGAGGGAGAGACGGTATAAACGGCACCGTTCAAAGACCGTGCGGAGTTTTTCGAGATGCTGGTTCCAAGTTGAATGGACACACAGGTCATCGACGAAAACCTCCAACTCCTTGCGAAGCATATCCTTGAATATGGTGCACATGAGGCGCTGAAAGGTGGCGGGGGCATTGGTTAGCCCGAATGGCATGACTACATAGGCGAAGACGCCCCACTCAGTGGCGAAGGCGGTCTTGTGCCTATCTGTAGGGTGCACTTGCACCTGATTGTATCCCGAGAAGCCATCCAGGAAACTGTAGGCTTCCTCACCTGCCACCCTCTCCAGCATGTGCTCAGTGTATGGTAAGGGGTAGTAGTCTCTCTTTGTTGCTGCGTTTACTTTCTTATAATTGACGCACACTCGAATCTTGCCGTTTTTCTTCATCACAATGACTATGGGTGATACCCAGTCCGTGTGCTCAATTTCGTAAATGAACCCAGCTCGCATTAACTTGTCAATTTCCTCCTTGACAGTATGGGCGTGCTTGGGATTCATGGGATATGGTCGCTGCTTGACCGGCATTGCATCCGTCGTCATGGGTATGTTGTGAGTCACAACACTCGGGTCCACTCCTCGTAGCTCGTCTAGGGACCAAGCAAACACATCCCGATACTCCCGCAAAAGAGTGATGAGGTTGGATTCCTCCTCCGTGGTCAGGTCCTCGGCAATGAACACCGGTCGGGGTGTTTCCCGTTCCAAGGCAAGGTTTATCTCCTTGACCTTGGTTGGCCCTTCGATGGGTTCGCGGATTTGCCCTTGGCGTTTGGCGCTTAGCAGAACCACCATCCTATCCCCTTTTTTGAATTTCGAAAAGCGCTTAGGGAGGTCCCGCGGCTTTCGTTGTTCTTCCGATCGCACGTCGTTGGAGCGCTCTGTTTTAGTCTGTCGGAGTTGTCTGCGCCTCAGGTGGATGGGCAGATCTCCCCTGGTGCGTCTGGCCTTGGGTGGCCTGGGGATTTCCGGGTCATCCTCCGAAGTAACTTCAGATTCAGAGTTGAGTTCCTTGGTGGTCTCTCCTGGCGGCCTCAGTTCGGAGGGCGACTCGGTTCTAAGCAGGGCTGCCGCTCTTGGTTGGGCCAGGCCGGCCTGCTTAAAATCCACAGCCCCCATTTGTCCTAACCACGCACGATCGCATTTCGCACACATGACCCCTTGGTCCATCCAGATGGCCGGCCTCGGCTGTGGTTTTGCATCCGCTCGGATTTGTTCAATTTCTCGTCCCTCGGTATCATATTCTACCGTGTCCATCTCGCCCTCACTTTCTTCATCGAAGGGTTGGCAATCTTCGTATTCGTCGCTGGAATCCGCCTCGCTGGACTGCACGTCGATCTCCAAGGCCTGTTTTGCCTCATTTTGTTGGTCGGAAACCAATGCCCAGTTGTATTTGAGATTTAGTTCGTGCACTCTGGTCCACTTCCATTCGGGTTGTTCCAAGAGGTCTTGGAGCGGCTTGAGATTGGCGGCTGCGTTGAGCTCCAGTCGGTTCGTTAGGTGTCCCAGTATCCCTTGAAGTTGTCTCCTATTGGTTGGCACTTGGAAGGCGAGAGGTTTAGGTCCGTCATGGAGGCTCGCTGCCATCATGTAGACAGCCGCGGGCTGTGTTTCTCTTGGCTTGCCAACTGTTTGGACAGCCTGCTCGTATGCTTCCTGATCCGAGAATGGCAAATCGAGCGTAGCGAGAACGTGCATCCAATCCCGCTCATCCTCCGGGCAAGGGATATACCTCGTCAAGGACGGATACATGTAGGTTTCTTCGTCACTGGGCTCCTCTACGTAATGCACAGGAGCATCACTCACCGGGTGGGTCACATAGGGACTAGGCGGCCTAGGGATACCGATAGGGTTGATGTCCATCCTAGGGACCGCTGGCTTCGCATCGTTAGGTGCTGGTAGGGCAAGAGGAGCTCCCCTTCCGTAGAATGGCTGTGGCCTGTTAGCCGGATAGAGCTGGCCATAGGGCTGCGGGTACGGCAGTCGTCGTGGTAATCTGCAGTGTGCGGCATCATGGCCGAACCTTCCGCAGTTGGTGCAGGGTCTCGACCTAGGGTCCTGACATTCTGCTGGCAGGTCGTTTCCTCCGCAGTACACGCACTGGATATGCTGACGCGCAGGTCACCGTAACATGTCCTGTATTTTGGCCAGCTCTGCCTTCACCTCGGCCAAGCCATGGTCTGCCTCGGCAGACTTCCCTTTATCGTGGAATGACGTGTTGGGTCGTTCACTAGAGGTTGGAGTTCGTTCTAAACTCCGTGGGTTGAGTTCTTCCGGGTTCGAGCTCCTGGAGCTTCGCTCCCTCAGCTGGTCATCGACCCTAATGGCCTCCTCGAAAACTCTAGCCACCACGTCCCTTTGCAAGCTCGAGTTGCCCGCTAGTGCTTTGTATAATTCTTCATCCCGAATCCCGCTGATGAACACGGTTGACACCGCCCTGTCGGTCGGTCTTTCGCCCAAGGGGATTCTCTTAAGGAGGCTTCTAACATGGGTGACGTAGTCGCGGATGCCCTCCTTCTCCTTTTGCTTGACGTTCATCAGACGCACTAGCAGGTTGTCAGAGTGGCCTGGCTCTTTGAGCCCTGGGTTGCCCCTAGTCCTGCAAGTAGCGAGGTTGCTAGCGCAGCGGCATTTTGCTCCGCCGTGGTGTTATCGAGCAGCCGTTTCATGAGGAGCTCGCCTAGCGTCAGGTCTCCCTCGAGTGCTCTCTCCTGGTCTGTTCGGGTCCGGCCAGCCAGGTTCAGTACTCGCTGCACCTCATGCAGCTCCATGCTTTGCCTTAGGCTCCTAGCTTGTTGGTCCCTATTATAGTCTGCTATGCCCTGCAATGCCTTGCAGGCTAGCCTCCTCTCCTCCTCTAGGTCTGCAATAATTGCCTCCGCTGTCCTGCCATGGTGTTCGTACCGGGCATGTGCATCGTAACTGCTCACCATTTGCTGTATGGCTTCCGGAAACGTGCTAACATCTAGCTCCCCTGCAAACGGATGATCTGGAACTCCCTCTGTCATGGTGAAATCCTTGCGCCTGGATGTCCGTCCACTCCTTGTCGTTGTTACTCCTCGCTTGATCCTACCCTGCGCTCTGTGTGTCTATCGTAGGGCCACTCGTACAATTTTGGCAATTTATCTGAGTGAGTTCTTTTTTACTTTTTGAATGCAGCGCTCAACTTAGGGCCATTCTTAATTGTGTTATCCTTGTGCACTCGTGCTCAAACAGGCTTTCGACTTTCCTAAGTGTTCTTCAAGTGCGGAAATTCGATCAAGTGCTGTGAGTGCTCTCCCTGTGTCTTGCCCACTCCTGTTCGTTTTGGGCCTAACAGGCTTTACTACTCTCTTCATGGCCGCCTCATGGGTAGCAGGGCCCCATGCTGACTCCTGTTGCGCACGTGGCAGGGGGTCCACCGGGGGAGTGCCCCAGTGTGCTCCTAAATGGGTCAGGTTTAGTTCTAGTTGACTCTGGGAATCAGACGTCCGATTTACCAGTGGTCCGATTGTGGGGATCGGACCACGTATGTCAGGGCGAAGTGGGGGTCTTAGGGTCCGCGTGTCCGATTCTCAAGAATCGGACGGACGGGTGTGCGAGGAATCGGTCCGATTCTAGGCGGTCCGATTCTAGGCGGTCCGATTCTAGGAGGTCCGATTCTAGGAGGTAGAACTCCGTCCGATCGGACTGGTGGGTTCGAGTCGGGGCGTCCGAGTGGTCCGAGCGTTCGATTTTAACAAAAGGGACTGGTCGGTCCGAGTGCCACGTGGCACGTCCGATCGGACCAGTTAGTCCGAGTTAGTGATTGAGTGGGAGGTCCGATCGGATGATTCCGAGTGTCCGATTCTAGGAATCGGACACTGGGCCGGCGGTCCGATTCCGCCGGTCTGATGGGTCGCGCACACCGACTTGCTTGAATTCCACTAGGTGTATTATCCCATTGGTCGTGCAATTACCCCGCGACAGAGTTGGAGTGGGGTGGACAAGATCGATTACCTGAAGTCGCCGAATGCAATGTCCTCCTAGCTCCAGACGATTGGGACAGCTGCCCAGCTCGCTCACTCTCTCCCTCTCTGTCTCTTTCGCTCTCTGTTGGTTGAAAATGGGGTCCTCCTGCCCCCCCCCCTCAGAGTTTTATACTCTGCTAGTTCTGCCCTACACCCTCCAGGTTCTGTCCCTGGTGTTCCTTATGCCGTTACCTTGCATCTACTCCACTTTTTCTTTTGTTCCAGTGATCTCTCCCTGGTTTCACAGCAGCAGCCCTGTGCCTCTTCGTGTGCGATTTCCTACTGCTAATCTATCCTAAACACATTCTGAATCGAAAACAAAAAACTGAACCAATTTCTCCATGTTGTCCAGTCATTATCAACCAGATTGTTCAAAAACACTTACCTGTTCTGAAGATCAAAAACACCAGACTTCCTACCTATCTGAAGCTCTGTTTCAGGGTGAATGCCCTACTTCGGTGCTCGATATGGGGCGCGCGAGTGCTCGAGCTTGAATCCGTGGTCCCGGCAACGGAACCAAAATGTGGGAGCTTTCGCTCAACCGCCAAGACCCACGGACCGCTTATTGTTCAAGCGTTCCAAGCGAGCTCTCATGGCTACCTCTCACATAGCCGACGTGCCACCGATCCTATGAATGCAGTAAACTTACCTTGATGCTCGATCGAGTGCCCTCCTCTCTCTCACACTTAGGTAGCTCCACGATTCTTGATGCTAGCTCAAGCATCCTCAAGCCTCCTCCTTCTCCAAGCCTCATCCTCCATAGCCGCGCGCGCAAGAGAAGAGAAGGAAGGAGAAGAGGAGAAGGGGGGAGGAGATGGTGGAGAGCTTCACCCTCTTGATTCCTCACTCTCTCACGTGCTCACTCCCTCAATCTCTCACACTCCCTATCTCAAGAGCACACACACAAGCAAGGAGAAGAAGAGAAGAAGAGAGGAAGGAGAAAACTAGTTTGCCACACCAAAGAATGAATTCTTCATTCACTTTTCAGCTTTTTATACAAAACCCTACTTCCCTTTTGGGCGGTCATTCCCTTTTTCCCTTTTTTACATGGCCGGTCATAGCCCAGGCCCTGTTTCCCATTGTTCTTTTCTCTTCCTTGCTTTCTTTTCACTACCCTTTTATCTTTACAAATAGCACGGGTGAGAGCCCGGCACTCTTTTACAAGATTTTAGAGTGCGCTTTTTATGCGCCTTTCCCTTTTTACGGTTGCCTTGGTCTTTGACGGTTGTCCTTGCGCTTGTTGAGCTTTTCTCCTTCTTTTCCTTCCGTCGGGCTACCTCTTTTCGCCTTTGCCCTGCGTCTTCTCCGCCTTCTTTCGCTCTTGTCGTGTTTGAGGTTAACAAGTAGCAATCTTTTGCTTGCATAATATATCGGTCTAAACCATCCAAGTACCTTATCCTACATAAGCACTACTCCCACAGCAAGATCAGAGGCATCCACAAATACATGGAATGGTAGATTCCATGTAGGAGGTTGCAATATTGGAGCCACCACTACCATTTTCTTGAGGATGCTAAAAGGCTTTTCCTGATCTTCCCTCCAAATATATTGCATACCCTTCTTTGTTGAAGTGGTAAGGGAAAAACAAATATGTGACAAGTACCTTAAGTACTTGTTGTGCCATTTCACTTGATCCACAAATCTTATCACTTCCTATACATTAGTCAAAGCTCTGTTGGCCTTCCGGACAACTACTCTCTTTCTTGGATCTATAGCCATACCTTCTTCAAATAGAATATGGCCCAAGAGTACTCCCCTCTTTGTTGCAAAAACATACTTAAAAGGATTCGAGGGCATTTCAAATTTCTTGCATCTTTCAAAGCATAACGTGAGATGCTTCAAGTGCTCCCTCTTGTTGCCAAAGACATAGAAATCATCAATAAATACCCTCATAAAGGTTGTTAGATATGGCTCAAAAGTTTTGTGAATAGCCCCTTGAAACTCAAGAGATTCATTTTTCAATCCAAAATTCATTACTGTACTTACTGATGTAAGCTCCCCACTTCGTAATAATGAAGGCAATCTTATCCATAACTTTTGGATGCATCCTAATTTGATTGTAGCCTGAAAAGCCATCCAAAAAACTATACATTTCATGTCATGCTACATCATCAATCAAAGAATCAGTAAAGGGTATTGGGAAGGGATCAATAATGGTAGTTGCATTCAATTTCGTATAATCCACACACACCCTAATCTTCCCATTCTTCTTAGGTACTACTGCAATGGGAGATAGCCATGTCACTTCATTAATAGGCTTGATAAAGCCAACTCTCAACAACTTGTCAATTTCTTCCTTCACCTACTTAGCATAATTTGGATTCATTATATATCTCTTTTGAATAATTGGCTTAACATCCTTCTTTAGGTTGATCCTGTATTGGCACATTGCTTGATCATACCCCCTCATATCTATATAATCCCAAGCAAACATGTCCTAAAACTCCTGGCATAATTTTATAAGATCCTTCTTGAAAGTCTCCTCAACATAGATGTTCATTTGGATGGGTTTACTCTCTCCTTCCTCATTCAAGTTGACCTCTTGTACTTCATCCTCTACCACTCTTGCGAATCTTCTCATTGTGTGCTCATACCTCTACTCAACTTGAATAGTGACTTTCTATCCTTCCTCTTCTAGTACATCAAAGTTGTACATACCCTCAAATTCCTTACCTTGTTTATTTTCAAATTACTCTTTTAGTCCATAGTTCATGAGTCTTGAATCACTTTATACTTCTCATTTCCTACTCTCTCCTGAAATTTATAATTGCTCATGATCTTCAAAATGGCTACTTGAATGTTGTCTTGATTGGTTTTGGTCTATAGGTTGTTGAACAGCTTGTTATTCTAGAATTGCATTTCCATCAATTATGGGATAATCCTAATACTCCTTAATAATACTATCAAAATCTATCTCAAACGCTGGAACCACCGGAAGGATTTTCTTGCAGGAATAGTTCCTCATCATCTTCCACTTCATCTACAAGGTTAATAGTCTAAGCTACCACAAGTCTAGAAGTACTCTTCAAGATTACCTTATTGACTATTGATAATCTGATCTCCTTGAGTCCTTTAGGGATACATACATAATCATTCCCCTAGTCTTGCCTCAATTTGGCCAAATTAAATCACGACTTGCCTAAGAGCATGTTATAAGAATCCCCAATTTTTGAGATCCATAGCACAACAAAACTTACCCTCTTGAACCTTAGGCTAGCTACTTTTATTAGTTGATTCTTAAGAATACCTAATGACTGAACCTCCTTTGGTTTGCCATCCTAACTTGAAATGGGGTTGGTAGCAATTCCTCCTACTTTCTTGCTAAATATATCTATTTAGGAAGTATATTGACTCCTAAGCCTCCATCCAGCAGGACATCATCATACTTCTTTCTCGCATACTCAACTTGAATAGTGGGAACATGATAATCCACTACTTCCTTTTGGGTGGCTATCCTAACATTTAGGAACTACCCGATCCTGAAATAATTTGTCTTCAAGAACTTCTTGTTACTTTTTTCGAATCTTCAGGATCGACTTTTCCTTAAACCCTAGTATCAAGTCCAAGATCTGCTCCAATGTCAACTACAAAGAGTACCTTGCTAGAGCTTGAAATAACTATTTTGACTCTCCTTCCTAAAACTTCCCAGATGTTCTATCTTCAAGATGCTAATCCTCCTAATTAGGATTTAGGGTACCTTGACCCTCATGATCATCAAACTCATCAAATATAGTTTTCTTGCCACTTTTTGTAGCTTCCTAACTTGATTTGTTGGCCTTTTTATGGCTTTCTCTTGTTCATGCCAACCAAGTTTCAAACCTACTTGGATTTTACTTATTACAGCTAGTACCATAGCTTCTTTAGGAAAATACTCTACTTTAATGCAATTAGAACAATCACATTGAACATGTATACTTATAACATTCTTGAACTTTCTCTTGATGAGTTTGCCCATAACCAATAGTATTTGCACCTTTAAAAAGTTGCCTTTGGTCATCTTGGTCAGGTAGCTCTATGAGGACTGCTACAAGGGCAAGTGGATGCTATTCATGAGATGCTCCTGTAGGTCTTCCATCATTGCAGGTCCTTGTTACTACTAGCATCTCTCTCTCAATCCTATGCCTTGCCCATAGTTCACAGTTTGGCCCTACAAAATGTCCTTGATCTCCACAATAATGGCATGCTCTTGTATGAGTAGCTTGCTACAGTGCTTGGAAATTTCCCCGTGTTGGCTGTCTTCCCAACATTCTTCTAGTTCCCCTAAAGAGTCATTGAGGCATTTTGTGAGTAATAACCTAATTGATTGCAGCTAGTTGCATAGCTCTTGGCCTAGTTTGCATAATTGTTGACTTGTTAGATTTAGATCTATTACATCACCATTTGGGCATTCAATTTAAGCAATGTGATGGGGGTATTATTTTGTGCCAAACAAATTATACCAAGACAATATTGTAGAGATTTGATCTTGAGGATTGCAAGCCTATTATTACTCCTATGGAGATAGGTTTCAAGTTGAGCCTTCATGATGATGGAGGTTTCTTTGATATCTTTCTCTATTAGCAAGCTATTGGATGCTTCATTTGTGTATGTGTTATGATGCCTAACATTTAGTTTACAACCTTACAAACAGGAAAGTTTGTGCATAGTTCAAGCATCAAGCATTGGCATGCAATGAATTGCATCTTTCACTATTTAAGTAGTACTCGACACTTTGGGTTGTGTTATCCCAAGGGGGGATCATGACCGTCCAATTTACATGCTATTCAAACTCTAACTAGACTATTGTGATGGCACTAGTATATCCTCACGTGGTTTTTGCTTCATGCTTGGCAACTTATGTATATCATGATTGAGAAACTACAATTTCTCAGCAAGTACAAACCTATGAAAAGAAACAAAAAGATATTCAAATACCAATGTGGATCAAAAGAATGATCAAAGGCTCCCAAGGATGTGAAGATTTGGTGAACTCAAATCACATTGAGAGATCACAGATGGTTGTGTATCTCACCATAATGGATACCCAAAAAGGATGTGAAGAATGTTAGAATATCAAGCTCCCATTACTCTTCAGTCAGTCTATCTTTATGTGTGTGACCGACATTAGTTGGATACAGCTATACACGTGTGTGACATTCAATAATTCGGAGTAATTAGTGACTTAACCAGAGTTAGTCTTGGTTAGTCATATCTATGTGTGTAAGTCTCTTTCAGTTAGTATGATGGAATAATAATGAAAGAAGAACAACAATGAGCTGAGGCTCATCTTCCGCTCCACTCTGTCTCTCTCCCTCTCTTCCAACATGGTATGAGAGCTTGAACACATGAAGCCTAAAGGCTTGGCAATGGCCATTTGACATCAAGGCATCAGATCTGAAGAAAGCATCATAAAAGGAGATTGTGCATACAGCTCGTTTTTTTGCAGAAGCTATATCTTGCTACGGAAATGGTTTTTGGAGAAGCGGCCCACTTGACCTGACCGTTTTGACGTGGTCTACGACTTTGTAGAATAATTTTTTTTCAAATTCCTCATAGATTTTGGGATATTCAGCACAAACCTGTGCAGATTGGCTGCTTACTACAGTAAATAGTAGGTGATTCCAGGGCACTGGTGGCTTTCATCCTAACATGTATATGCCCTTATTATCATGCATTTGAGCATGCCATTGGAGTGTTAAACGCTCAGTTTTGGAGCTTATTTGTAAGTTGGAAACAATGAACTGGTTGCTATCTTGAATTTGGAAATAATATACCTACAAGGTTGAAGAATCTGTGATGCTTATTCGCTACTGACAAACGCTTGGATCATACCACTTGAGTGGTAGATGCTTTTTGGGATATTGTGAGTGTTGAAAGTCCAAAGTTTGGACTGATTTGTTGCTGGTTATACCAAGGTATTGACTGCTTATTGTCTACAGAAATGATACCTATAATCTTCACTTGACATACATGCAATATATTCTAACCAGTTGGACATGTATCAACTCCTACATAGAGTGGTAACTAAATAAGATGTTTTGGGGCTGTTTTGAGGTTTGAATACTCTTGTTTTAACAGAGAAAATACTGTTGGTTATAGCATTGGGCTGACTATATTTGGTACTTCTACTTACATACAGTACAAACATTGATACTTGTATGGATATAGTTTGTTGTTGGAATGTTTTGCACTACCATAGAATGTTTTGAACTAATTTGAGCTTGATTTATGCTCAGTTGACTGTGTTTTTTCATTGTTGGAATACAATTTATAGCAAGCAGGTTGTTAAGAAAACTGTCCTGATTTGCAAAAAATTGTCATGAATAGCAGGAAACTGATCCTGAACTATAGGAAAATGAGTCAAATATTACAGGTTGTATACATCACTGAATACCTAAGCTGCAATCTATGCAGCAGAAGGAGATTGTGCTTGGACTGCCTAAGTTCAAGTATCATGACTTTAGACATGTATGTGATGCATGTCAATTTGGAAAGCAAGCATAGTTTCCATTATGAGACATGTACGCAATAGCTCACGACCCTTGCAGTTGGTATATTCAGATGTATGGGATCCATCTCATAATGGTTCATTTGGTGGTGTTACTATGTATCCTTCATTGATGATTTCAGCAGGTATACTTGGCTTTATATACTGAAACATAAGGATGATGTGTTTGATGCATTCAAGGATTTCAAGAAGCATGCTGAAAATGAGTTGAGCTGTAAAATTTCATATCTTAGATTAGATGGAGGTGGAGAATATGTCTCTAATTACTTGGACAAGTACCTTGCTAAACATGGGATCATAAGACAGTTAACTTGCAGCTATACACCGCAGCAAAATGGTGTAGCAGAAATGAAAAATAGGGTACTGATGGAATTGGCAAGAGCTATGCTAAATGAGAAGAGTTTGCCAAATGATTATTAGACCGAAGCAGTAGTGACTGATGTCTATGTGTTGAATAGAACCCCTACAGCAAGGATTCATGATGTAACTCCATATAAGAAGTTGTATGGTCATAAGCCTGACATTTCACACTTGAAGGTATTTGGCAACATTGCATATGTGCATGTTCCTAATTAAAAGAGGAAAAAATTAGATCTTAAAGCTGTCAAGAGCGTGTTTCTTGGTTATGCACAAGACTGGAAAGCTTACAAGTGTTATGTACTGTCTACACATGAGAGATTGATTAGCAGAGATGTTTTTGATGAGCTGGCATCGTAGTATGGTAATCCAATTGCAGTGGCTACTGATGGATCTGTCAGCACTAGTAATGCTAAAAATACACCTACAGTGAGTACATCTATGAGTGGTCCTACAAGTGATGGGCCACCTACAATAAGTCCTTGGTCAAGACGCTTGCGGAGTCGTACTTCTACGTCCACTGACATGGATATGTCAGTGAGGGGGAGATTGGATAAGGGAAAATAAAAGATACTTGAGGATATGATAGATCCACTTACAGTAGGTTATGAGCCATCCAACAGTGATAGTTTGGATAGTGAGTTGGGCATTCCATCTGTTATGACGCCTGGAGCAAGGTAGAGTCGTTATGTACCACCTCATGAGAGGCAAGCTCAAAGTGAGCCACAGTTACAGAGATCTGAGAGAGTCAGAAAACCAGTTGACAGGTTTACATACACTGGTTATTCAGCCCGCCATTATGCATATATGGCTAGTGTGAGAGGTTACAAAGAACCTACAAAGTTTGATGATGCAGTTACAGATGATAGTTGGTGTGCTGCCATGGATGAGTATACAGCCCTGGCTGAAAATGAGACATGAGAATTGGTTGGTTGCCTGAAGACAAAGTTCCCATTGGCTGCAAATGGGTGTACAAGGTTAAGTGTAAGCCAGATGGTTCGTTAGAACACTATAAGGCCAAGCTGGTTGCAAAAGGGTATGCACAACAGTATGGCCTTAACTCTGAGGAGACTTTCAGTCTGGTGGCTAAAATGGCAACAATCAGAACTATCATTGCTTTGACAGCATGCAAAGGCTGGAAATTATGGCAAACGGATGTCAAGAACACTTTCTTGAATGGTGATTTGGTTGAGGAAGTATATATGAAGCAGCCTGAAGGCTATGTTCACTCGAACTTTCCTACACATGTATGTAAGCTGAAAAAGGCTTTATATGGGCTGAAACAGACACCTAGAGCATGGAATGCTCGGAGCAACAGTTATTTACAGATACATGGATTTAGATTGAGTGATGCAAATCACAATCTGTTCACAAAGAAGACAGATCATGGATATGTGTTTTTAGCGGTTTATGTAGATGATATTATCATCACTGGAGATGATGAAGAGGGCATTGTTGAAATTACATCATGATTATAGACTGAATTCAGAGTCAAAGACCTTGGTAAACTAAAGTATTTTCTTGGGATCAAGGTAGTCTCTATGCCTCAAGGTATATGGCTGCTATAGAAGTAGTATACTCATGACATGTTACAGAAATATGGTATGGCTGAATGCAAGCCTATGGAGACACCTCTTCATCAGAATGTCAAAAGCTGCAGATTGATGTTGGGAATGGCATAGAGAATATAACGATGTATCGACAAATGGTAGAAAGCTTGATATACTTCACTATTACCTGTCCTGACTTATGTTATGCAGTGGGGCTAATTAGTCACTCCATGCAAAAGCCTCGCAAACCACATTCAGATGCAATCAGGAGGATCATGAGATATGTAAAGGGTACTACAGATTATGGATTGTTTTATGCATATGAAAAATCTCTTGACTTGACAGGGTTTATTGATGTTGATTAGGCTAGTTGTGCCTATAACAGGAGGTCAACCAGTGGTTATGCATTTGGATTGGGCAGTAGTATGATCAGTTGGTAGAGTAAGAAACAACCTACTATTGCATTGTCTAGTATAGAAGCTGAGTACGTAGGAGCTGCCTTAGTGGCTTGCGAAGCAATTTGGTTGATAAAACCATTGAAAGACTTGGGAATAGAGTTGGAAAGCAGAGTGAGATTGCATTGTGATAACCTCAGCAGTGTTATGTTGGCTAGCAATCCTGTCTACAATGCTAGGTCAAAACATATTGAGATTCACTACCATTTCATTAGAGAAATGGTTCTTACAGGGTAGATTGACTTGATTCATGTGAAGACTGAAAACCAGGTAGCAGATACATTTACCAAGTCTCTTGGTAAAGAAAAGTTCATATATTTCAAACAGCTACTTGGAGTTTATCAGATGGTTTGAGCTTGAGGGGGAGTGTTAGAATATCAAGCTCTCATTACTCTTCAGTCAGTCTATCTTTATGTATGTGACCGACATTAGCTGGATACAGTTGTACACGTGTGTGACATTGAATAAGTCGGTGTAGTCAGTGACTTAACCATAGTCTTGGTTAGTCATACCTATGTGTGTCTCTTTCAGTTAGTATGATGAAAGAATAATGGAAGAAGAACAATGAGCTGAGGCTCATCTTCCACTCCACTCTCTCTCTCTCTCTTCGAACAACAAAGAAGTGGTGCAAAACTCAAATCACATGGAGGAGAGATCACAGAGACGGTTGTCTCTCTAGCCATAAAAAATACCTAAAAAGGATGTGAAGAAGTGGTGTAGAACTCAAATCACATGGAAGAGAGATTACAGATGGTGTATCTCGCCATAATGGATACCCAAAGCCCTAGTCAAATCACATTGTGTCTCTCACCATAAGGGATACCCAAAGGCCTACTTAAAGCACAAATATGCAAAATTTATTGCAATTCCTCAAAAGGCCATTCCATGAAGCCTACAATAGTATACAAATGAAAGGAATTACCAACCATACATTCCCACTAGCAACCCAACCCTCGACCTCTATTTATTGCTCAATACATGAAGCCTAAATCAAATGACCAACCTAATCAAATTGTTCAATCCATAATCTCAAATCCACATTAGTAACCATCCCCATCTAATTCACATTCTACTCCACCAAAAGAAAATGAATCACTTGTCCAAGTACAAAAATATATAAAAGCTAGTAGATACACAACCAAAAAAACAACTAATTGTTACCACTCTTATGACAATGAGATACATCATAAGCAGTTGAGCTAAAGCAAAGACTAACCAAATATTTAGAGGTAAAGGCAAAAACCACCACCGAGTATGTCCAAACTAGAGCCCCAAATCGGCATCAAGCCTAATTACACACGACACTCCTTTTGTAAGATGGTGAAAAAACTGATGGAGGATGCAAAACTTAATGTGATAGAATGCTTCACCCATCTTGACACAACATTCGTAGCTTTGGCAAGGGCTTACAAAATGATGCATATGGGTATCGAGTCATATCCTACTAGCATACATGGGAGGACCATAAACACATTCTTGAAAAGCATACTAACCTAAGAGGAATTCCCAAAGAAAACAAAGGAATATGCAAGGGCTCTTTGACCTGTACACCCTTATACACCAATGAGAGATTAATGATGAGTCTAAATTTGAGAAAGCAAAAATCAAATTCACAAAGCCCCTTCTCACGAGTGAAACAAGCCTAGGGCCAAAAGTATTTGTATTGGTAGCCTTATCAATTAGGAGTTAAAAAAGCAAAAATCAAAATCACAAAGCCCCTTCCCAAGAAGGTGGTACAAACATAGGGTCAAAATTGCTTGATATTGGTAGCTATAACGTCTAATACCAAATAGCAATGAGCTATCGAGACACTACAATATGGCCCTATGTCTTGTACAATCAATTCTCTAAGGTCTATCCTTGCTTGGAATCTAGACTCTCCACCAAGCCTTTATCACCACCCTCTGCTAGACAAAGTTTTACAAGAACAAACGCTCCATGTTGGTACTTGATATGGTGTACCTAAGTTCTTGTCCAATATCATGACCTATTGTTGCCTGTGTGTGCCACTTTGTCCAAGTTTGCTAGTTAATGCCACACTAAACGAAGGTCTAGTGTAGTATTGAGTAGAAAACAACGACTGCTTGTCTAGAAATAAACACCACTTTGTACATATATAACCTTTCAATACAAGGAAAACTCTGCATGATGCAAAAAAGGTAACCCATTAACCTCACCAACCCTTGTAATGCTAAGAAGCATTGCAACTCTTCTCAAGAAGAGGAACGTTAGTACAAGGTAAAGGGTAAAGATATATAAGTAAATTTAAAAAAATTCGAATTTCAAGTATTGCCTTTATACTTCAAATTTCTTGAGAAGTTTTTTATTGGTTTTCCTGTCCTAGCAATTTAATCATTAGGCTACTCACTACACCATTGCTGTGGAGACACTTTAATTTTTGTGAGTGCATATTTTCCCAATGATGACCTCCCTACAAGCTTCCTACTAACTAGTCCTAGTTTAGCTTTCATATGGCTAAGCTCCTTTTCTAGATTTTGATATGTAGTTTTGAGGTCTCTACACAATATATGTTGGCTCATGTATACATTGATAAAAATTTGGAAAAGATTAATATAGTAGTTACTCAAAAGTTTAATAACTTTTAGCAAGGGTTATGGTGTATTCACAATGAACCTAGAAAGAGTCCAACTAAGAACAGATATCTTTTTTCCCAAAATTCCCTTACCGTTGTTAGTGGATCTCCTCAGATGGCAAAAACCACATCATTACTATGATTTTCCAAGATGGGGAATGCCACATCATCTCATCTTTAAGCTTGCTCAAAATGGACTTTTGAATGTTCATATTTCTTTCCCCCTTTTTGGTTTATCCAAAACCTCTACACTATTAAAAAAATAATGACCAATTCTTCATTATTCCAGTAGTAGATTTCTTATCTTGATGTCCATCCTTACACCCTCATTCACAATTGCAGCAATCACAATTGCAGCAATTAATTTTTCGTGCAATGACTACCTTGAACACGATAACAAGTTTCCTTGAAGAGGGTGCCATGTTCCAACACTTTGAAGAAAAAGAGGACTTGCACGTTTGAATCTCTAAGGGCTATGGAACATTGAAGCAGCAAAGAAATAGAGTTACCGGTTCTCCTCTTCAACGGCTATGATTGGAGAGAGGTAGATGTTGATCTGTGGATGGGGTGCTTTGAAGAGGAGGATTATAGTAACACAATCAGGAGTTTCAATCGAATACCTTTACTGTATTGTTGTTTTAATGTATTTTCTAACATGATCAATCCCCTAGAAGAAAACAATAAATATAGCAATGAATGGCACCTGGGTGGAAGTAGATCACAACAATGTTGTTCCAATTGTGGCCAAGATTCACCTCCAAACCATGATTTTCAGGATGATATCGTTCACTTTGTAACTCCAAAACATACGTTATTATTTTATGTGTGGAAATCTGGTAGATATTGAGATCCTTAGTCTGTCTCCTGCAGAATAGAGCATGCCAAAGGATGAACCGTTGCAAAGCGGCACCATTGTCAGCTTTGAAACAACTGGGCTGCCACTCGTTTCGCAGAAGTTACTCTCAAATTTCTTGCTCCACTTGTTGGCTCTGATTCTCTCTGAAATTTCATGCTTCACTTCAATGATGCCACTCTGATGAAACGTAATCATAAGAGCTTTCGTGCCCCCAATCTAAGTGTCTTTTGATATCCTACTGATAGTGCAATTAAGGCCTGATGTCCAAACTTTAACAGTAATTCACACATGCTGTTATGTACATCTTGCATCACTGGTTTATACCTAGATCCACATTTGAAGCAGGATGCTTTCCAGGTAACTCAAGAAAATTGTAGCTCAAATTCCAGATACTCTTTTGGGTAAACACTAGAAATTCTCATTTGCTTTAAACTCAAGGGCTGATTTCAACTGCAAACGTGCATTCCTTTTTTCATATAAAATAAGGACTTGCATTTACTCTCATTTAGCAGGAGCCATTACTCAGACAAGATTCTGGACATGGGAGAACCACATGGAGATATGCATAATAAAATGCCCTTAGTGGCATTGGAAACTGCCTTATCAAGCAGCCCATCTACATACAAATCGAGCAGCCCATCAACATGCATAACATCAGGACTTTGCTCCTCGTTCCAGCTTAAAACTTGTGATGGTCGGAGCCGAAGGACTTCTTAACAATTTGGCAAGGCTCACAGGATCATCTGTGGGGGCATAGCAAGTGAAGTTTTGACATACATATGCAACAGCTTTGCCTTCTGGACTTTTCTGTGCCATTGAGAGGACAGCTGGGTTGTGAACTCCCCAGAAGTCTCTATCTTCTGTGCTTTGTGGATCTATTTGAATAATCTGCCGAAAAAAGAAAGAAAGTTATCTTGATATAAACAGATGACAAAAGGTATATTGAGATTGCACTCATCCCAGAGAGAGAGAGAGAGAGAGAGAGAGAGAGAGAGAGAGAGAGAGAGAGAGAGCTTGCTTTTTCTTTTTCACATTAGTAGATGACCATATGGGTGTACCTCCGTTGGTATGTTAAGAACGTCTTGAGTACAAATGCTTTCACGCATTTACTGTATGGTCATCTAGTAAGAGGAATGAAAAGCAAGCTTTGAACCGGCCCCTACTAGTTGATAAACTGAGTGGTTTTACAACCAGCATAGGAATGGGGGGCCCCTTTTTGGGGGGGGGGGGGGCGCGCACACACACACACACACACACAGAGAAGATAAGATAAGATAAGATCTATTAACGTCTCTAAAAGGCCAGAGTGGCCTATGAGACCATAACCAATAGAGAAGAAGAGATAGAGATAAATTTATGTGTAGGTCTACATGGTAGATTGGGATGAGAAGTATGGAAAACTGAAAAAGCTAGGTTTAAAAATATTAAAAGAGTGTAGAGCATCTCCCCCTCAGTCTATGGAATCCACCAAGATAAATACATGTGCAGAAGATCAATACTTACAACTTTGTCCGGATCTAAAGAATTGTAGCATTCATTTATCAGAGCTTCAAATTGAGGAGACTGCTTGGGTCCTGAAACCACAATTTGTTGCTTTGCAGGAACAGTAAGCAGATCAGCTGCACAGCACATCAACGGTACAGCCACAGGCAGCTCTTTCATCCGCTCTTCAAAAACAGCCTGCTTGTCACATAAGAGTGTCAATTTTCTTGCTGCTATGGCCGCGCAGAACAGCAATTACCTCATAGAGAGCACAACACAATCTAAGAGCAGTACAAAGCTGGTTTGCAATGAGGCAGATGGCATGAAGACCATTGACACTCAAATCCCTGCGAAGTAGCATAACCAGAAAATGCAAATTCATACATCAAAATGTCAAAAAAGGCACCACTCCAACCTAACTGCCGTAGGTCTGCAAGGTTTGGAATCTGATTTTGCACAGCTTTCCCAAATGTTTCTTGGTTTTTCTGTGTTCAGGCCAAGTTTCACTTCAAATATGTTTGCAGATACAGTGGAATGTCAGATTTTACCATGCTGGCCCAGAACTAAATAGAAGCCACTCACTTTTCCAGGATCCTCATAATTTAGAAGCCACCTTCCTTTAAATGGTGGCCAAACATCACTTCAATTACAAGAATGTAGAAGCCATGTCATATCCCAATAAACCAAGTGCTTTGCTAACAACATAATAGAAGCTAACTACTTTTCCAAAGATCCTCGTAATTTAGAAGCTACCTTCCTTTAAATGGAAGTCCAAAACACTTTTTTAGCTGAAATGTAGCAGTTGTGGCATATCTGAAAAAACCAAGTGCTCTGTCTGGAGCAGTATCAATACTTCCAGACCCATTCTCAGGAACCAAGTGCCGGGAAGCTGGTTCCTTGAAACACTGTTGCTCAAGTCTTTTGCTAGGGAGGAAACAGGGCAATAGGACTAGAAAAATGGTCACAAGTCAAAATATAATCAGAATGTCAACATTTGGAAGAGTACATTGACCTACAACTAAATCGAAGCTCCCACTTCCTTGCAATTTATCAGCAAATGCCAGCCCAAATCCACTTTAATTACAAGAATGTGGCAGTAAAATCAAATTTCAGAAAACCAAATGCTCATGTACAGCATGACACTTTGAAGCTCATTCTCAAGAGCCAAGCTGGTTCTTGTCACCGTCGTGTTTTACAAGCCTTTTTCGAGGGAGGATGCAGGCCCAGGATTAGAAAAATGGCCACATCATAGTTGTCTAATGTAATAACAAGAATAAAACCTTATTTGTTGCAGCGACAATAGGTCTTCATAGAGTTTGGAATTGATCATTTGATATAGCAGATATCCATGCAAGTTGTAGCAGCATAGTAGTACCCTCCACATCATGGGTGATAGCCTTTTTGATGGGGATTTTATTTTTGCGAGCTTTCATTTCATTCTTTTGTAACCAATCCTTTTTTTCCGAGTTTTTTTGTGCAACGCACCAATTCTACATATAAATATCTCTATGCAAAATACCCCCACATGGAAGTATCCTAGGTCATGCATGATTTTGTATGAATACATTCATAACACGATTACTAATTCATATACAAACTATAGACATGAAGTGACACAAGAAGAAAATAGCAACTCTTCAATATTACTAAAAGAATAGCGTGCATATAGCTAGTAGCTATAAGCTTAATCTTAAGGCAACTATTATCTAGCTTCTATTCTATGCTTTCAGATAGAGCATGCAAACATAAAGATTAAAAAAAGGTAATGATGGATACCTTACATGGGAGGATGTGAATAGCATGACATACACTAACAAGGTGGTAAACAAATACTCTTGGGCACTGTTATGACTTTGAAGAATTTTATCCATGTTCTAGTTTATTCACTTATTTACTAGATTTGAGACATTCAAAGTACTTATATTTCATATGTAGGAGGATATGCGCACACATGAATATGCTCACTCTCTTTAGGATTGTAGTTTCCAATTTGTATGTGCACAAATTTGAGACATTCAAAGTACTTGATTTGAGGCATGTGCACACATGAATGTGCATGCACTCTTTAGGATTGTAGTTTCCAATTTGGCATGTAGGAGGGTATGTACACATATGGATATGCATGCACTCTTTAGGATTGTAGTTTCCAATTTGTATGTGCACATGCATGCATGGACACACAAAACATGCATGTGCATATACACACATTGTAGTTGCATACTAGTCCACATGCATAGCTACTTTGGTTCTCATGTGGCATGTACCATGACTTTGAACAAGACATTATCCTTCATCATGATTGATTTTACCCTTCACATCTAGAAAGGTGTGTGTGTGCATGTGTGGCATTTTGAGCCTCTTTATAGTTGTGGGTGCAAATGATGAGTGACAAATAATCCATATGCATGGGGAAATTTGATGATCCAATCTTGTTGATGAATATGCCCATATGCTCTTGTGCCCACGTGTGTGTGCACGCACACACATGCATGCACAAACACACACACATTTGGATTGATTAATTGCATACAAAACATTAAGGCTTTGATAAGAAACATAATAGCATCAAAATTCATAAAAAAATGTATGTAAACTTTCACAATTCATCAATGAGACACTTAGAGTTGCAAACATTGCTCGACTTCTACCCCAAAGTGCTCTTTAAGACTTTGAATTGAATGGTACTTAATATACATTCTTGTGAGACCTTCAAAGAAAGTGGTTATGTCTATTCTTTTAAGCATTGTACTCACAACTTATCTAGAAAAAAAAAATATGAAACAAAAATAGAAAATCTTAAACATTTCTAAAATCTATAAAAACATAAGAGTTTCAACTCATATCCATATTTTGATAAATTTCTTGAAATACTTAGGGAAGATAATAAAGAAAGTTGGAAAGTGGTGGTAGACACCTAAGGTCCACATTTTGATGCCACCAACTTTGATGATCCACATCAATTTCAGCCATCTCATTTGATGTAAGCCACTTAGGTACATTGGAAATGGATCAAAAACATGTTTGGACTATCATATTTGATTGATAATATGGCATACATGTAGAAGTCACCTAAGCCATACTCTCTTATGCCGTTTGGTGGAGGACCTAGGATGTGTTTACACATGAACTTAGCAAAAGTTGAGATGGGAAATTTCATCCACCACCTTATGACTAAATATAGCTTAGAATTTCAAAAGCCTTTGATTTAACATGTAGTACTAGAAGCATGTATAGTTTAAACTCAATTTGCATTTGCAAAGCGAGAGCATGTGTGTGCATGCATGCTTGTGTGTGTGTGTGTGTGTGTGTGTGTGTGTGTGTGTGTGTGTGTGTGTGTGTGTGTGTGTGTGTGTGAGATATATAATTTATGAAAATGCATATATATGCGACCTTTTTCTACACAAAAAATGGTAAATTTTTATACATAATGTTAGAAAGGCTGGCTTTTGTGATATAATTGTTAGATGAACTATCTAAGCTATGCACACATTGAACTTTGAACAATTAGACTATTACAATCCCACTAGTGAGATAAGAAAATCATCCTAAATTTATGAAGCTTAGATCTATATGAGACTATGGATGTGTGATGAAGGTAATCCATTATTATATTGATGTTAAGTTTTTTCACATCAATATGAGAAAGACATGACCTTGGAGAGGAGGCTATGATGGCACCTATCTGTTGCACTGCATGCCAATATAGTGGACTGCATGTAAAAACTATCAAGAAGTACCACTACTTTCTATTGTTCCTTATGTCCATCCATGTTTACAAGGCTCGTGTCAGAGATGCATCTACAAAAGGTAGAAATTTCACACCTATTTGTGTAGTAGGCAACCCTAACTTTTTTGGTGGTGGAGTTCAATTTTTGCTAACTAGTCCCCCAATCTTCAAGCTCATTTGTCAACCCTAGAAGCATTAGAAAAATTGCACCCCCCACAATTATTACATATTATTAGACATGTTGTATGGCAATTGCTCTAGATTTCCAATTGAATTCAAGCTCAAATCTAAGCATACATATAGCTAGTGAGGTACGTATCAACATGTGGCCAATGATTGGGCCTTCTATATGCACATTTTCATATTGATACTATCAAGGTTGCTTCAATCCATGTGTTCTACTACTAGCTATAAGCTTCCAAGGTTCATTAGGAAACATATTTCCAACAATTTAATTCTTTATAATCCTAGTCTACTTTGCTTCATTAGGTAAAAGCTCGTTTTACTTGGATGCCATTAAAAGATATTTAGTTTCAACTTGACACCTACCTTTGAGGTTGATATTATGATATCTTTGCATGGTTTGGATGATGCAAAGGATCATGCAAATCTAGCGAGGTATGATTCCCTACCTTTTAGTGATTAGAGTAGGTGGGGAAATATTTTTGTAGACACTAAATGAGTGGAGGGTTTATTGCATTGAGAGGACATGATTTTGATGATACAAGAGGCCCAAAGAGGTTGTTCTTCACTCATTGGATAGTAAAATGCTTGGCAAAAGATAGCAAAAGCAACCAATAGAATTGGCTTGAACTAAATAATGGAAATTGATGCCAAATTCCCTCTTGTTTCAAAGAGGAAAGACAAGAGTTAATTGGTGCATATAAGTGCTTAGAAAATAGGGCATAAATATTTTAAATATTTGAGGTATTCCCGTGCCAATTTTCCATCATTGCAAAGGCACGCCAAGTTGATGGCATGACAGTCTTCTCTCTCCGCTGAGAGACCAGGAAGACCACTAAATAAAACCTGGTTCATATCTTCTAAGTCCATTTTACCTGCAGAACTCCATGTGGATGTGTCTCCATATGAGTAGAAAAGAGGCCTTCCTTCTATACAAGGTTTTGACAAATCCCCTTCGGTCACACATCCTACTGGCCAGGCACTATTCTAGCAATACATCCAACGCATACCGCCATGATGTGCTATATGAGGAGACCGAGTTTGATAGTTCAGCTTCTTCCTTCATAGCATCAATGGGACTAAGACAATTACAGCAACGACAGCGGTCAGGCCAGCGGAGCAAGTGAGGGAACCATGTGATACAAGACAATTGATCATGGCACTGCATGTGTTCTCCTCCATGGATCAGCTAGGGAATGCTCTGCCTGGCATTGTGTATCTAGCCATTTTCAAGGCGTGCAGCAAGACTAAGACCTTATATAGACCAAATATTCTTATTTTCATTTTATCTTACATAAGCTGTAATGCACAAGGCTCGTAGGAGAGCACTTGCTGCTAGCCCTAGCTCACTATGGTGCTCTTGAGGATTCACATCATGTGGTTCTGTCCCTGCCTAGTCGAATAGTCTTTTCATGGGCAGCCATGATATCTGGCTTGAGCGACAAGAGTCAAGGTTGTTGAGTAGTACAAATGTATCACTCTATGGAAGTTCATGGTGTTGCGCCAGACAAATAGACTTATGTTAGTCTGTTCAAAGCATGTTCAACTTTGTTGGACTTGCAAGATGCCCAACATCTATTTGCTGATGTAGAGATGAAGGACCTTTCTAGTAATGTTTTTATTGGAAGCAACTTAGTGATTGTTTATGCCAAATGTAGAAGCTGAGGTAGTGTTTGTGACTATTTAGTGGAACAAAATGTGTCATCATGGAATGCAAGGATATTAGCATATGTTGAACATGAAGTGAAGGCTTTGCTGTTATTCAGACAAATGTATTGCAAGGTAATGGATTTGGATCAGCAAACCTTTTCGATGAAGATTCAAGCATGTGGTACTCTTGCAAAGAAGGCTCAAAATTCCATCCGTGAGGACCAATTGAACTTTGTCGTGTGTGTTGAAATTGGAAAGGCTTTACATGGTGATGCCCAAAAGAGGGGATTTATTTCAGATGTCTTTGTTTATACTGCACTTTTAAACATGTACAGCAAGTGCAAAAACATTCTAGAAGCAGAGTATGTTTGATAAATTGTCAGAATGCAGTGGTTTCATGGAATATAATGCTCTTTGTATATTCTAAGCAAGGGCAACAAGAAAAGGCTTTGAAATTTTATAGACAAATGCAAGAGAAAGGGGTGATCATAACTCAAGAGATAGTTACAATTACTTTCAGTGCAATCGGTGTTTTAATAGAGAAGGAAAATGGTCTTGTGCAAGGGCAATTAAGAAAATTGGAGTTTCTGAATATTAGTAAAGCTCTACATGGTGATGCTTAGAGACTTGTCTTTCTAAGGGATGTTTTGGTTGGAAGCACAGTTTTGGGCATGTATGGGAAGAGTGGAAGCCTTATTGAAGCAGAGAGTCTTTGGGGGACTGTTGGTGGGCAATGTGATCCTTTGGAATGCAATGCTAGTTGTTTATTTGGAGAAAGTGTAGGGAAAGCAGGCTCTACAGTTGTATAGACAAATGTAAGAGGAAGGGGTGAGTTCAAATCAGCAGACACTTCTCATCTCACTTCAAGCATACGGTGTTGATTTGGAGAATGAGGAAGTTGTGAATATGAAGGAGCAACCAGTCAAATTGTCAATTTTACATACAGGGAGAGCATTACATGCTGATTGCATAAGGAAGGGCTTTGTCAAAGATGTGATTGTGAAAAACACTCTCATAAGTCTATATAGGAAGTGTGGAAGTATTGTGGAAGCGGAGCATATATTTGATGTGTTTTTTGGATCGTGATTTGGTGTCATGGAATGCAATAATGTCAGCTTATGTTGATCAAGGTCAAGGATGCAAGGCATTGCAAATGTATACACACATCCAAAGTGAAGCAGTGAGTTTGAGGCAACAGACTTATGCAATTATTCTTTGAGCCTGCGGTTCCCTTGCAGAGAACAAAGAAGTATATTCGTTTGAGCAGAGGAGAGTGATAAGAGTAGTGTCTTTGAAAATTTTAAAAGCATTACACACAAATTCAGAGCAAAAAAAAGCTCATGACAAACATTATTTTGTGTAATATCCTTTTGACCATGTTGTTGCAAGTCGGTCCCACTGTGAAAGGGACAAATTCCACACAAATGCGGAATGCTTTGAGATAGCCTTGATGATGCCAAGTATCTACCTTTGGTAGGAGGGGTAATCCTGTTGTATCGGAGAAAAGATGCCGAAAGCACAGTGGCGAATCTGAAGGGAATCAGGTTTAGTAGAGAGTTTATTTTGTGAAGGGTGTGGTTGTAATATCTTCACATAATACAGCGCCCCAGCTGGCATCAGAGGCATCGGTATAGATGACTAAGGAATAGCCCATAGGAAGGTGTAGTGGTGGAAGGGCCTTTATTTGTTGCAATACAGTTGTATGGAGAGGCTTCCAATGAAAGCTATTTTTCCTGAGGAGAGGATGTCAAAAGACATACTAGCGAGACAGTAGGGTTTGCGGGAAGGAACACGGAGTGAACTCAACAAACACTGAGAAGAGAAGAGAGAAGAAACTCTGATGAATGGAATGATGAAGATCCGAATCATGGAGTGAATGTGATACAAGGAAATAAGGGTGCTGTGGCACTAGGAAGATGATGAAGACAACGAACCACAGACTGGAGAGAAGAGGTGATAGACTGAATGAATCAGCCGTGAAGAATGAGTGACAGAGGCAGCCTATAAATAGGCAAGAGGTTGTCTAGGGTGGTGCCCAGAGAGGGAGGGCGCCAGTTGTCTAGGGTGGTGCCCCACTGTGGGTGCCCAGCCTCTTTTTGGGTTTGTCCACTATGAAACCCTAAACACAAAAATGCAAGTGAAGGGTTTCTCAACACCCCCTCTCAGGCCCAAAAAAGGGGAACAAGAGAAGAGAGAGGTGGAGATGCAATGCTACAGGCTGAAGAATGCTCATGCAGCAGGTGCCACTTGGACAGTGTCCCTCGTGGAGAAATTGTTCACTTGCCCAAGTGCCCTAGTACAAAGATGATGAAATCATGCAATGCATAGGAGGTATGTCCGACTTTGTGTGGTGCCGAGAACCATAAGGATATGCCTGTACTCAATCTGAAAGTTGGCTCCATGCTAACCAAGGGACCAAGGCAAGAAGAAGAGGAGGAAAAAGATGTAGAGGATTCCAAAGATCCAAGATTTCCACTTGAAAGGTAACTTGTAGTAAAGAATAGTAGACAGAGTAAACTGGAGAACCCGAAACTCAACCTCGGAAGAGAAGCCACTAGCTCCGTGCATCCAAGCGGGAAGGAATACGAAGGCCTCGTCACCAAGTTGTGGCTGAACCTCCAAGGCCCCAATCTAGGTAGATCCTTGAGATCCTAGGTCTCAATAGGTGAGATGACCGCTGGAAGGAAGTCACCCCAACCAAGGGTAGAAGAAGAAGGTAAAAGGCCTCCGCCAGGGTGTGTGAAGGGCTGAGCAGTGGGTAGGGACCCCCTTTGAAATTGGAGGAATAGGAGTCCTCTCTAAAGTTGCACTAGATATAGATGTCCCTCAGAGGGCAAAGAAAGATCATCCCCCTTTGAGGGAGATAGGGAATCCAAAAACTCATGGATCACGAATTACGAAATGTCTGAGGATGAAGGAAGTGCCGCCCGTTGTGTCGAAGAAGGTATTTGGGGTAGTGAATAAGTCCCAAAGGTGGCCTCTCAAACTTGAGTAGGCGAGCGTGGAGAAGGCTGGGGCTTAGGCATGGGTGGGCAACAGTCGCTACTTCTCAATGGAGTGGACTGGGAAGCCAAAGAAGAGGAAGGAGTCGAGCAACCATCGTCTCTCAAAGGAGTGGCGGACTGATGAGGAGACGATATCAAACAATCACTGTCTCTCGATAGAGTGGACTGTAGAACCGCATGCCGTGGTAGACACTGTACTCGAAAATAGGTGGGAGAAGACTGCCACTGGCATTGTAATCTCTAGGAGGTCATAGCACCAATCGATCCTCCATGAGCTCGAAAGGACTTAGTGCACACTGGATGCGCCTTATTGCCTTGAGCGTAGTACTTTGATAGCCAATGCAGAACGATGTCTATGGCCCAGAAAGGAGAGGTAGTGCCGAGTGGGAGATGCATATACTCTAGGGGGATGGGGAGCAAAGGTCGAAGTTGACAAGCATCCGTGATATGTCCGATGATGCCACAATAGGAGCACCCAGTAGATTAGTCATTTGTTGGTAAAGAAGATATGGATACTAGTGTTCCTTGCTAAAGAAGGAAGAGATCAGCCACGAACCATGAATCGTAATGTCCGCCTCAAGCGGTGTGAGGGCAGTGCGACCCACGAACCGCAATGTCCACCTCAAGGGGTGGGAGGGTAGTGGAAGGGCTAGAAGTGAACTGCCAGTGGGAGGAGGATGCTACTAGTAGTAAGATGTTACAACCAGCAATTAGGAGTAGCCGCCGACTAACTTGGAAGAGCCACTAGCTGCAAACACAACTTTCAGCAAAACAGAAGTAGGTGTTGGAATGCCCTCAATAGTTAGGAAGTGCCGCCAATAGACCAAGCTGAGCTGCCAGCAGACTGGGCAGAACTACCAGTAGAAAAACACACGGTACAATAGTATGGTGGAGCCACTAGTTGAAGGGAGGAGCCGCCGGCTAAGAAGGAGCTGCCAGTTGGGAACACAAGTTCCAGTAGACCAAAAAGAGCCGTCGGGTTGTAGAGAACAACCGCCAATAGACTAGATGAGCTGCCAAGTTGCAGAGAATAGCAGTCAGCAAACTAGCTAAGCCGCCAACGACAGGGAGGAGAGTCGCCAGCTATTGTCAGTAGGCTGAAATGTAGGCACAAAACAATAGGTGTAGGGGAGAGCACCCACCACGTAAGGTGTTGATGCAGCGGAAGAAAAAGAAAAGTGAATACCAAACCCGCCACTGATCTTTTCCTTCACTGGAGTGGAGGATCTTTGCCGTTGTTTGACTAGATCCACCTCTGATACCATATCAAAAGACGACGTACCAGCGAGACAACAGGGTTTGCAGGGAGGAATACGGAGTGAACTCGGCAAACACTAAGAAGAGAAGAGAAGAGAGAAGAAACTCTGATGAATGGAATGATGAAGATCTGAATCATGGAATGAATGTGATACAAGGGAACAAGGGTGCCATAGCACTAGGAAGATGATGAAGACAGCCACAAACCACGAACCGTGATGTCCTCCTAAAGGGGTGTGAGGGCAGTGGAGAGGCTAGAGAGAAGAGGTCACGGACTAAATGAATTAGCCATGAAGAATGACAGAGGAAACCTATAAATAGGCAAGAGATTGTCTGGGGTGGTGCCTAGAGGGAGGGCGTTGGCTATCTAGGGTGGTGCCCCATTGTGGGCACCCAACCCCTTTTTGAAGCTATCCCCTGTGAAACCCTAAACACAATACGCAAAACACAAAAGTGCAGCTAAAGGGTTTCTCAACAAAGGATAAAGATCTTGCATATATAAAGCGAGATTAGGAGTGGAAGAGTTGATCTAGTTTAAGCAACCTAATAATTACTGCAACATTTTTACATTGGGTATTTTTGCCGAAAAATTTAAAATATTTTTTAACACATGATCATGCAATTCCACCATACCATGATGGAGTCTTAAACCCAAAAAATCCACTTGTGTGACAAAGAGAATAGATTTAGTGGAGGATAATACCATCCCTGCTTCTTCTACTGTCAACATGAATTGTGTAAGATGATTCAGGTGCTTTGTTATAGTTTCGGAGAAGACTAAAATATCATTAATATAAACTAAGCAAAAAGGAAACTTGAAGAACATTGAGTCTATCCATCCTTGGAAGTAAGTTGTGGCGGTCTTGAACCCAAAAGGAAGAACAATCCATTGATAGTGTCCTTGGGAAACACAAATGTTGTTTTATGTTTATTTTCAGCCTTAATGGGCAATTGCCAAAATCCAGATTTCAAGTTAAACTTGCTTGAAGATTTTTGCTTCCCTCATCTTCTTAATCAACACATCCTTGAGAGGAATGGGATGTCCATGCCCAATGCGATATTTATTAAGAGGTGTATAGTTGATCACCAACCTCTTTTTGCCTCGCTTTTGCGCAGAATGTTTCTTGACATAGAAAGCTTCGCATGACCAAGTAGATGTGGCAAGTTCAATGGTTTTTTTTGGCAAAAGCTTAGAAATTTCAGCTTCACATAGTACCTAGTCTTCTTCTTTCATACCTTTATGGACAACTTTGGTTGGAGACGCATTTTCCTTCAGTGGCAAGGCAATGGCATATATTTGTCTTTTTTCTTTGAACACCAGTGGATCATCATGCATAAAAGCTTTGAACTTAGTTTCCATTTGCTTGATTGCTTCTTGATGTTTTTGCAGCTCTTGTTGTAACTATTATTCTGTTTGTTGAATCTTTTCTAGAAGAGGTACCTAAGAGATTGAGTAAATACTTCTACCAACTTTTTCTAGTAAAGGATTTTGTCTTTTTCCCTTGATGTGAAAAGACAACATGATCATTCCAAAAAGTATATGGGGTTAAATGATGGAGAATGTCAGTACCTATCAGTAGATCATAGCGCATTTGGCGCATGAGTTGGATCTCAATAGGAAGTTTAATATCTCCCAAATGACAATTTTGGAGAGGGTGATTAGGAGTTCTACTATGATAGAACTACTATCCTGTATGAGATCTAGAGAAAACCCATAAGGGGCTATAGTTAGACTAGAGCTTGTATCTAGCAATACATCTAGAAATGATGTAAATTTACTAGAGGAATGGAGTTTCACACAGATTGTCAGAATCAGTCCACCACCTTCTAGGATGTTGAGTTTGTGCGGAGAGGAAGTAGCACAAATCTGATTGATTGGTTTGGGAAAAGATTCCTGTAGAGGAGAGGACAGTATAGATGTAGAGAGATCTCGGAGAATTTTCGTAGTAGCTTGTGCAATTTGCTTTTGAGATTGAATGGTTCTCTTGAAACATTTACCCAAAGAATGTAACTCCATCTGCATAGTCTAAAATGCTACTACCATTTTATTCAGTTCACCAGTTGTTTCAATAGTAGTCTTAGAGATATCATCCACAAATTATTGTAACGTTCTTCACTTGTGCATTTGCTCCAATTTGTGTAGGACAAAGATAGTAGAGGGAAAATATTTCTCTTTCCCTTCTGTAGAAAAGGTAGATCAAATGGCATGTGCATTGAGAGTTTGTAATTATTTCAAAGATTCTTCATCATCATCTTCTTCATTGTTTTCATTATTAGTAAAAGCATCATCCGTAGAAGCTTCTTTATCCCAATAACTGCGGGTATCTGTTGAGTCTGTATCAGACATGGATCCAGTGGTTTCAGAGTTAGTCTCATCAGAATAATCATCTAATGATTAAGAATACTCGGATGTTGAGTCAGGGTCATGAGTCAGAAGTGAGAGACTCTTCAGTAGTAGAAGAATAAGAAAAATCTGAATCTGAAGAAGTTGCTTTAGAGAGAGAGAGAGATGAAGATTGGCCAGTTTGGGTTTATAATCTTTTTTAACTTGTTCTTTGCCCTTTTGAGGACAATTATTGGCTAAATGACTGGTACTATCACAAATATAACCTTTCAACTGTTTCTTGTGAGAAGATCTTTGTGCATACCTGTTATTGTGTCTTTGTATGTTACCATTGGAGCCATAGCGGTCATTCTTATGCTTTCAATAGGATTTATCCTATGCATATTTGTGAGAGAAATATTTGTGTGACCGGCGATGTCTATGGTGGAAAGAAGATTTAGATCTCCACCAGTTAGATTGAGACCGAGAGGTAGTCCAGGGGGAGCAATTGCATTTATCACATCCAAAATCCTTGTATTTCCTAGCATGTTTATAGACTTCACTAGGAAACCTTTGCTGCAAAGAAATAAAATTTTGTTTATGGCACACTTCTTTGATTGTTTGTTCAATGGTTTGTATGATTTGGCCAACAATGTCATTAAAATCTCTTTTCTCTTGTTGCATTTTTTGCTTGCAAAAGAAACGAATTGGTTTTGGGAAAGAACATACCAAATGCTCTTTCATAGATGCACCATGAGCACCCATACCTTCATATAGCAAGTCTCTCATGTAAATGAGATAATCCTTGTACTATCTGGGTCACATAATTTTTCATTTTAAAAAATGCTTCTCTAGCCTCAACAATATCATCCAATTTGTTACCAACTAATTCATCTAGCAATAATTCAAAGAACAAAGTAATTGGATTATGTTGTTGTGCAATGGCAATGTAATTTGGGGATGAATAGAAGTCTACCATTGACGTAACCCACCTACAAAACCATGCATCATAGCATTCAAAACATCTAAATGGTTGGTGGTAGGTTTTTCTAGCAATTTCTGCCCAACATACGCATACATCATGCAGATAAGCAATTTTATTTCGTCAAGGTTCTTTCCATCAATAGACCAAACGGGAAAACTTCCCACTTTGAGTCCAAGCTTATCTTGCTTCTTAGAAGATTCTGCATCCTTAAGAGGAATGAGCATTAAGGAAAATTCAGGTTCAAAATCAGCATGGTGATGGGGATTAGTAGGGATGAACTGCTCATCAAGTAAATTAATAACACTATCACCATCATCGTCGGAAGAGGAGATGCTGTAGATCAAATGATTGTGAGCATTAGCATCTAAGATATACCGAGCAAGAATATTGGACGTTGGAGTGTGCTCCAAGGATTCACCCATCATTCTTGAATCATACTTATTATGTACATACCTGCCAATGTCATCTTTATCAGAATGTTTCAGGAGCAATCTTTAAGGGCATAGCTCTAAGTAGAGCATCTTCTTTCTGTTGTGCCATGCGAAATGCTAAATAATCAATATGATCAAAAGCATGCTGGTATTTCATACGCTCCCATTCTAGAAACATCATATCCATATATTCTTCTAATTCTTGTTCAGCAGGTTTTTCATGAGGATTCACCAAAGGTACTCTGGTCGCTTTACCTATATAATCTGGACACAGGGTAGGCAGTCCAGCTTCATCAGAAGACTTAGGCTTGAAGACAATGTTTTCCTCTGCTTCATCTGCAAGCGGAAACATTTGGGGTACATAAATTCTTTGAATATCCAGTAAGATAGAATCCAATTCAGCTTCACCAATTTCATCTGCATCCTCTGCTTTGCTTTGCCTTTAGCATCAGTTGAGACAACTGTATGCACATTGAGAGTTCCTCTTGAGGTAGAACTAAACGTAGGTGACCATCCTTTGCATAATCTCTTTTCAGAGAATGTCACCCAATCAATGACAGGTGTCATCAAATTAGAAGTAGCAGCAGTAGTAGGAGTAACAGAACTACTAGTAACAGGAGAGGTGGAAGCTATATTAGCTTGCTGTTGTGCAGGGAATCTGTGTTTCAGTTTCTGCATTAATTCTCGTAATTCTTCACACAAGGCATATAACTTTTCCATTTTTTCAATAAGACCAGTTAAATCCAAAGGAGTCCAAGTCATGGTTTGCAACTCAGCAGACCAGATAGCATTATCCTAGGGACACAAATAAGGAGTAGCCTTACGTATATTCCCTTCATACTCAAATTCAGCAACTGCATTGACAATGTTTACAGAGGTTTTTTCTATCAATTTTTTGCAGTGAAGACAAATACCATTAGACACGTGAGTGAGGGCAAGCTTGGGATAGGAACTTTAGGGAATTTGCCTACTAAGGAGAGATCTTCAATTGAGGTTGGTGTGATTGCAACACAGGGGGTACAATTGCTTCGGTAGCTGTAGACGGAGAAGGAAAATCGCGGGGTAACATCAAAGTTTAACCTTTTGATATTGCAAACTGTTATCTGCTTCGAAGAGGGAATAGCTCCTTCTTCGGGAGGGACTGTATGTCCAATTGCCACTCTTGTGGAAGAGTGATGTTAGACCAAGTGATGCATTCAGGAAGGAAATGCTGACTACTTTAATTAGCCTTCACAATTATTGTTTGACATTTGTCTTTATCAATGTTTGCACCTTCAAACACCCTGGGAATTACAAGAGACATGCAACGAAACAGCATTTTGTACTATATAGCGAAATGAGTTGAAGCAGTTTTCATATGGAGGTCAAAAGTGCGGATAATGCAAAAGAAGAAGTTTTGAAAGAAGGGATCTTTGACAGAAATTACATAGTTAGGACGCAATTCAAAAAATATCGAGCCATTAGAAAGAGGTGAGACAGCAACACCTACAATTATGTCCATTAGTTCTTGATGGTGGGTGTCTAAGATAGCAGCCATATAGCTTACATTCAGCCCATGGTGGAAGAGGGGAATTATACCTATTACAATATATCCTAAATGAAGATAAGGATATTTTTGTTGGGTTTTTTGCTTTTGTATCTTATGCATTACAAGTGATAATAGATTAACATGCTGGACTTGCGCAAGAGTGTTGAGGCTTTAAACTTGAAAATACCATTTTCACCATATCTATTGGCAACGCCAATCTAAGGTAGAATCCACTTAGCACTTGGATTTGCTTCATCCATCACGATTGTCGAATTGCCTGACGACTTATACCGTTCAAACAAACTCTTGAAAGCAGCAGAGAAACCACCTTGAGCAGCCATAGGAATTACCGGACTTCAAAGAAGATTAATAAACTCGTTCAAACAACCTCACACGCCTCAAGCCTCACCATGGCACCACAGTGATAAACACGGCTTAACAAAGTATCAACCTCACATCACTAACACCCTATCTTGGTGTGAGGTGACGTTAGGTTGATACCAGGTTTGTCTCCGTACATAGTACAGACTGATCCGTACGGTGCAGTATGGTACATATCCGTACGATTTAGTACGAAAAA